>NC_044244.1:158066612-158393279 GCF_003957555.1 Calypte anna
ATGATTTACCCTTGGTAAATCCATGCTGACTACTCCTGATAAACTTCCATGTGCTTAGAGATGACCTCCAGAACAAAAGCTGCTCCATCATTTTTCTAGGGATGGAGGTGAGGCTGACTGCCCTGTAATTGTCTAGATATTCCTTCAGATACAATTAACACACTGAACTGATTGCAACAGAAAAAAACCCATACCCCCCATGCACGAGATGCTTTTAGAATAGTGGTAGCACAATTAAAGGCTTATTTGGAAGCTTTAAAAAAACTGGCACTACACTTTTAATTCAGGACCATGTTTTAAAGCAACTCAACCCATTTTTTAACTGTAAGCATGAGAAAACATTTGCCAAGCTCACTGCCTCCCTTTGTTCTCCAAGGCCCCCACCCAAACAATATACGTTAGAGCCAGCATTCAAATAAAAGGTGCTGAAAAACATAGCAAAAAACCCAAACAACCTAGGTATGAAAGAGATGCCTTTATTCTGTTTCACTACTTGTGTGTGTTAAAGGACAGTAGTAGTAAAAAAACTACTGAAGTTAAATTTATTGTAAACAATGACCGTTTTGTGCAACATGTGCCAACCCATGCATCAAGTACAATTAGAGAAAGAGAATGGTCAAATGATTTCTACAATAATTTGCACAATACTTTTCTTCTACAAAACAATGATACAAACATTAAAAATACTTTTTCATAAAATAAATAATTCACATCGAATTGAAGACTACAAAACAGGACAGACAATACAGGCAATTTATTTGAGGGATCTTTAATTATTTGACACATTCACCCACTTGTGTTATTTTTCCCTTATGTTTAAAAAGCTACTCATACAGGATGCAAGTAAATATTCAAGTTACTCCTTTTTTCAATTTGAGAAGACTTTGAAAGCTTCTGATCATTGAACATAGTATTATAAAGAATAAACAATTTTAATTAAAAAAATAAAACCAAATCTTAGTTATATATAGCACACCAAACAGTTCAGGAAACAGATGATTTGGACTGTCCTGCTTCTCATCTTCCCCTTTACATTAACGTTCTTACTATTTAATCACTCTTGCAAAAATAAATCCTTCGTGCAGTCCAGAAATCTGAAATTCACCCTTTCAATTGATTATTGTTAGAGAATTATCATAAGAAATTGAAAGATGCAAGGTCATAAATAACTTTTACATTGCAGACAAGTTGTAAGCTTTGGAGCTCAAAAGCAAGACACACACTAAAGGTAAGAACATTCTGAGGATGCTGTTCAGTAAACCGATTTTCCAGAAGTGCTAATTTGCTACTTTTAACAAAAAGTATCCCCTTTAAAAGTTATGAATTCAGTGTATTTCCAGCTCTTAGCAGGGCTCTGTTTTAAGACAGAGAAATAGATAATTTGGGACATCAAGTTCAATTATTGGCACTCTGGTATGTGTTACAAATATTTCAATTGCTACATGAGTAAACGTAATGCATGTCATGTTTGCTGGTTAGAAATCTAAAGCAATTTTTAAAATAATTTTTGCAGTGTTGACAACCAACTTCAAATGATGTTTTATTGATAGCATAGAAGTTTCCCTTTTTAAGTAGATTTTTCAGGAAGCCTTCACTGATCAATTTTTCCTTCAAGTATTTCAAGAACTGCTCAATTCAAGTAACACTTGCCCAGAAGTCACAGATCTAATACATTGCTTTTTAGTGCTATACAATTCCATTCATACTTCCCCTCCTTGTGAGATTTTAAAAAAAATACTGTCAGTTGCCTTCAAATGTAGGTCTGACCCAATGGTTTCAGGCTTACTGTGCCAGTAGCTACTCATCAGCGATGGTCTATCACTTTGGTAGAAGCCTTTCTGTGGTTGTGGAATAGAACAGGAAGCCCAACTTCTACCCAGCACCCTGTGCCTGGATACCCTCGCTATGAAGAGGCTGACAGACTGTTCCACCTGTAGCACACCCTAGAATGGACTTGACTCCAGAGCTCTGCAAACACAGTGCCCTGAAATCTCAGTATTTCCCTTCTCTCTTCTTCCCCTCTTAGTCACTAGAACATAAGGATTACCAGATGGGATTCCCCCTCACTCCCCTTCACATTTACAAAAAAAAAAATTAAACAAATCCAAATCAAATTTAACCAAATCCGATTTGATGAGGCAAAGAGAGTTCTGGGCTTCTAGATCCTCATTCTTAGAATTTTGTTTATAATATTTTTTTCTTTTATGTATCAAGAATACTTCTAACAATAAGTGGCATGCAGAAAATAATTATATTTCTAAATAGTTATCTAAATATTTTGATTATTTATTTAAGCAACATAATAGTATGTATTGGGAATTAAATGTGAGAGACAAGTAATACTTTAATAGAAGTATTTCTTCTTTAATAGAAGAGAGGCTGCATCATTCTCTTTATGATGTACTGAGAACAATTAACCTTATTACACCTTCTAATGTTTCTTCAAAAGGGTACCAGAGCATTGATTGGGAAACAAGTCATTCTTAGGAGACACTGGTGAAGTCAGGTGATTAACTTCAAAATTAGTACTAACACAACTACTAGAGTAACAACACTGTAATTTAATTTTAAAATAACCAACAGTACATCTTAACACGTGTAAAACCTAACTGATAAATACAGTTCTAAGACTAGAACTGCTTGTTTAGTGGGAGAGATTTTATTTTCCTATTTAGAGATATCCATCACCTGTCCTTTTCTTCAATTTCTGTCAAACCAAGGAAAAAACTGTCAGAGAATTGCTAAAAAGCTTCTTCTGATATACACCTTATTTCATTACTAAGAGAAATAAACTTTTCTTTTTAAATTGTGGAAAAGTATGTAATTTCCATAACTGTTATGGAGCTTTCATGCAGCTGTTTGCAATGAAAACTTAATTAAAAGTATTAGCCTGGTATTAAAAACAGAATATTGTTAACACAGTTTGCATTCTACTGTAAAACATACACATATTCCAGGGACCCATTTCTGGAACACTGGTTTTATTCTTTACTAGTAAAAGCCACACCTGAGTTTCATCACTGTTACTTTAGACTGATATTAACACTCACCCCTCTCCTGTTTCCTCAGCCCTGATCTCATCACACCCCCAGCACTTCACTTCTGTCCAGTGAGTCTTTCTTGGTACCAGTGCTAGTATTCCTGAAGCCACACAATACATCTCATAAGGGAAAAGGCAATCTAGAAAGATAACACTACTTCCCTTTCTCTCCTTTCCCAAAGAAAAACTTCCCTTATGCCTATATGAATTTTCTCAAAATGGAGGTGGTTTTGCAGTTCCACTGGCTCCTATGCATGTTAGCTTAGATTTGCTCAGCCTAAAATATTCCTCTTAAAGCTGAAGTGATGCCCAAACTTTAAAAACAAGGCTCCTCAAGGAACAATTCTGAAAAAAAACCCACTATGGTTTCTTGTTTCCAAGTCTAGCTGCCTTAATTTTCAAAAGAATTGCTTAATAATACCAATAAATTTATTAATAAAACCTGAAAAATCCCACCTTATTTAAAATCTCCTTTAATATATATCAAACAATTTATTACATTTACATTAAAAAAGCAAAATGTTACATATAATCCAGGTAAGTTCTCCATCAGAAAACTACATACCATTTTTGTGAAATCCCTGAATTTGATTTTCAGTTTTATGTTTCCAAGAAGAAATGTTGCAAGTTGCATTTTGCCCAAATACTGTACTATGTGGTTTTGCTTTTTGGAAACAGGATTGCTTCTCTGGAGATTTTGCTCTCAGCAACTGATTGTCCTTATGGTTTAAAACGGAACACTCCTAGGTTAACAAGGAAAAGGTCATTTTAAAACCACTTTCACAAAAAAAAAAAAAAAAACCAAAACCATCACCATCAAAATTACTATCTGAAAATTTAAATTTACAGTTAGCACTTTAGACCCCAGCTCTCCCCTTCTGAAATGAAGAATTTAATGTCTTCTCTGTGCAAATCTTTGAAATGTGCTGTCACCAAATACCTCCTTTCAGATCACACATGCTCTGAATGAGGCAGACTGAATTCTTTCAGACAGCAAAGTCCATGCTTTTTTCTTTTAATTATCTGTGAATTCTGTTGCAAGCTGACTGAAGCATTTAATGCCTCCACATTGAAATCCTAATCCAAAATGCAAAGTTTGGCTTAGTCAGGATCTAGCAATTGAAAAAGTAGAAGTGGGACAAGACAACTGCATGGCATTGGTGACTCTCTACGACACATTTGGTATTACACAATTCACTCTGATGAATGCATTCACACATATAATCCATGTCCAACATGGTGACTGAAGCAAGACCTCAGAGTAGATGTGTATTTTTAGAAGTTAAAGACAAAATACCCATCTATTCTTCCTGTAAGGGCACAGTTATCCTAATCTTAAATGAGCAGAGTTCAGAATCTGATGCCAATGGTCTGTAAGACACCACCCATCTGCTTTTTACCTTGACAGAGAAGTGTCTGTTAGCATGTCAGATACAAAAGGGATGTCAGGGATTAATGGGCTTGAGTCTTTTTGTAATCTAGTCAGTACTATCTCCTCTTCAGACTGTAAATGACACTAAGTAGTAGTCCCTTAACTATTGAGTTTATATGCCTGTAAGATCATAATTAACAGTGAGAGGAAATGAACTTTGCTCTGTTCTCCAAAGAAATGAGAATTGCTTCCCATTCTCTGGAAGAACTCTTTCCTGTCAGTCACAAACTTAAGAGCTTGGGAGAATTGCCGGATACATACTGTCTTTTTTGTTGGCTTTTTTTTTTTATATGTTTTTAAGGGCTTGTACTCAAAATACTGTACCCAAGCAGAAAGTTTCCTACAAAGTCAGCATGCCAGGTATGGTCCACAAAGCTTAAGGCTGGTTTATGTAAAGAAATACCAGATAATTTTTCCCAACACATGTGCCTCTCCACAGGCCCGCGTTTAAAAACTTGGCAATAAAAAAAACCAAAACCAAAAGCAAATAACATCTAAAAACCCCCAGCAAGAACAATAGAAATAAAAATTAGAGACAGACTAAATCAGAAGCTATAAGCAGCATCACAACTACACTTTATGTACATACCTCAGTTTTCTCTGAAACAGCCTCTGCCATTGACATAGAAGACATGGATTTTATTGTCAACTTAATATATTTGGCCTGCAGTTAGCCTTTGTTTTCAACATAATATTTGCAATGATGCTACATTAGCATGCTGTCTATTATCACCTGACAGTCTCTCCCCTCTACTCAGGCTCCCTGAAACTGAATAAAACAGGGAGCAGATGATTTAGAGGGGAAGTCTATCACTTTTGTATCACAATTTAACTCCTACCTTTGTTCTAAGAAGCTGAGATTTATTCTGAAACACGTTAGTATTCACATCAATTTCTCTGCAACTGTTTTCAGTCCCTGCAGTATCCATAATGCTGCTTCCACAAGTCTGTGTATTATAACCACTGTCCACCTGAAATCAAGAAGCAGGGCTTTTAAAGTGTACTGTAATTTACTGCAAATTAACCCCTCAGGTTCTCATTTCTGGTATGACTTCCATTTGATTACCAGAACTTAATCCAACAAACTATCAGTTAAAAGCAAATTAAATGAGCCTGTCAATTATTTTGAAATAAGTAAAATGTATTATTGTCCATAGTAACACAAAAATGCTGACTTCACTGAGAAAAGAAAAAGATGTTTTGGAGGTTTGGTGGGAGGAATAAAAGTCACAATACAACCTGCATTGCACATCCAGCAAAAGAAATTAGACAATTACTTCCAAAATGGTGTACATACTAGAAGTATGTCAAGCTCGGTTTTACAGAGAATGAAAAAAAGTTTTATTTTTACCTGAATACTACTGTTGTCACAAGGAATTGCACTGCTTTCTGCAAGAGGTGACATGCACATGCGAGAGTTTTCAATACTGAAAGTAATCCCTGTCATAAAACTGGTCATTGGTGCATTGCTGTTGCCAATTGTTTCTTTTATCCACGTGTTTTCCTCTGACACTTCAGCTGCATCAGCCATATCTACAGTATTGTTTTCCTTTAAGCCTTCTATATCCTGAAAGGATGACAACCTTTGATGACAAGCTTCTGTGTGATCTGGTGCAATAGACACAGTTGTTACAAGGAGATGTGTACCGTGAGCAAAAGTATCACCATCTTGCTGACATAATTTTATCCCATTATCCATTTCTGGGAGACGAGCTTCTCCTGGAGAAGCGTTTTCCTTGTCTTCCTCATCCTCACTGCGGTTCTCAACTGCAATGGGTATTCTGATGACAGAAGTCTGATACTGTGCAGTTCCTCTACATGCTCCAAGCCTCATGGGTGAACAATTTTTAATTGGAGAACAACCATCTATATAAGGACTTCTTGCATTTGATGGTGTCATTCTGTTGGAGGAAGAAGGAATATCTGGAGAACGAAATGTAAATTTTCTTTGGTCTATAAAAAACAAAGAAAATATTTTATTAGATATTAGGCAGAGTTGAAGTCATCATCCTCAAAGCCCTACAGCCAAATACATAGGCCTTAAAAACCAAACAAAAACCAAACAAAACCAAACCCACAAAATACCCAACAAACAAAACCCCAGCAACAACAACAAAACCCCAACAACCTGATCCCAAAATGAAGGCTGGAGAAGGACTATTTGCAAGGGCCTGTAGTGATAGGATGAAGTTAGAGAAGAGCAGATTTAGACTGGACATTAGAAGTTCTTTACTATTAAGGTAGTAGAAAAATGGAACAGGTTGCCCATGGAGGTAGCTGAAACCTCCCTGGAAATATTTAAGGTTTCACAAGGCTCTGAGCAACCTGATCTAGTTGAGGGTGTCCCTGCTTACTGCAGGGATGACCTTTAGAGGTCCCTCCCAACCCAAATTATTCTATGATTCTGTGATAGTTGAAGGTGCAGGGGGGCTGGACTGGATGACCTTTAAAGTTCCCTTCCAACCCAAACCATTCTATGATTCTTTACCAGTCAGCAACTTCAAATAATCTTGACTATCACATTATCTGAAAACTCAAGATAAACACTATTTATCTAGTTAAAGTGATTCGGGTTGTGCCAAATCAGAACTGTAACCTAACTTAGTGAAGCATTTGGCTTTAACCCCCTCTTCTCACATAAGATTAGCCATTTTTTTTAATTTACTTCTATAAATGTGTCCCCCTCTCCAGGAGGAGACTGCTAGTCTCCAAACAGAAACAACTTCCAGTAAGAATGAAGCAGTTTTTATAAAAATACATAAATCAAAAAGAATAATACATATACAACTAAATCATACCTGACAGTGGTGTCTGCCTTATATGAAAAGCAATTGGTGAAAAAGCAGGAGAACCATTATGTGCAGGAGACCCCTCTGGAAATGTGGGGCTGGTTATACTTCCCAGGCTATAAGTCCTTGTTCCTCCCTGAATAGGACTGGATGAAAACTGACCCTTCAGTTTAAAAAAAATAAAATAAATAAATCACAAACCTAAAAGGAGCATATGTTCATGTCAACTTTAACTAATATGCATATATAAGATGTTTTGAAATTAAAAATAATATAGCAGCACTGAGAAAAACAATACTGTACAATGACAAGCTCTATCAGTAGTTTAGCTCAAATATTCCAGTTGCAACTCCACATTTGGACTTTATACCTGCATGTAAGAAAACACCAATGGACTCACACTGTCACATAACACCAACTAAGACTATAATATCCATTATATTTAAGAACTATGAGAAGCCTAAACAGGAAATTAATGCTATTTGTGTATATTATTTAATCTCTATTATGATATTAGTTAATAACATATGTATATTAGTTAATCTCTATTAACTCACATTATGGCAGATGAAAGCCAATAACTATGTTTTAATGGAATCCATATTATCTGAATATTTAACTCAGCAGCAGAGAAAATTCTTTTCCTCCAGAAAATGGAACAGTAGTTGTGATCTTGCTTAAAGTGGATGGCAAAGAGCCCCTTCCAGCAGTAAAATTATGATGTAGGAATTCTTTACTAGGTTACCATAGTGAGGACTTTTTTTTTAAGCCACACTCTTGCTGAGGTGGCTTTTTGCTGTGCACTTCAGCCACCAAACAGATGAAACCATACCACACCTTTAGCTGTGTTATGTCTACCTGGGAGCAAGATTCATCTCACTTAATTGAAAGAAACATACAGAAAAAAAAATACACTTTTTATTCCCACAATTTTTTTCTGAATTTCAAAGCTAAAAACCAAACAAAACCAAAAATCCCACAAAAAAAAAAAAAAACAAACCCAAACAAACAGGCAACCCCCCCCCAAAATAAAAGCAAACGAAACAAACCTTTTGGTCTAATACCTACTCTGTCACAAAACATTTGTAGCTTTCTACAAAGAGTTGTTGGTCTTGAAGTCTGTTCTAACACAGAATTGGTACAGCCTGCTTTAAGAATCACTTTTGTGCTAGTGAAGTCACATCCCACCCAGTCCCCAAAACAAGCTACTTACTGAGCTAGATGTTTCCAGAGGGCTTCTGCATCGGACTGGAGATATGTCAATTGAACAAAGCATTCCAAGTTGCTGATTACCACATGGACTATGCAAAGAATGGGATAAACACTCTGATACACTTCCATTTTCTTCCAAAAAAAGCTTTCTTCTGAGTGATGAAGAGCTCAGATTTTCTGGAGACTGATCTGCAAATTCATCGGTTCTAAAATATTCACCTAGACACATGGAGAAGTTGTTTCTATTAAAATGTAAGAAAAAGAAATTTCCACTACATTTGTAACTAAATTTAAACATTTAATGCCTTTTAGTAATACATCAAGGAATTAATCTAATTTAGGCATCTATTGCAAAGGATCCTTTGTCATCATTATGAAAAGTCCACTCTGTCTACCAAGGTTCCACTGCTGCCAATCATCCTTCAATACTAAAGTCTGTATTAAAAAAAAAAATACTGGCTGCTATCTACTTACTAGCCTTTTCCCCAAACTGTAGTATTATTCACATTTGAGTGATGAACAAGAAGTTACTATACTACCTAAGCATGATGAGACCCATTTTCAGGTGTCCCTGAAAATACTATGCTCTGATAGTCATGGTGACTGATACCCAACAGCAAAGCAGATTCAACTCAAAGCAAGTCACAACAGTTAGCAGATTACAGTAAAAAAGCCACACAAATCTTTACAAAGACCTATTCAAATATGCTGAGACTCATTAGGTCATTTAATTTTTTGGTCTTGACCTGTTCTAATTGGATATTTATTGTGAGAAGAAAGCTTTGATGAATTCACATGAGCTCACTGATGGTAGCATTTGTTAAGATAAAACACTAAAGCAACAGTTCTGGTGTAATTTTGATGACACAATCATAGTTGTGAACTTCAATATTGGGATAGCAACATGCAGACAAAAACCTCTGAGCTGCCTGTACTCACTGTTCCCTCCCATATTATACCTCTAAGCCCTTTCTGGGCATTTCCAGTCCGCTTGCCAGAGAAGCTGGCAGCACTTGCATGATACAGCAGTTATAACCAAACAGTTAATTTGGCCTTTTTCCACTCAGCAGTCACAACTCTTTTGCCATCAACACTGCAATGGCTCCAGTTAAATTAAAAGCACAGAATTATACCCATACCTTGGCTTTGCTTAAAGCCAGCAATCCAAGTCAAATAACTCTAAGCTCAGAGACATGAAGGGGTCTTATCCTAACTACTTTTTATGCACCAGAACTATCAACCAATTGCCAGTTGTTCTCCATCTCTCTCCTCTTTTATATTCATGTCTACAGTCAAATCAGATCATTAGAGTCAGATGTCCCATGCAACAGGCAGTAACTGTCTGTTTTGAACACATAGTTAAAACTTTCATTCATACATTAGGTTTTCAATATTTCTTAAGACAAATAAAAGCAAACAATACAAACACAAGTTTTCTATTTAGACTTTCATAAGACATACCTAGTATTTTCTCTAGATTAAAATCCACTGGCAAAGACAGTACTGTCTGACAAGCAGCTGCAAGGAATATAACCAATAAAATTAGCTCTCAGTGACCTTTTACTAAAACCATAGAAACCAAAATTCACTTTCAAATTGCACTGCAATTAAATTACAGCTGCAATAAGGAAAAACAGTAATTAAAGCTGAGATTCTGATTTAACACTATATACAGCACATTCAGGACTAGAGAGAAAAATAACAAGGGTTGTGAAGTAAAAGCCCCTAGAGAAGCATTCTTAACTGAGGAGAGACCTCTGAAAAAAGGAAGGATTCAAAATGAAATGGGAGAAAAATCAGAATACCCTGGAGAAAAACACTACTTATTTAAGTAAAATGAAATAGTTTAAAATATATCTTAAAATTTCTGATATTTATTTGGCAGAGAAAATACCAAAGATTCTCTAACCCAAAATGACCCACCAAGATAAAGGTTTCTAGAAACTTTAACTTATCCATAAACTTGTGGCTTATATTCCCCGAAGAAGTACATACATTAGGTTAGAAAAAAGGCAGTCTACAGATAACTTCAGCTTTTACTTTGGAAAAAATATGCAAGAGTATAATAGAATTAAGTTAATAAAAGAAATTTTTATTAAAATTAATAGTCAATACAGTACAAGAAAAATTATTTCTTCAAGAATATTAAAAAATAATTTCCTTTTGAAATTAACCATTAAAAAGGGGTTATTTTGAATCAGATATACTGTAATTTCAGACGCTGGCTTTTACTTACCATTGCTTTTCCCAGTTAGCTGTCTTCCAATTGGAGAAATCTTATTTAGATCTATAGCTGTATAACAGGTAAGAATAATATTTAAGCATGTATTACATGTAGTTTCGAAACCTAGCAGAAGCAGGTTAAAATGTTTAATAAAATTAAACCAAATTTTTGCATCAAAGTTTGGGAGACATTAAAAATGAGTACTGAAAAAAGGTTACCATTATAAATGATTAAGTGAATTTCAGCACTTTTCTATCAAGAAAACATTAGTGAAATAGCATCAACTTTGCCCTTACCTTTTTCACCTCAACTCAGCCTCATCTACTGAGTTTATGCTTAGCCAAACAGGCTGTGTTCGAGTAAAACTCATTTCCAGAAAATCATGCAGTCTAGACTTGAAGACAAAGATGAAGAATCTACCATGTCACCATTTTTATACGGTTAAGGAACACTTTAAATTATTTTCTTTCACTATTCACTTTCCAGTTCTCCTAGGATTGTGGCTTATGTTCTCTGCCCAACAACTGATGATCTTAAAACTGCCAGTTAAAAAGACACTATTGGCAAGCTGCACCTCCTTGATAAAAATTTATAGTTTAGCCTTCTTCCAAAATCTTGCAAAAATCCTGTAACACTTGTTTAAGTATTTCCTACCAAACAATACTTTATTGCTGACATTTGTCCAGTTTATAATCTATTTACTATGCATTCTGCTGGTTATATATAAACTTTATTAACAGCATTGTTATTCAAATTTAATATTGGTATACACAAAAGAAACTTGGAAAACCCACAACCCTATGTACAGTGACAGTGAGCTAACAGGACACTAAGAGGAGGACAACAGGAATTTACATAGCAATTTACATGCCCCATCTTTTTTCATTGGTTCTCAAAATTTAAATGAATAGTTGAAAAAAAAAATTATGCTTGATAATTCCTTCAAAAGGTAGATAATTTTGTGTGGGCACATGAAACCAACTTACACTTAGTTGAATTAAACTGAGAAACTTGCTTGCCTTCATGTTGAATCCAAGGAGATGGAACTATGAGCCTTTTTGTGAAAAACTGGAGTAAAACAGAAACAAAACCTTCTTAATGCTTGTAAAATTTGAAGACTCAAATTTTAACTTTAAACTAATTACTCACTTAAAAATCAGAACTGTGTCTACCATACTTACTGCACAGTAGTCTACCATCATTCTTTTCAATTTTTCAGCTCATTAAATTGTTGCATTTTGACAACTGAGCTTTTTCATAGGTACACTAGACACTGCAGTAAAATTGGAAAACAAAGGTTTTTTGGCAATATTCTTAGTGTAATTGGCTAAACTGCTTAGCAGTTTAAGTACTGGCATTTAAATCTTCAAACCAGAAAGTCCACCTACTGTCACATCTACTCTGTGAGCACCCTGATGCTGAGAAGATGCACATTAGTACCTACCTTCAAGAAATACAAAGGAAATCCTTTTCCCATGATAAAAGCAAAACTAAAAGCAAATGAAAACAACCTCAGCTTGATTTATTAAATACATCCTCTATTATCTTATTATCTATTAAATACAGAGATATGGTTTCAAGCTGTTTGGCTGAATAATCCACTTGAGGATGCCTCACAAAGAAGAAATACCCTCTTTACTGAAGATTTAGAACAACAGAGTATCTTAGCTGCAGGTCAACTACATAGCACTTTTAATCATAAAATATATCTTTGTGTATAGACACAAACAGATAACAGCATGATACAATATAAGGAGGTCAACACTAAGGAAGATTTGTCTACCAGAGCTTTATTTTATTGAAATGAAAATAATACTGAGGATTTCTATAGTGAACATTTGAAACCATTCACTTTTACTTCTCTGCTATGCAAATGGATAGTAAAAAAATAAACGAAAAATGGATGAAAACAATTACAAGCTACCAGAAGACAGTCTTGCCTCCAACTTCAAAAACTTTGGAAGAAACAAGCAAACAAATCACCATGGTTCTGCTGTATTTTTCAATACTGCAAGAAAAGAAACTAAGCTACCCAGCTTAGTCAACAAACATTAGTCTTAACCTTTATGTGTAATTAAACATTCCCACTAACCAAGCAACATGAAAGAAACAAAATCTGCTGTTTTGATCTACAGGTCTGTGAAAGAAGATGGGAAGAAAAAGACTCCCAAATACAACCCCAAGGGACAAAGACATTACTTTCTCACTGGCCAGTAAAATATAATAGGCTACTCAGTTTTGAAATACATTTTTGTAGATAAGTAGCTAAAAGAAAGCCATACTTGATATCATAGATAGCTTTATTACCTCCTCAATAGCTTTTTGCCTTCTGTCTTCTGTCTCCTTATCAATTCTAAGTAATGAATGAAAAACAAGTCAATTATCAAAATTGAAAAAAAATTAATGAAGTGTAACCATATATCTTATACATATGCTTAAGAGAAACATAATTAATGAAACTATACTAAACCCTAAATCTTATGTTTTAACTGTTATGTGCAATAATCTTATACTATAAATTTATAAACTTTCAGTACTTTTCAGTTCCTTCAGTTCATCTGAAAAGGTCTGTACCATTTTTAAGTACATATTTGGAAATCATCTTTTTTTGTTGTTGTTGAATCAACCAGTATCTTTAGCTGGACAAAAACTCAATCGTAACTTTTCTTCCAAAATAATCCATTTAGTTATGCTCACCTTGACATACAAACATGGCAACTATTTAAGTTGATATGAGACTTGTCTCGTAACAAATCTCACTACAAAATCAAGCAGAATAAAAAACTGAGCTCCGAAGAAGAAAAGAGCAAGTGAAGATACTCCTGGAATGTTCCTATACTCAAATTCCTGACACAGCCCACTTTCCCAGCAGAGTTCCCCCTTTCAAATAGCTAGCCTGGCATATTTTCCTCAATTCAGAAAGCCTACCAGAAACAATGTAATCAACACTCTAAAAACATAAGGCTTAAAACTTTATAAGATATAAAAAGCATCAGTCTGAAACTTGCTGGCTATTGCAGGAAGGCCAGGAAACAAATATTAAGAAAAATACAGACATTAAGACATGGTGATTCAGATACTGCAGAGGACAGTTATAGTCTATGTATTATTGTAGAAAGAAATTCATATTGCTTCTGTTTCTGGCAAAAAGGGAGAAGTTCATTCAGAGAAATGAGTCAAATTCAGTTTTTTAGTATCAGGGTGGTAAAACACTGGGACAGGTTGCACAGAGAGGTAGTAAATGCCCCATCACTGGGAATATTCAAGGACAGGTTGGATGGGGCTGTGAACAACCTGATCTAGTTGACGGCCCTGCTCATTGCAGGGGTTTGGGTTAGATGACCTTTAAAAGGTCCTTTCTGACCCAAGCCATTCTGTGATTTTATGAATACTTATAGGATTCTTTAACAGCCTTCCATCTGAATTCCATTTTACTAACAGGACTTGAAAGCCCAATAAGCATAAGCAGGATGGAGGATTGCATTACTCTACTGCTATGGCACTTCATGCCATGAAGTTCAAATCTTTGTGAAAGGTCATATCCAAGAAATGTATGGGAGTGTCTCCAGGATTCAACATTGTGGCCTTTCCTTGACTACCTTCTCTTGGCATGCTCTATACCAGTACTGTGAAATACTATGCCTCAAATTGAACTGTGAATACCAAGCCTGTTTTAACTTATTTGTTTTCCCCATGGAGGTTGTATTCAGAGAGAGGAAAAAGTTGAGATCAAGATCCTGAAATTACTTCAAGAAACCAGCAAATGCCTTCCCAAAGACAGCAAGCTTACTGGTTTTCCCTCCTTTACATTAAGTCAAATCCATACCCTTCAAAAAGGCTACTGGCTTATCTAACTTAGCTTTCCCAGCTCCACCCTTCTGCAGGAGTCCCTAAGACCAAAAAAGGGGTACACTTCACAGGTCTCAGTATGGAACACCCAGGAAGATACACTGTGTTGTGACAAGCAGCAGAAGAGGTAATTTGGCCACAGCCACTGAGAAGACAGACTTGCAACCATTGGCAAGATCCACACAGAGTGGAGCAGCAGTTCTTAACATTAAGAAAGAGTGGCAGAGGCAGTGTCATCTAAATACTAGATCGGTATTAGGGACACAAAAAATCTACAGTAAAATATTTGAATAAAAAGTTTTTTATGCTGTGTTGAAATGTCAATAAAGCAAAAAACCCAGTATTTAGTATTCAAGCTAAATTAACTGCATAAAAACAGCTGGTAAGTTACCTGGCATGACTCAAATACATTGCTTGGCGTCGAACGTCTTCCGAGTCAATTTCCACAGGATTTATTAGAGCAAGCTGATCAATAGACCATCTAAATTTTCCTGGTGTCTAAAAAAAAAAAAGAAATGGACATCTTAGTGCTTGCTAGTCTAAAAACATAAAATTAAAACCACTACACAGATTTCACTGGAACAACATAATCATAACTTCTATATAATTTCTGTCAAAGACAACAAAAACAGTTTCTATTTGCATCTCTTAAAAAAAAAAAAGTCTATCAGGCTTCTTCATCTTGGTAGTGGTATTAAAATGATGTACAAGATAATATTTATTGGGAAGTTATAGCTAATACTTAGAAACTGAGGTGTTAATTTCTTCTCAGTTTCTGAGGCCATATCTACTACTGATACAAAACTTGGGATAAAATTTAGTTGCTTCTAGACTGCCATGATCAAAATGTGGTTGCATGAAAACCTGGTGTCCATACCTAATCCAAGTTATCCAAATACTAGAGCAGCTTTCCTTTAACCTCACATTTTCAAGAACTTAGGAGCTGGAACTCCATGATGCATACTCCAAAACCTCCCTCATAATGCATAGTGCACAACAAAATTCAGAAACAAAGCACCTTCACCTCTTTAACACTGAATTAGAAAATACTGGTCAAGTATAGTTGAAAAATAATCTACCAAGCACTTCTTTTCAGCTCAGCATCATCTCTCCTGTTTCTCAAAAAATAATTCCAACTGCAAATCAGAGCATTATTTGCAACTAAACAATATTATACATACACAAAATCACTAACTCGGTTCTGTGAATATGCAGATAACAACAGAAGTGCAATTAAGTTTTACTTGCATCCAGCCTGCTTGGCATGTAACTGAGAACTGGGGTTTTTTTCCACTCTATGTGGGACAAGATCACCACATCCAACAACAGTCCTTTATTTACTTTTAGCTGGTTTTGACACTTAGTGACACATTAAAAGCCAGCACATTATGCTAATCTACTGATACAGCAAATATCCAAAGAAAAAAAACAAAACAACACAACAAGAAAGTAGGACGACTAAGTGACAACATTAGTATTAAAAGCAGTGTGTTCCTGCAATCAGAACAAACATCAAATGCTAACCCAAAATTCTTTGGGTTACAGTGTACATTAAATATGCTAGGCAAAATACACTTTTAATGCATTTCAAAATATTAAGACTGCATTTCTATATTTACACAGCTACAGACTAGATCTTACAGATGAGGATTTTGTCGATTTAAAGATTGAAGGACTGGAGACGATCTGCTCCTGAAGAGTGTAATAATCACTGGGGCTTTCAAAAGGATTCAGGACTGGGACTCGTCCTGGAGTTTCTGGTGTTATCTGCATTTTCGCTTCTTTTGTATCGGCCATAACACTAAGCTATTCCTGGAAAAACGAGAGAAAAAATGAAGAGGAAAAAAAAAGTTAAGATTAACTTTGACTTTTTAGGGTGATCCTGAAAGTTTTAGGAAGAGACGATCAATCATCTTGAAGGCGCCAAAACCATTGAAAAGGCTAAATGAAACGAAGTTAGCTTTGCCTTGGGCACGTAACGCTGATAGATAAGGCTGATACAAGAACTAATGAAAATAAATCGAACCTGGGGAAACTCAGACGAGAGGGGGGTGTTCGGGGGAGGTTGTTGTCCCCGGGCACCCTCGGAGCTCTCCATCCCCGCGTTACTCACAAGCTCGGTAAGACGCGGCGAGCCGGGCCAGCCGGCAATCCCTCCACCCCCCCTATCCCCAGAAGGTTCTGGTAGCAGCAGCCAACCCCGGGAGGCGGGAAGCAGCCGTGCCGGCGCTTAGACGCCCGGTGCTGCCCATACGACCGGGAGAGCCGGGGAGGCAGTAACCCCCTCAGAACAGACCCGCTCCGCTCGGGCACTGAAAACCACCCCCTCCCCCGCCCCTACATCCCCCGAGGGGCTCCCACGGGTGCCACAACCCCACCCCACACCCCACCCACCGCCGCCAGACCCTGCTCCAGGGACTCCCTCCTTAGGTGGCCAACGGAACCGGAGCCCTGGGGAGATGCCCCCCCCCCCCACCTCGGCCCACCGGCCCCCACCTCAGCCCACCTCCCCCCCAAGGGCTCTTCACCGTCTTCCTCACAGGAGGGTGACACCGAACCGACCCCCGGTAGCCCGATGCGAGGCCAAGGCCCGCGCAGCAGGTACCTGCCGCCGTCACCGAGCGCCACTGCGCCCGCTCATGCTCACCCCAGATGACTGCGCCCGCCCCCACCGCGCCGGGCGGCTCTTTAATTAGCCCCACCCTCCTCCCTCCGAGGGTTCTGCCCAATCACGACGCGCAGCCTCTTCCCCGAAGCCAATGGCAGCCCCCCTCTCTCGAACGGGCCAATCGCCAGCGGCGCCGCCACACGAATTCGAAAGAAGTCCCGCCCCTTTCTTTTCCGGCTGGCCAACCAGGGGGCTCCCCTCGCCGCGTCACGTGGGGCCGGCGGGGGCGGGAGGATTTGAACGACGTTACCGAAGAGGGGCAGCTCAGTTCCGCTTCCGGGTGGGGGGGCGAGGGGTGGTGCGGGGTCGCCATGGCGAGCAATGCCGCCAGCCTCAACGCCGTGCGGGAGACGATGGACGGTGGGTGGTGGGGGCGGCGGGGGCGGCGGGGAACCGTGCTAAGGGATGGCAGCTGCGATGGGGGAGGGAGAGAGGGAGGCAGTCCGTCCGTCCGTCCGTCCTTCCCTCCCTCCCTCCCGCCCTCCCTCCTTCTCTCCCTCCCTCCTTCTCTCCCTCCCTCCTTCTCTCCCTCCCTCCCTCCGGCAGCCTCTTGCACCCCTGCTCGTCGAGCCAGCAGCCCCTGGCCGGCTTACGGCGTCTCCGAGGAGGCCTTGCCTCTGCCTTCGCCCCTCTCCGCAGGCTGCGGGGCCTGGAGCCGGCTTTTAATTAGCACCGGGGCCTCTCTGTGGAAAGTGGTGTGTTCGGCAGCTGCTGAAGGAGTTCATGCGTCTGATTCATTTTTACTTAGTGGTTGCTTCTGAAACACTCCTAATAGCCGTGTACTGGTCATATCTTTGGACCTTTTGTGAACAGCTGTTTAATTTAAAATAACGTTATTTTTCAGTGTTTGTAAATGTATACGTCTACTGTTATGATGATTTTAAATGGGTTTCTTTGTTTGTTTGTTTGTTTGTTTGTTTTTTAATGGTTTCAAACTTGAAGAGGAGAGATTTAGGCTAGACATTAGGAAGAGATTCTTTAATGTGTTATAAAAGGTTGCCCAGGGAAGTTGTGGCTGCCTCTTCCCTGGAAGGCTTCAAGGACAGGTTGGATGGGGCCTTGGTCTAGTGGAAGGTGTCGCTGCCCATATAGGGGGCTTGGAACTGGATGATCTCTAAGGTCCCTTCCAAGTCAAACCATTCTGTGGTTCTGTCTCTGCTATGCTTTTCAGTCTTGAGATTCTATTCTGTGATTCTGTTTTTTCTGATTATTTTAAATGGTTAGTTGAGGTGAATGTTACCTGGTTCTGTGCTTCTTGTATTTAAACTGTGTGGTGCCTGGAAGGGGGAGGAAGGACCAGCCCTGTGGTGCTCTAGTTGGTAGCACCTGAACTGAATTGAGCCTTGATATATACCCAATCTTTATGGATTTATGTAGGCTGTTAGAAATGCCCTTATGTTTGAACTTGTACTGCACTCAGTAAATTGTTTTGGGGTTTTTTTATTGTTCAAAGTAACTTCAGTCCTTTGAAACTTCCACTGTAAGAGTATTTAAGATGCTTCGGTGAAGTAACTGAAAATATAAAGCATGATGGTAGAAGGGCCCATGTGCTCATCATAATGTGGGGTGGGCTAGATGACTTTAAAGGCTCCTTCCAACCTAAAGCAGTCTGTGATTCTGTAATGGGTAGAAAAATGTATTTGTAGGATAATGTTATTACACCTCTTGTAATGGAACGTGAAATCCGTGTTCCACCCTAGCTTACTGCAGAAGAAAAAGGAACCTAAGTAAACAGGTTGATACTAAAAAAAGTGTTCTTTTCTTGTCTGTTGTAGATTAAATGAATAAAATGCTTAATCTAGAATTTCAGATACAAATATTTAGCAGCTGTTTTGTGCAAAACTGTTTTTAAGAACTTTTTTAAGAGCATAGTGACCACAACTCTTGCTGCCATAGGAAATTGAAATTTCTGTTTAGTTAGATTTACTGCTATGCCCCCAAATATGTTACATGCTTAGCAAACGTTCTTATAAGCTTTAAATGGTTAAAGTAACAATTGTTTATTTCAGGGAAGCTGTCAGTCTTAGTTCTGTATCTCTTAATGCTCAATGGCATTTTATTGCAAATGCATCAGTTTGTTGCTGCTTTATGTGGTTGTTGAAGACACTGTTGCAGACAGGGTGTGCATGTGGAATGTGTCTGGAAGGGTTTGCTTTCATGCCAGTGGGAACAGAAAGCTTTGTTGTGGAGAAGGAGGCTCCCTTTGTGGTGTGTAGCTCTAGGGATTTGGACCAACAAGCTGCTTTCATGTCTTAAATTTGTGCATGTTCTTAATCCACCCTACTTGTGTGGCCTTCAAGAGTATTATCACTCTTAGAGGTTTTTCTTTTCCTAGCATCTGGCCTTTCCCTGTGAATTCAGTGGGATTCACTGGCCTTAGTGTCTTGGCCTGGGTAAGTGTGATGCTGAGGTTCTGCTGCAGAAGGTCTTTGGCATAACAAAGTAGAATATTTTCATAGCTGTCAAGTGGACAGTAGTCATTTTCCATGCTGGCTTTACGTGGTGAGATAGACCTTCTGCTTCACTTTCTTCCAGTTTGGAGGAGGTTTGTTTTTGGAAGCAGTGTTAATAACATCAGTTTATAATCAACCTGTATTGCTAGAGGCATAGCCTCAGGATGGAGATTACTGTAGCAGCCAGAAATAAAATCTGAGACTTTTTCTGTTACATATATAACAGCCTGTATTTTAGATCAAAGATAAGGGACCTTCCAGGGAAGATTTGGAAGAGAGACAGAGCTTTGTTTCTGCACAGAGGTGATTGGCATGTGGCACTGGCACTGCTCTATGTTTGGGTCACTTAACAATCAAATAGTATTGCTTATCCTTAAACCAGTATTAATGTCAGACCTAAAGACAGGTTTAGCTATGGAAGGAGATGATGACGAAATTCCTGACATTCTCTGTAAAAGCTTTTAGAATGTGCTTCCAGTCCATTTTAGTTGGACTTCCTCAGTATCTAGAGTTCAAAAACATGGATTATCCTTACAGCCTTTTACATAATTGGAAAACATGTTAATTATGGAATTATTGAATTGCATGTTTTATTTTGAAAACCCATTATCCAACATTTAGTCTGCTGAAGCAGAAGAGCCTGATATTTATGCTAGAAGCTGTGGCTTCCAGCTTGTGCTACAAAGCTGAACATGAACGCTGCTGTTGAGGTTCAGGCTGCCATGAGCTTTCCCAATTCCTCTGTTCACAGACTTTACTGTAGAAATCAAATGTTGATGAATAAAGTTTTCAGTCATGGGAATTTCATAGTCTGTAGGGACTAAAGTGCTATCATTTTTTCTGATGCAGTTCTTTTTGAGATTTCAAGAATATTAAACACTGGCCTGGATATGGAGACATTGTCTATTTGTGTGCGGCTTTGTGAGCAGGGGATAAATCCAGAAGCATTGTCATCTGTTATTAAAGAACTGCGTAAGGCTACAGAAGCTCTAAAGGTAATGCTTTTGCTTAAAATCATATAAATTTGTTTTAAGATTCAGATGTATGTTCAGCTTGATGTACTTCAATTTGCAAATCGTACTTCAAGATATGACTCTCTTAAAAAATAGGAAATTAACTTTTTAACATAGAGAAGGCAGTGAATACAACTGAATGGAACATGAAGCAAACAATGTTATGAATAAAACTTCTCAGAAATAATTAGGTTGGGTTTTGGTTGTTCTTCCTTCAAAAAATGTAAAGGTTTTTACTCTAGGTTTCTATAGTCACCATTTGCCTCCCTATCTGCACCATATCACAAGTAGACTGCTTTTTTCTCTGTTAACCCTTATTACCTCATTTTTACAACCTCAGGGCTAATAGTATGCAGAAGTACTTGTAAACAGGTGCACACAGCTTGATAATGTAATCTTTACCTGTTGTTTTTACCACATCAACCTGTATTTGAATCTCTCTAAAAACAAGTGAGGGGATTTTACAATGCATCTATCTCAGACAAGAGTGGAAGTCTTAAGGTTGCTTAAAGAGTCACAGATAAAGATACCAGGAAAAATTCATATTTATAGAAGTGCAACTAGCAATTTGATGGCAAGGTTTGTTCACTATGTGGAAAGGGCAGATGGGAATGATATACAGGGTCAAGGGAAATAAGTAATACAGGGATAGGAGAGAATGTTGGGAACCAACTGGAGTGATTTGCACAGGAATTAGGGAAAAGAATGAGTAAGACCTGCCCATTGAATCACAAGGTTCAGGGTGGACCCCTTTGATTTCTGAACTCCTTCTCAGAGTGGAGTCTAAGTGCAGCTGAACTTGTTCTTAGTCCCAGATTTGGTCAATGGTTTACAACTAAGGGGTTTTAAGTGTAGGGATTTCAGTGTAGTGCCAGTGTGGTGTTTTATGTCAATAATTTATGAGCGTGAATAATAATTACTGTATATGTAAATCATACAAAGAAGTAAATTAACAGGAAAATAAAAATCATACATTTACTTCTTGAAAGCAATGGGGTAAAATGTGCAGGATAGATGCTTCTTAAACATAGGATATACATTTTAACAGGATCAAACAGTAATGGCTATGTAAATAAAAGCTAATGGCAATTGACAGCATTATTTATTAAAAAAACAAATACTCTTTAGAGAACAACACCACACAATTTTCACTAGTAGCTTATTTTTAGAATTCAAAGTTCTCCATATAAAGTAGTTACAAGAAAAGATGAAAGCCGATCTAGTTTTGGTGGCCTGCAATAAATCTTTTTTCTGTTTCTAGGCTGCTGAAAATATGACGAGCTGACATGGGAGACAATTTCTGCATGAGAAGAATGCCAAGTTAAAGTTAACAGAGACTGTGAAGATTGCTACTCTTAAAAAAAAAAAAAAGCAAAATAAGTGTGTACAAAGGTTTCAGAATATTTCTGTAATCTTATTGAAAAGGATGAGGTGCAGAACAGCTGTGAAAAGTTTGTTTACGAAGATTAGTTCACCAATAATCACATTACTTGGTATTTTTTGTGAATTTGCTCTTCTTTGACAACCAGTATTTTTTAAACTGTCTCAGATGCTGCGTACTTGCTAAATTTACTAGTGTGTAGCAATGAATATTGTTATGAGTGCAGCTTGTTAATTCATCCTTTGGAACTGTTCATATATTCTGGTTTTTATCTCTTGCTCTGAAAAATTGCATATACAATTTTAGTTTTGCTTCATGCACCAGATAGGAATGAAGCCCCTCCTGACTTTATCTTAATTAGAGTAAGGGTTGTGACTGAAGTCTCACCCTGCAAGTAAGAAATAAAGCACTTTTGATAACATAGGCAATGAATTGTCCTTTTGATTCAGCATGCTGGAAAAAGTATGTTTAACTTGGATAACAGAAGGACTTCAGCTGTTTGTGCAGAAATGTATGTAAATTTAGATTCTAGATTATGTGGAATATTTTATATAGTTCAGATGCTACATTTGTTGCAATTTTTTATGACTACTAGTTATGAGGAGCATTGGATTTTGTTGGTGGGAATCCATGGCTTTTCAAAAGTAATTTGGTATAGGAATGTCCCATTCAGCACTAGGAATCTTCACTGATGCCAAAACAAATGTTTATTGTATAAACAGTAAACTCTATCATGGTACTTTCCAGTAAATATCCTTAACATCCAGGAATTCTATTTCCTAAGAAAATGTTTTTTTGTGTATTCCTCATTTGCCACTGTTTAAGCTTTTTCAGTTTTTTTGTTAGCATGGTTTCAAGGTATAGTGTTACTGGGACTTAAACTAACCTCCAAGGTTAAAGAAGTGGAGCACATTTGGAAATTTTGCTTAATTTGGAATCTTGCTTAAGCCAAATTGTATTTGTGCAGTGAGAAAAAGTTCTTTCTGTTGCGAGTTTACCTCATATGCTCTCTAGGTCATAGCTCTACAACAAGTGATCAAGGATGCTGAATAGTTGCTGGTGGAGACTAGAAATAATATACTGAATCACTTTCCCTTATTTCTAGTTAGCCTGTCCAAAAAAAATCATTGCAGGAGGATACTTTGAACTTCTGGATAACCATGCTGGGGACTTTTAAATGGTATCAGTTTACTTGCTCATATAAACAGTTAAAATCCTTTGTAAATTGGTGTTGTAACTTCAAGTTTATAGCTTTTGCATTCTGTGTGTAATGCTTTTTGAAAACATTAAGGTATCCCTAGTATGAAATACAAATATGAATAGATACCAACTATTAAATTTATTTTGGGAAATCCGAAGTCATTTAAGCATCATGAAAACACCAGGTTAGGTCAACAAATAAGCAATTTGCTCTTTTACTTAATTTTATTTGGACTCTGATACATCTCAAAAATGAGACAATTGGGTAGCGTTCTTGTTTTCAGGAGCCACATCTGAGTTTGTGAGTTCTGACTTGTGAAACACTAAACTCTGAATGCTTTATGTAAACTGTAGCAAATTTGCCCAAAATATGAAATCCTATTAGAATGCATGTTTCTGCAGGTGCTTTTTTTTCCCTCTGTTACCCGATCTTTGCACAATCCAGGAATTCTGAAGACTTCTCTTGAATGTCAATACTGTGCAGTTATGTATTTCTAACTTGTTAGTGTTATTTTAGTTTTGGTTCTGTGTCCTAGAAATGCTTAAAAACCACTTACAAATGCAATATGAGAGCAATTTCTATGTAATTCTTTATTTGAGTGAGCTGCACCAGCATTTTACCATCAATAAATTTACTGGTTTTATACACTTGGACATGTACTGTAGACTGTTTGTCATTCAGAATTGCAGGAGCAGGTTCTGGTTTTGGCATTCAAAAGCCTAATTTGACCCAAATATAAAAAGGGTAATTTTCATTATTACATGGAACTAAATGGTAGCACTGGTTATACTTAATAGTTCATATTTACAAAATTAAATGCAAAAGTTTTAAGGTTGAATATATGACATTAAATATGTTTTGGGATGAAAGCAGGGACAAGGTGTTTCTTAAAATTGACAGATCTGTGGTTACTTGGAAAGTCTACATACATTTCCACAATATTCATGTCAAAGTTTCTTTGAAAATACTGTGCAGAACAAGTGTGCTTAGGAATTGGTGTAACAGAACTGATCACCTTTTATTTGAGGTCCAGAACAAATAAAACAAACTTTTTTTTTTCTTTCTCCTGATAAAATAGAGAAAATCTCTCTAGTAGGAACTGTCATACTGGAAATGTTTTTGCACTGTAAAATAAGTCACTTTATTAGCATCCTCACTATGTGAACAGGGTGCTCAGATTTGGCACTGATGGCTGAGAAGCTTTGGCTGCATTAACAGCATCTTCTGCTACATTTACTTAAGTTTAAGAAATAAAGCAAACATCAGGTGCTCTTTCTGTGTGCTCCTTACTTACACGCTCTTGGAATTCCTGAAAAGATAAGCATAGGAATAGCTAAACAGGTCCTGACCAAAAGTTTTTCTAACCCAATAGCCTCTTGTAGACAAAAGCAGATGCCTGAGGAAGGGTAAGAACAATGCCAGCACATTTGGTTCTTTTCCTACTGTGTTCTCCTAGCTTCCAAGTGCCTTCTGTTCCAGGCTTTCCTCAATATCATGATTTGTCTATTTAGTAATCCCCAATGCTTCTTTTTCCAGTACTTGTCTAGTTTCCCTTGGACCCTGTATGCTTCCTGAATAACAGCAGCCTTTGTCATTGATGTCTTCATGAAGAATTGCCACTTCTTGTTTATTTTGGACCTGATTTTTACTATCTTAATTTAATGTTCTTTGCACAGTAAGTCTTTGCCAATCATGCTTGTGCCAGTCATGATTCTCCAGATGTGTAACATATTCACCTTTAAAGTTACTATTTGCTAAACTGAAATATGTTAACGTATTCCTTGGCTGACTGAAGACATAGAATGGCTTCTGCATTTGTTGTCCTTTGAAATTTTTCAGGGTCTCATTATTTTTTCAAGAAGGGAACCAAAACTGCATGCAACATTAGCCATGTAGTTAAGTACTGGCCTACTTGTTTACTTTCTTTATCTTTGTTCCTTTCCTGGCAATTCATAATGCTTGGGTTTTTTTTAATTTCAGTTAAGCACTGAGCTGTTTACATGGCATTTTCTGTATCTCACTCTTAATATTACCAATCAAGTTCAGAGACTATAATTTCTTATCTGGACTAGGTTAATGTCAATATGTATTGTTTGTTAATTATGCTGAATTTCATCTGCCATTTTATTTTCTAATCTCAGCTCTTGAAGCATGGTAAGTTGAGAGGGATTTTTGAGCACCGTGAACAGCTTCCATGGAAGGTTTTTTGAAATCAGTGGAAGAGTTCCTGTTAGATACAGAACGTAGGTTTATCAAGTAGAAATAATGAAGACAAGCCATATTGCTAAATGATTACTGCTTCCAGGCCCATCATTTATGCTTTTAGAGTTGTAGAGGCACAAGGGTAATTTAAATGAAAGCTATAGAACTGTTTTGGGACCAGAGAACAAGCCTGATGAGGTCCAAATAAAGTAGGAGTACACAGGTTCTCAAAGAGAAGTTGAGAAGACAGAGAATGACTTTGGGTATACCACTGGAAGGAAGTCTTGTGGCTACATCTTTTTAACCTGACTGAGGAAACAATACTAGATCCAATAGCTGATACGAGGCAAATTGTACCTTAAAAATAATGCTCACTTTCCCAGGTAAGTAAATGTTGACATGGCATACTAGGGAAAGGGCAAACTGTCTACTGTGTGATGTTAAAATGAAATTAAGAATACTTCTAGAAAGACACGGTTTGATCCAGTGTCTAGGGAAATGTCTACAATATTCTCTGCAGGGTGTCAGGCATGCTGGCTGCTGCAGTTCCTTCTGACTGCAGAGTCCATGAAGGGCAGTGTAACACAGTTCTGAAGTAAAAGTCATGTGAAGAAAATTAGGAATATTTAGGATGAGTATCAGTGATGTTTCTGTCAGTAAGATAAATGGAAGCCTGGTTTCCCAGATATTTAAATGTTACCTGATAAAAAAACCCAAACAGCACAACTATTAATTATCTGAACTGGCAATCTGGAATATATTGAGTCTGAGCACTTTTATTATCCCTTCATAAATATTCCTATTTTCTCATCTCCAATTCTTACATGTAAGATCTGCTCATGGAAATGGATCTCTGAAAGAGCTCAGCATTGCTGTTACTTGGGTGAGTGGGAGCTTAATGCTGGGACGTAACATTTAGTGAAGGAGATGGAAAATAAATATGGGAGCAGAGACAGTGACACTTGACTGTACTGTGGTTCCCCAAGGAACCAAGGTCCCCAGGAGGACTGTGGAAGTGGAAGAAGGCCATGGGAGGATGAGGAGGCTGAGGGGCATCCCAGCTTCATTTTACTTGATTTTATCTATGCACCGGATCCAAAATTAGTATGCTTGAAGATAGTGATGGGTCTTCCTATTTAATGAATGGGCAATACAGTAAAGAGATAATACGGTTAATACAATCACAGGATCATTCTTGTAAGAAAAGACCTTTAAGGTCATTGAGTCCAACCATTAGCCTAACTTGCAACCATGTTTCTAAGCGCACATCTTTTAAAACACTTCTGGGGATGGTGATTCAACCACCTCCCTGGGCAGCCTGTTCAGTGTTTGATAACCCTTTCAGTGAAGAACTTTCCTCTAACATCTAATGTAAACCTCCCCAGGCTCAACTTAAGACCATTTCCTCTTGTCCTGTTGCTTGTTACCAACACCCACCTTACTGCAATCTCCTTTCAGGTACTTGTAGAGAGCAAGAAGGTCTTCCCTCAGCCTCCTTTTCAGCAGGCTTAACAACCCAACTCGCCTTGAATGCTCCTCATAAGTCTTGTTCTCCAGACCCTACACCAGGTTCGTTGCTCTTCTTTGCACATGCTCCACGAACCTCAATGTCCTTCTTGTAGTGGAGGGCCCAAAACTGAACGCAGCATTTGAGATGCTACCTCACCAGTGCAAAGTGTGGGGGACAATCCTAGTCCTGCTGACCACACTATTTCTGGTATGAGCCAGGATCCTGTTGACCTTCTTGGCCACCTAGGCACACTGTTGGCTCATATGCAGGCACCTGTTGACCAGTACTTTGATGTGCTTTTCCTTTGGGCAGCTTTCTAGCCACTCTTCCACAAGCCTGTATAATTGTATGGAATTGTTGTGACCAAAATGCAGGACCTGCCCCTTGGCCTTGTTAAGCCCCTTACAGTTGGCAATGACCCAGCATATCCTTGTCCCTCTGTAGAGCCTTTCTACACTCATGCAGATCAACACTCCCTTCTGAACTTTAATCTGCAGATACGCTGAGGGTGCATTTGATCTTCTTGTCCAGATCATTGGTAGAGATATTGGAGAGAGCAAGCCCCAGCACTGACTCTTGGGGAACAGCATTTGGGACTGGTTCGATTCAGCTCCATTCACCACATGATCAATGTACTCTTTGGGCTCTTTGAGCTCATCTGTCCGGCCCATTTTTACCCTGCAAAGTGTACACCAGCCCAAACCATGAGCAGCCAGTTTCTCCCAGAGAATGTTGTGTGCAAGAGTGTCAAAGGCTTTACTAATGTCTAGGTGAACAACAGACACAGCCTTTTCCCTCATGCACTATGTGGGTCACCATGTCATAGAAGGAGATAAGGTTAGTCAAGCAGGACCTGCCTCTCATAAACCCACGTTGATTGGGCCTGATCACCCGGTGCTGCATAATGGCACTCCAGATGTTCATCTCCATAACATTTGTCACTATGAAGGTCAGAATGACAGGCCTGTTATTTCCTGGGTCCTCCTTCTAGCCTTTCTTGTAGATGGTGGTCGTATTTACCAATCTCCAGGCAACTGGGACCTTCCTGGTTAGGTAGGACTGCTCATAAGTGGTGGAAAATATGTGGTCATGTCACCCTACTCCCTATCCACAGGTTCAGTCCCTGTAACAGACATTCTTTTAAATCAGGTGGGATTGTTTATTAACCACGCTGAAGCGATGCCTGAGCACTGGCCAGGAGCTCCCTGTGGGTGGCAGGGGCACCCTGGTATCCATCAAGGCAGATCCTGGCAGCCTGGGCCTGTCCCATCACCTCAGACAGAGACATGGCTGGTGCCAGTGAGGGGAACCATGGTGGGATGCAGGCTCAGGATGGCCACGGTAAAACATTCGGCACTGTTCCATTGGGGTTTTTTTGCCTTGAAGACAGCAATGGTGAAATGTGGCCGCCATCTCTCCCTGGTGCCATCACTGCCTGTTGGGTCAGCTGGTGAGGATGGTACCTGAAGGAGCCAACCCATCAACTATTGCTCCATCCTACTGTCCTAGGCTCCCAGGAAAGCTCATGATATTTCTTCCTATCTTCTCAGAAAGCTGGTTGGTACACTTCCTGGTGCTGTTCCCAAGTCAGGTTGTAGGGGTAGATGATTGTGAACTGGATGAATTAAAAATTTGGGAGGGGACAGCTAATCAAGGACAATGAAATAGTCTCATTCCTTTGACCAGCAAATTCGTGTTGAACTCAGTGTATATTGTGAGCAGCAATCGCTCACAATTTATTTATTTGTGATTTATTATTTGTGATTTACAGAAGTTTAACTCCAAAATGCTACATTAGTATGCACCTTACTTGTAAAGTTCAAGACTTATGAGACGTAAGTCTGCAGGAGCAATTTTAAAAAAACATTAATCACTCACAAATACAGTACTCTGCCATATGTAAGACTTAATGAGGGATTTAAAGGAGAATACGCTGATTTTACATATTTTGAAGTAAAGATACAAACAGAAATCTCTGGACAAACATTTCCTAGGTCATATAAAAAGAAGCCTTACTATTCTCTTAGGGACAGTTCAGGATGCAGCCTGAATTATTTAAGATAGTGAATATACAGGGATACAGGCTAAAGTAAAACTCAGGCTCTTTTCAAATCAGTGCTGTTCTAATGAAAAAAAAAAAAAAAAAAGCATGTTTTGATTCACATCATTGTTCAGGTAAAACCAACCTCAGGCGTAGGAGCAACTCAGCAAGGTACATGCACAGCTATTCATTCCTTCATGCTGTGATGGTTACACTCACACTGAAGGCAGAAAAATGTCTATGACATGTACACAGACTGATGATCTGGCCTATATCTCAGGCTATTCATTTCACTGTTAAGAATGCCATCAGTAATGAAGGTGACAGTCTTTGTCAATCAGTGGCTGCCTGTCCCCTCAAGTCAGATGGTTTTGCAGCAACCATTCTGTTTTGAGATATGCTGGACCAAATTCACCATTCACTGGGACCTTGTGAAGTCTTACTGAACTTAGTGAAATAGCATTAGAGGACATGAACCAACAGCCTTCCTGTGGTAGGGCACTCCAGTTAAAATTAGTTGTTTTCCTTTTTGAAATATTGAAAAATAATAGTGAAAATAAAAAATGAAAACAATTTTACCAAGGGTCCAGAGATTTTTATTCAGAACAGTGCTATAGTTTGTCTGTCTGTATCTTGTGCTCCCATTTCTCTTCTGTAAACTGGGTTTTCTGTAAGCTGGGATTTTGCCAGCTACATCTGCTACAA
The DNA here is from genome assembly GCF_003957555.1 of Calypte anna. NCBI lineage: Eukaryota > Metazoa > Chordata > Aves > Apodiformes > Trochilidae > Calypte > Calypte anna. The sequence goes on from NC_044244.1 coordinate 158,096,333, forward strand.
TTCACCATTTTCCTCTCTCCCTTCAATTTTAACTCTGTCACTAGAGAGAGCCAATCTTCAATGTTTTCCATTTTTTTCACAGTAATTTCTACACTATTTCCCCAAGATAATCAGGTACTATTCAGTGAAGAGTTTTCTTGGTGAATAATTTTTGTCCTGGAAAAAGTTTTATTATTTCAATTGGTCCTAGCTATCAGAGAAAGTGGAATCTCACAATATTCTGCATGGCAAAATCTGCTCTGCATTCTAGTGTACAAAATTCTGTATTTATGTACTCCTAAAATACCTTTAGAGATTTACAGTGTGCAGTTTAGGTATCCAATGCCTTGGCATATGTAAGCCAATCTTGTGTGTAGAGGTTATCAGGGACAGCCTTCTTTCTTCTAAAAACAACTTTTACTTGCTTTTCATTACTGTCCTATGCACTGTAAAATACTAGGTATGTGAGTCCCATTTGGTGTCTGTTTATAGGTTTAGATTTGGCAGAAAAATGTCTAGGAAAAATCTCAGGCAGAAGGAAAAACAGAGCCCTGTCCTGGTTTTAACATATTCCTCTTTTTCCATCCCAGCTTTTGTGATAGTCAGCTGAGACAGTAGGATTGGAGTTACAGAACTTTATACCAACAAAAGTGACTATTTTGTCTTTGCAGCAGGTGAAGTTTGTTGTTTAACAATATTATAAGGAGAATACTTTCATTCTTTTAGTGTCTATTTCTGGAATTATTTTTCAAGAACTTCCAATGTTTTTAATACACAAAATAGGATAAATATTACTGACAACAGTGGCAAATTCCACTAGATGGCAGACAAACATTTGCAACCACTGCTGCAGCTTTGTAAAATACCCCTCTGTTAGTTTTGCATGGATTCTAATAGATAGTATTTTAGGATCAATTTCCAGTTTAATGAAAGATTGGTGCAATTTTACCTTTTGATTTATTTTTGAAAAAATTTTAAAACCAGAAGGAAGAATGAAAAAAGTCTATTATTGATTGCATTACTTTGATGCACAAAAGAGAGAACTGGGGTTTAAGAATTTAATATTTTATGTTTTATGCATTTAACTTTAACTCAAATGGTATATAGCAGTGGTTAAAATGGTCACAATAGAGAGAGTGCACAGCATAGCAAATCTGTAGTGGCATCTTTTGCTTTTATTTAGAATATTAAATTGACACAAACTACGTTAGAAACTGCACTGAAGGAAGTTCTGCAGTCCTCTGTAGTTTATACACACTCCATCTTTTCTCTTTTGGTGTTTATGGATTTTGTGGCAGTTCATCAGAAATCTACAATGTTAAAGACAAGAAGGCACAATCAAGATAAGGATGGCACATAAACAGCTGTAGAGTATGAAGTTGCCTCCCCTGGTGATGACATACCAATGCATGTACCAATACCATGGTAGCAACACAGTTTAAAATAAATATTAAATAAATAGCCACATTTATTAGATACCATAGACCAGGTAAGAATTAAGACGATTCCTACCATTTCCAGTAGTGAAAAAAAAGAAAATAGAGGCAGGACAAATTCTCCCATCTGGCCTCTGGCCTCAAGTTCACTTCTGTCTATTAAGTACATTTCTGGATCTTTTGCTTGTCTGTGGTCTCCAAAATGAGACAGAAATGAAGGATGATGGAGATTTCCATAAGCAGGATATTTAAGGGTCTAGGAAGGAATTGTCATGTCAGCCTCTTCAGCCTCTCGCAGTAGGTGATAATCTGTCAGGGACAAACCGTCTTCCTTACAGTTCATTTACCCACTAAACCCTTCCCCAACTATTTAATTTTTTAATTTCATACTTCAGGGTGGTGGTGTTTTAGTGAAAACCTCAAATGGTTTCAACTACTCTTCAACCTCTGTTTTTCTCTGCAGTCAGTGGAGAGAGGCAAGCTCTTGGTGTAGAGGGGCAAACAGGAGCAGTGAAGTTATTCTTTATCTCTGAATTGCTCTCTAAAGGAAACTATTGACTGAAGAGGTAACCCAAGGAGACTAGTATCCTGAGGCTAAGATTAGTCTCTGCAAATATTCCCATTAGATCATCTGTTCTGACTTCCTGTATTTCACAAGCCTTTGCATTTCATCCAAAAGCCTCTCTACTGAGTTCAATAACTTGTCTTTAGGTAAAGCATATCCAAAAAGACATTTATTCTTGAGCTGAAGACATTAATAGAGATAGTGTATCCACTGCTTCCTCTGTTGGCTTGTTCCACAGCTAATCTTCTCCACTATTAAACTTTGTGTGCCTTATTTCTTGTTTTAATTTATCTGGCTTGAGCTCAGTATGCAGTTGCATGTTAGCTTTTTCCTTCTTAACTAAAGTACCCTTTAGTCTCTGGAATTTTCTCCCGAGGGAACTATTATAGTCAAGTCACCACTCTTACCTTCTTTTTGATATGCTGAAAGGATTTTCCTTTCTTTAAAACATTTTTCTTCTTCTTTCCAGTGCCCATTCTGGCCTTCCCTGCAGTTTGTGATGTTTTTTGCCTTCCCTTCTGTTCGATAGCAACCTCACCTGTGCTTGTGTGTGGAGATAAGGTCAGTCTACTCTCTTCTCTGTTTTGCTCCAGTATCACACTCACATTTCCCTTTGAATTATGTTTTCTCAGTGATGCCTTAAGTCCTTTCTGGAGTTACTGATTTGCAGACCATGGTCCTCCACTTTTTATGTTTGGTGCAACTTGTTCCCAGTTGTTTAGGTTTTCATGTGTCCGTGGGGTAAAATGGATTTAATTTGAATTGGTCCCCATTTTGAGAGTTTCAAATCCCTTGTTCTGACTGTCTTGTCTTTGCATTTACAACATTGCCTACTTTTGTGTAAGTAAAAAGGCTGTAATTCTTCATAAAGTCAAAACTCCCTACAAAACCCCAAAAGTATGCAGATACTTATATAGAAGTGACTTGATTACAAATAAAATTAATAATCCCATGAAAGAATGAGGTAGTTTCATTCAACAAGGCCTATTTTCTATGAAGCCATGTTGACCATCATTTATTACATTCATTCCCTTAATTTTTTATTAATAGAATCCCACATTAACTTATTAGCTTTTCTATTAATTTTCCCCAAAGCTTTTGTGATGCTTACTAGCCTTAAGTAACCTGGGTCATTGTAGTTGTCCTTCCAATGCAATATAAGTTCTAGTTCAAGATATGCCTTATTTCTCCAGATTTTTTATGGCACTGAAGTTTTTCTTAATTTTTCCTTTATCCCACTACTCTCCTTAATTGTACATAACTAGAAACTAGCTCGCTGGTACTTCCAAGTATGTGTATATTAACATGATGTAATATTTTAATATTTTCATTTTTCTATAATTTTAAGTCTCACTCTTTTGACTGCTGATCGTAAATCTAGAAATTAATCAGAGCACTTCTCTGACCCCAGACAGTATCTAGGTATGGAAATCCATTTACTTTTTACAGGTTAAAAATGATAATTAAGACATCCCTAATTACTGTGGCTGTATTTGTGCCACTAACTTAGAACTGTTAAAAATTAATCCTGTTCCTAGGGCTGACTTTCCAGGAGTCACCAGATGGCACTGTTGCAAGTGTCTTGTTGATTCTTTTGTCTAGAGGGGCCTATATAAAAATAGGCCTTGAAAGATATACTTAGTGGTTATTTGTTTATTTTTCCTTTACAGTTGCATAGCCCGAATCTATCACAGGCTAAATATTTTCTCACAGGCATTGTAGCAGTCCCAAGCTTTTGTCTTCAAGCAAGCTAAACATGCTCAGCCTACTAACCTTTCAAGAACCTGGAGGCCTAAGCGGTCGCCAGAATTATGACGTTCTTCAATTGTCCAAAATGTTTTTGGAAAGTAGGAGTCATTATTTGGAGGGTGAAAAATTAAAAAAGCTCCTACACAGCTTAGCAACATTTAAAGAATCCTGAACTACAAAAGTATGAGGGAAAATGTGCTATTATTTACTGCTCCGAGTCAGACAGAAAGGCAGGGACATTTATAATGGTTTTTTACCTTAACTTAGAAGCAAAAAAGGGGGGGGGATAAGCATCTGATGAACTTTTGAAAAAGTTCACAAGTAATTTTTAAATCTGAGATGAAGGGTCTCAAGACAGAGAACTGACAAAGACAGTAACAGTAAAAATATGTGGCTGGATAATGCAGCTCATACAGGTCTTACACAGATTTACTTACCAACCTGCTCATTGTTGTAAATTAATATAAAGCATAAAATTTCAAGGAATATATGAAATACCATTGCACCTGTACACATTATTTTGGTGGGCTTTTTGTTGCTCATGTTCTGAAGAAATATTTTCATGTGTTAGTAAAACAGTGATTCGAGCTCCACTTGTTTAGATCCTGTACACCTAAGCCTTATTTATTTATCTATTTGCTTATCAGTACAGGAATTATGCCTGGTTATGTATATGTTGAATAGACTTTCTTATTTTTATTGGGCAATGTACCTATTAGAAGTGTAGAGCTTAGTATTTGACACTTATTTAGCACCTGGATAAACTCATTAAACTACTTGACACTGAATGTGTGAGAATATTTTCTAAATTAAAATGTATGTTATCATTCAATAGAATAATCTGTTTCATGGGGAATGTCTCCATAAAACCCTGTCCAAGTGCAAGCTACCCCAGTGAAGAAAAAAAAAAAAAAGAAGGAATCATATCCATATTTACCAAAATGCATAACCTTTGTATTTTGTGTTATACACCTGTAGTGGTTTAAATTAGGCTCACACCATGTCCAGCATAATTCCCTGAGGAAATATTATTTGGTACATCAGCACACAGCAAATCCTTGTTCATACAAAGTGAAGCACAGGAATAGTTGGTATATACATTTAACATAAGCTTGGGGTTTTAAAGTCATGTCCAGAATGATTGCCCTATAAGTAGCATAGTGTACCATTTCTCTCACTAGAAGATGGAAGCCTAACCAGTGCTGCCAGACTTGTGTAAGTGTGTCTATAGTGCAAATGTTTAAGGTGGAATGTTAAACAGATATTTTAATTGCTTCTGTAAGCTTATCCATAGCCACTTCAAATCCAGGTTCACTGGTTTACTATGCTCTCAGTGTGACTTTCCATTTATATACCAGTGATTTTGCTACGTCTCCTTTTGTAGATGGTAATTTTTATGCAAAGAAGTAAGGAGTGTTATTGGAACACTGAGTGAAACTATATATGAGAAAGAATAATCCCTCATTATTCACGTCAGGTGCAAAGGTAGGGGGATAACTCCTTCTGGGGCCACAGCAACTACCTACACACTGAGGAGCATTTCAGGATCTAATATCTCTCAAGTAGCAAGAGTCACCCTCTCTAGTGCAAGGCCCTGGCTAGGGTTTTCCAGCTCTCCTGAATGTATCTCAAGTTGCCAGTTTAAATGCATTGGTGAATAAGGGTCTGCAGATACAGGTACAAAGGTGTTTCAGTGACTATGGAGATAAAAGCCACATATAAGTACTTCAAAGGGTTCCTTGTGTTGTTTGTCTGTAGCTGCATTTTTCCCTGTAACCCTTGCCAGAGATAATCATAGTTATCTTGCTCTTTGTGTTCTTTAGTGGTCGTTTACATGCCATCTTCACTACACTTTTTACTCACTTATGTGCTTGCTGTTGCTGAGCTGAGGATAATATTTTCTCAGGCCACAGCTGAAATGCTAATCCACATAGTACTTCTGTCACATCCAAGGTGGATTACTGTAATTCCTTCCTGGTGTCTACCTGATTGTAAAACTTCACAAATTCTGTTTTACATAAAATGCTGTGGCTGACATGCTTATTCATCTTAAACCAAATTAGCATAAAACTCTGGTCGTTTGATCCATGCCATGGCTGCCACTTAGAGAAGTGCTTCCTTCATCTGCAACCTGGCATGCACTGATGCATGATGATGGATTCCAGCCACAAGTATTAACACAAGCATCTAGTTTAGATGGTGAAATATTGCCTTGCTTTTTTTTTGCACCCTTTCAATTGACTTTTTCTTTGCTTTATATTGATGTGTTAACACTTCTAATAGGCATGCTTAAGAATAATTAATGCATTCCTAGATATTAAGAATGGGAATGGGCTCCTCAGGCATTCTAGTTGAAGTAATGTGTCCTCTAGCTGCAAAAAGTCATGTTATAAAGTGAGCTTTTAATGAGGCTTTCACTAGACAGACAGCACTCTGTTGTTTCCACTTTCAATATGGAATATGGAACTACTTAAGCCTCTGTCTAGGTGGCTCTGTATGGAATAGCATGGTAAGGAAAGGAATTCACAAGCAGCTTTCCCCAGACTCTATCGAGGGTTTGGAAGTCCTTAGCAATATAGGGAATGGAGCCCAAGTGTCATTTTTCCTGAAACTGAAACATTTCCATGCTGAATAGTGCCACAGAAGCACAATATTTTTTCTATTTTATATCTACAGGAAAACAATATCACTTTTGATAATGAGAATATGATTAATAAACTATTATTAAGTGAATCTATTTAAGAAAGGTTTATGGTAAGGAACAAATGGCTCTAAGTGTGTTGGTGGTGGATTCTTTCATACCTATATAGCCCATGAAAGTGTTATCTTGTTCCTGCTTTGGCTTACAATCCTGTCTTGAATATATTTATTGTCCCCTTATGAGTTAAAGAAGAATTACCTTGTAGTTCAGGGTGGGGATTTGTTACCTTCCTGCTAGAACCTGACTTTGCAGATATTTAGCCTGGAGATTCACCCTGTCTAATTTCACATTTGCCACAATAAGGTTTACTACTGAGGTAGTTTACTTTGGCATGAATGTTTGTTGGTGGAAAGACATAATTTTTGGGCACAGTCTGAATTGTTTTAGACTGCTGTCATGGATAAATTATTACATTAATCTTCCAATTACTTAGGTTAAATTAGACACAGCCATTTTTATGGATCAGATTAGTTCCATTCTCAGAGACACGACTACCATTATTCCTGTAGTATTTTTGCTGACTATGATGGCACTGGTTGTATGTATAAATGTTCACAGGCTGAGTGAACAGCCTGTTCACTGTTTGATATACAACAAATATCTGAAAGTTATCTGATTTAGTGTCAGTAAATCACACAGTAAACAAAAGACACCAGAAGAAATTCTCAACTATTACTCTAATATGATGGTGATTCAGTGCTTTCAGCCTACTTAATAGTGAATTACACCTATATTAATCAAGCAAAAGAATAAAGCCCAAAAGGACAGTGCATGTATGCTTGTGCTTATGCACAATAAAAATGCATGCTAACTTGTATGTAGTATGATGCATTTTTATGCTAGCCTATGCTAGCCTAGGAGAGGCTGAGGGAGCTGGGGCTGTTCAGCCTTAAGAAGAGGAGGCTCAGGGGAGACCTCATCGCACTCTACAACTACCTGAAAGGAGGGTGAAGCCAGGTGGGGGTTGGTCTCTTTTGCCAGACGACTTTCAACAAGACAAGAGGGCATGGTCTTAAGTTGTGTCAGGGGAAGTTTAGGTTAGATATTAGAAAGAATTTCTTTACGGAGAGAGTGATCCAGCATTGGAATGGGCTGCCCAGGGAAGTAGTGGATTCTCCATCCCTGGAGATATTTAAAAAGAGACTGGATGTGGCACTCAGTGCCATGGTCTAGCAACCACAATGGTGGTTCAAGGGTTGGACTCGATGATCTCTGAGGTCCCTTCCAACCCAGCCAAAAGAAGAATGTAGTAACTTTAGTAACTTGGTATACAACCTGGAGCACATTATCCTTGTCTTACATGAATATCTGCATGAACAACTAGACCTTTTAGTAGCACAACTAAATTTAAAGAGAAGGAAGAGCTTCTGGAATTCCTTCCATTATTATGCTTTTCATATTGACAAACTTTAGAAACTTGCATGATACTAAAGCCAGCATTTTTCTATTTATTTTAGATATAATTGTTTGAAAAAATAACAATATTTTTTAAAAAATACTTGAAAAATAGTAAAACAGACATGTTATTTAGAAAATTACTTACATTGTCTTTTTATTATTTCCCATGCTTCATAAATAGTGAATAAGGAATATTTCTGTTTTGCAAAGATAATTAAACAGTTAGATTTTTAAGCAAGTACAACATTTCATGTTACTTGGCTATTAAGTTTTCCCATATACAGTGCTATTTAATATTAAAAGAGAGACAGATCAAAAAAATAAGAATTATACATATAGGAAATCACAGGTTAAAATTCTAACATTAACAAGTATCTCTGGCAAGGTAATCTGCATTTTTTCTTAAATAAACACACACATATACATGCTGAAATATACACCAGATAATTAGATATCTTTGTACTATTGCATAAGGACTGTAGTGCACTGAAACCCCTAACATTTAGCCTGTCTGCCATAGATATTAAATCTCTATTTATTCATAGAACTGCAATGATATACAAACATAGATGCACACATATGTACCACCAATTATAAAAAAGGATACACACAGTGGAATATTCTAATGTGTTGGTCCTCTGTTTATTCTCAAAACTCTTTCCCTCAGGCTCCATTTCTGCGACTGTACCATCTAAAGTGGATTTGAATTTGAAAGCATTCTCTAGTTTTGAATGTTTATAGATGTCATTGCACTATGGCTCTACAAGAAGGAAGAATATTACTATCAAATAAAAGCACTAGAAGTTTTGAAGATGTATTTTAAGTCACAGCTTGGATAAAAATTAGGATGCTTTCATTTTTGCACATGAAAACAAATTAATCTTGCCATAGAAATAAAGGAAAATTATTTATTTATGCAGAAAAGATACTAAAGCTTGTTTAAATGTGCTAAATAAAGTAATGGGATTAAATTGTCATTGATAAGAAATGATAAGTCATATCATGTTAACACCCTGAGCAAAATCAGGACCTGTTCTGGGTTCAGCATAGAATGAAAGAAAATCATCCTGGTGTTTCTTAAAATTTGATTTATGCTAGTAATTAATATTTTAAAAATTAATACCTAACCAATAATCTATCCTCAGTGAAGATTCAGCTAAACCTTGTAGCAAAAATTGCTTTTTAATTTGGTCTGTTTTTTAAATCTAGGACCCTCTTATTTGGGATTTTAGAATACAGCCCTTTTTCATGGAATGGCAGTATATTGGATGAAATAGTATCAGCATTTCTTTACATAAGATTTGGTAGATGGTATATATCTGAATTCATACCAAAAATATTGCCAAGTTGTATGCTATACTATAAACCATGTTGTACACATTAAAAGCTCTCATATATCCAAATGAAATTTGCCTAAAGTAATAATTTTCAGAAAAGAAACACTGTGGGAGGATAGCATTAAGGTCATTAATGTATTTCATATGTTTTTTTCTTTTTTTCATTTTTTATTTTAATTTTTCATTAAAAGTAACCACCTTTCACTTCAAGAGTTTGAGGTTTGGATATTTTAGCCCTTTTATGAAGACTTTTTATTCCCACAAACAGGTGTCAATAAAATTATGAATGTTGGTGTTGCTCATTTTAGGAAAGATGTAAGAACTGTGTCTTTGGACCTCACAACTGTGAAAACTCAGCTGTGAGGGAAATGGGTAGAAATCAGATTTTTGCTCAAAGTTTCTCAAAAATATGACAGAGAAAAATGAGCAAGATTCAGTGTGATGCTTACTGAGATAAGAGAAGTAACAATGATAAGAGAACTTTGTATGCACATTGGCATTCACATATAGTAAATTAATGCTAGAACACGTAAAACTTTTTGTTCTGATTATTTGCTACTAAAAGTCTCGTCAGCTAGTGGTTCTGTTATTCAATATATTAAAAAAGAAGTTACATAAGTATGGTTTTCCAGCTCTCTCTCTCCTTGATCTTTGAAGTGTGTCACTCTTTCATTTTGCCATTCAACAGCATGACATGCAAAAGCTTTGTTCAGACAGTTTAATTTAATCACTGCCACTGGTTCAACAAGATGATAAAATCCCCTGTGCTGTACAACATCCAACATCCAGCTCCCTGTTATCTGATACTGTTTGAAGCTCCTCTCATGAATGTATGCTGATAACACAAGAACTCCAAACATGTCATAAACAATATATTAATACCCTTGATTGAATTCCATTAGAATAAGAACGAGATGAAGTTTAGGCTGTCCAAGAAGGCCAGTGTAATAAAATGCAATTTGGACTAATCTTTCCAAAGAATGCCTCGTGTTTGAAGCTGACAGTCTCCCATCACAAGCAGAAGTAATTGCTTGTTGAATACACTGGGAACTCCTTTGAATTCTGGCCTTTGTACTTTGTGTACCTTCCAGGTGTCTCCTGCAGCAGACAATCTCCCCTTTTGTTTCAGGGGAGAGATGGCAGGACTGCAAATAATAAAATAGGCAGTGTTTGTTTTAATGAATGGTGAAGGGCCGGATGGAATTTCTAGGAGCTTAAGACTAGAATTGGGGCTGGTTAAGGCAAAAACAAAGTGAAGGACTTAAGAGGCAATGTTAGTTCAAGTAACCTGTTTCGTTAAATTGAATCAGGAAGAGGTAGGAAGGTATTTCAGCTGCTGCATACCTACAGATGTCAGAAAGCATATAGGCTCACCTGTCTGTGGAATAGATCTTTTCACAACAGAAAAGCAACACTGAAAACTTGCTTAGCCAGGGAATTTAGCTGGTTTAAAAGTGGAATTTTCAGGGAGATGTTAAATTTATATAGTTCACATTTAGAACATTTGCATTTCCTTTTGTTACTTAAAAATAGTTTCTTACTTTATTTCAGAAGCAGTAAACTAAAAACATTCAAGCACAATCAATTTGTTATGAATTTGTTATGAATTTGTTTACTTGGCACAACTACTACTTTTTATGTAATTGCCAGGCATTGACAGTATTCTTCCTGCTGTAGAAAATCTATGAAGGTGGGGATTTTTCTTGGAAATCAAATGTTTAGCCAAAAAAGAAAAAAAAAATGGGGGGGAAAAAAAAAAGGAGGAGGCTCTGTTTAGAAGAGTAAATAGCTTTGGGTTTTTTACTTGTTTTCTTTTTAGTACTGCTTGGTCACTTCTAAATCTCAGGAACTGTGCAATAAAATCATAGGAAAGTGGGTGTCTGGACAGTAGTGAGTGGAAAAGGGTAGAAAGTTTATCCACACATTGGGGCAGTGAACATTTCTTATGAACTCAATGGTGCTTCACAGTCTGGTCCAGTAAATGCTTTTTTAGTTCATTCTCTCTGAAGCGATCAGAATTGCACCCTCTTGGTCACAGGTGGAGACCCTTTTTTCCCTGTTCCAGAAACAAAACCAGATGAGAGAGACTGTGTTCACACTGTGAGAAGCTGAATGTTTCAGTTTCAGGAAGATTTTTCCCTATTAGAAATCTGACTGCTGCCTTGGGAGCTTTACCTTTTAGCCCAAATTGAGAATTTTTGTTCTGCCGTTTGCAAAATGTTTTCACAGCTGGTGAATGCAGTTCCAAATCCAACTCTGCTTTGAAAAGATAGGCTGAATTTCCCCCTTCAGGCTTTATTTTTAGTACCGTTTACTGAGCTCTTAACTCCATTATGTGGACACAAACTATCAACTGAGATCACTGAGATTTTTCTTGTGAAAATACTTGACCAACAAAATTCAAAAGCATCTCAATACCTAGAAATCCCACTTCCTCTTAGCAGTTTCCACAAATGGAATAAACTAACTTATTTTTCTCTGTCATTCTCTTGTACCCGAGATGCAATATTGTCTTGGGCAGTATAGTTTCATGGTTGTTTGTCTTAGTAAATATAAGTAGTTCTTAGCACTATGGTGACAGCACTTCCACCATTTCCTGCTCTCTTTCCAAGATGTTGCAAACCACAGCTACTTGAGGAAGGGTAATAACTGTGATCTTAATTTGGGGCAATTGGAAATAAATACAGCTGTCATTGCACAGAGATAAACTCTGATTAGGACAGTTGTTTTCTGTAATATCTCAGCTTCTTGTAGGCTACAATCTGCAAAGGCATATGCTTAACAATAAATATGTGAAAACAGCTGCTCCTCGCTGGAACTTCTGTATTTGGAGGAAGAAAATTCTTGGGGAAGGAAGTGTAAAGTGTTTGCTGGATTAAGACCTACAGCACGATGTTTTGGGTGTTTGTGATATGCACAACAGACATCAACAGCCATTAAAATATATTTCAGGAAAGAAATCTTGAGATTGATTGTTTCTTCAAAAATTACTTAAAAAATCAATCAGAACTGTTTTAGAAATATGCCTACTATGCACCAAGATCTGATTTTCTTTTTTTAACAAAATTTATCAATCCATTAAAGAGGAGACAAGTAAACAAAAAATGAATTGTCATTTGTGTTATTTTATTAATGTCACATGAGATTACAGCATTTTATTGACTCTAAGAACATTTCACCCAAGGAGACTTGTTTTAACATGCACAAATCAGGATCAATACTGGGCATGTGTTAATTTTCATAAAAAGCTACAAGGCAACACTTTTTTTTACAAGCCCCATGATTATACTTACAGTTCTAAACAAAAATTATCATTGTGACTAAATGTGGACCTAGCTAAGATTTAATTATGAGAAAAATGGATTATTATTTTGCATTATTGCTTACTTTCCCGGGTGTTTTATTTACTGACCAAATGCAATTTATGTGCTCACCCTGTTACAGAGTGAAGTTAGATTGCCTGTGCAATTTTTGCTGACTCTGCTGCTTTAGCTTGCTTTATCAGTTCCTTTTTTTCCCCTTTTTTCATTAGAGATTACATATAGTTTAAGAGCTGTAATCCGAAACCTTACAGCTCTAGTGGATACTTAAAAGACTCATTGATACACTTTGAAATCCAGTCAATTGAACAGCATTAGCAACAGCAGCATCTAGCCATTAGGCTATTAGGATCATTTGCTGAGGCACTAAAATTAAATATAGGGACTGTAGCAATTCCCCAATTATATTGTGTTAGTATAATGGCAGTGAAAAGGATATTATTTCAGTCAGCTCGTTGCCACTATTGCAAGAATCAAGATGCTTTCCAGTTTGCGGATGTAGGTATGTATTGTCCAGGAGATTTTGATATTAATTTTATCCTCTTGGCAGGCAGAATAGATCAACACCAACACAATCTCACTAGCAGCTTTTCACAGGTCCCATATTTAATGATATTTTTGCTGAGTGTTTTTTTCAGCATTTAAAAGGATACATGTAGGTTAAAATACCGTCTAGAAAAAGACTAATATCAAGGAGGCATAATAAATGGTGCAGAGTCAAGGGAAAGAGATTTTTTGCCTCTTTTAGCTGTCTCCTACAGATATGACCCTTCTGGGTCATACTCTCACAGGAGACTTATGTCTTCATAGATGCATGGAGAGAGGGCTTCCAGGAAAAAGAGAGAATGTGATCCAGAATTGTAAATATGGAAGATAAGGTAAGTTCTGGTATAGGGCTGGGAGTCAGCTGTAAACACATTTGGAATTGTGGGCAATTCTCTATTGCAGTAAGAGAGAAGGAAACTGTTAGAAGTTCAGTCATTGTGAGTTACTTTTGTTTTCCAATATACACTGAAGCCAAGTTGTACTGAAATTAGGTGGTGCTAATAGCAATATAAGGATGGCTGCATCACAGTGAAGCAGAAAACCCATTAGCCCAGCTTCGGCACAGCCAGTAAGTTCCTAAAGAAATCCACGTGGTGATATGGGCCCAGCACGCCCTTCACTTATTTGCAGCTCTTGGACATTTGCATTTAGTGACATAGTGGTCGTATTTTTGTATTTGCTAGACTGAATTTTTCCTCATTAATTTGTTGATTTGCTTTTGAAACCATGAAAATATTGTGTCTACAAGATTCTTGTGGTTAAGTGTTCTGCAGTTTAACTGTGATTTATGAGAAAAAATGTCTTTTGTTTGATAGTGTCGTCTGCTAATTTCATGTAAGGTTCTTTTCATCTTTTACTAAGAAGAAAAATGTGGGACTGCTTTGCTTCCCCATGCCACTAGGTATTTATAGACTCTGTTATATATCTTTTCAGTGCTGAAGGATCTGAATTTATTTAGCTGTTCATTGCATGGGTACAATTCTATACCTTCTGCTCTTTGTCGTTCTTCTCTGGTTTTTTTAGTGTTACTGTATCCTTTTTGACACTGGATTCCAGAACTACATGTACTATTTGGGATATGCATCCATCAGTGTCTTAGTGATGTTTCAGCTTTGTTCTTTCCATTATACAACTTGTAAGTCGAGAAGCTTATCCATGTTTTACAGCTGTAATAGATACTAATAATTTTATTACTTCTGCATACAAAAGCAGATCATGACCACAACAGTGCTATTAGTAATGTCTAAAGTATATTTATCTGAGCATGAGATGAGATTTTCATATCTGTAATACTGGATTTAGATACTTACTGCTATGCTAACAGATTTTTTCACCAACTGTTCCTGAATGAAGAGATACTACTAGTTCAGACTTTGTTTCAGTGGAGAAAAAAAAAAAGTCACAGAAGAGTTGGTCTTGGATCAAGAAGTCAGAGTTTGATACGGATGGAATATAATGGAAGGAAAAGATGGAGCATATCTTGATGTAAATATCTTAATTTTTATAAAGAAAAACGTGATTAATTTCAGGTAAGATAATGAAGTCAGCTACATGTGGATTCAGGCAGCCAAATTCATGGGCGACCTGGAATTTTCTTTAGTTAAAAATACAAATACTGAAATTTTTATGCAAAAAACATGGGGACACATGTAGGAAAATATCCCATTCTGACAGGAAAAATTAGATACCTTGAAAGGATTTCATGGACAAACCCAAAATGTAAGTGAGAGGTAAAAGAGATTTTCAAGGAAAGAAGCACAGAACTTAAATGACTACTTAAAGGTCCTGAACCATATTTCCAGTAGCAAGTGCCTATACTTGAGAGAGCAGAAAGCTGGACTTAACAACCCAGGTCATTCCTTCTAGTTCTGTTTCCCTTACTAGTGTTTTTAGTCCTAATTTTCTCTAAAGCTGTTTCTCTCCTTTACTGCTTTACATCTCTGTTGCACTCTTTCTGTGCAGCTTATTTTCAACACTCACTCAGGTTAGGCACCACTAATGAATTTTGGCAAGGAGTTAATTTTTTTCTTTCAATCCAAAATAATTTCTTTGCTACCATGTAGTTGTGGGTCTTGTCATTCTTCCTCCTATCATGTGTCACCATCGTAATTCAATGGTTTAAGAAAATGTCCCCTTCTGTTGTCCCACTTCAGTCTCTCAAGTAGTCCTGTTGGTTGTAATGGTTTTCCATGTTTTGCTGTAAATATAACATTTGTTTTTTATGGGTTTTGGTTTCATTTTATTTGGGTTTTTTTGGGGTTTTTTTGTTTCTTTTTTTGGAAAGCACAGCTGCCCAGAAGGTGGTGCTCTCTAAATGTTATTTTCATTTCTAACCTTCAGTTCCTCAAAGGCCCCCCCTGTACTTGGCACTGGTGAGGCTGCACCTCAAATACTATGTTCAGTTTTGTGCCCTCCACTCCAAGAAGGACATTGAGGTGCTGAAGTGTGTCCAGAGAAGGGCAATTGCTGTTGGAGGGCCTGGAGAACAAATCTTATGAGAAGCATCTGAAGGAACTGTTTGGCCTTCTGAAAAGGAGGCTGTGGGGCGACCTTATCACTCTTTTACAACTACCTGAAAAGAGGTTGTAGTGTGGTGGGGGGGGGGTGATGTTTTCTCCTGTGTAACAAACAAGTGATAGGACAAGAGGAAATGGCCTCAAGTTGTGCCCAGGGAGGTTTACATTCGGTATTAGAAGAAACTTCTTCAATGACAGGATTATCAAAGACTGGAAAAGGCTGCCTAGGGAGTTGGTGTAATCACCACCCCTGCAGGTGTTAAGAGACATGTAGATGGGGTGCTTAGGGATGTGGTTTAGCAGTGGACTCGAGGAGATAGGTTAATAATTGGACTCGATGATCTTAAATCTCTTTTGCAAACAGAATTATTCTGTGAAATGACTTGAGAAAATATAATTTTGCCACTTGAGCAGTCATTTCTCAAGAGAGCATTAAAAAAAAAAAAAAGAAAGGGAAAGATAAATACAGTTTTTAGCTACGGTGAATTCTTGCTTTGAAAGGTTGTGTTGAAGTGGAAAAATCAGAAGGAAGAAGCAAGGAGAAAGGGAAGGCCTGAGATGGTGAGATGAACTGCTGTAAGAAGATTCCTCTCTCCCTCACTAGTCTACCTGCAATTCAAACTGGGCACAGGTTGAGTAGCAGAAGGTGATGAGAGGTGTAAGACTTACACCAAGTGCTAAAACTAGCCTGATGCTTTTTAAGGGGAACTGATATTCAAACAGCAATAACAAAAATATCCAAATTTTGACCTTGATTCTTTCAGCATATTTTGTCACTTTTTGTGGCACTCTGTGAAAAAGGATTCTTCTAAGTATGACAACAATAGATTGTTTTTACAGACATTTTGAGACCAAGGCATTACTTTTAATTTTTATCTACATTACGTTGCAGCTTGATGCATCTTAATATTTTAATCTGTCCTGGGATTATGAATAGAAACAGTGGGTGAGAAAACTATAAAGCATGTTGAAATGCCATTCTGCTGCAGTCCAGATAAGCTGTATACTGTCTTTTGTTTGAAAATTTACAACAGCCCTGAGTTTTCATGAAGTATGTAAGCAACCTGTGGAGCAAGGAAGCGATAGAAATGTGGATCAATGTTTCTGAGTTTAGTGAGAGGCTTTGGAAAAGAACACGAAGCTTTTCTGTCAGAAAAAAAATATTGCCATTGTAGCAAACAGCACTTTGCAGCTTTATTTTTCTTCTCTTCTTTTCTTCTTCACACTGTAAAAAAATATTTCTTCCCACACCATTGAAGAATTTTCTCTAGACAAAAGCTAAATTAAAAACCCTGAAAGAAACACAGAATGAGAATAAAGTTTTTTTGCTAATGTTGGTATGCAATGGAAAAAAATATTTCTTAGTGCCCTTATTTGGCTTGCTGAATCTTCACAGGTAACCAATGCAAACTTTGGAATGAAGAAATTAGCTTGTAATAGACCAGAGTACTCTGGTAATGGCAGTGGATTTTTCTTCATCAGCAGCTGAATCACATTGCCTGTAGCATTTGCTGGACACAGCACTCATGAACTGGGTTGCTTCACAATCAGGCACTATTAACTTTTTCAGTAAATGTGTTTTTGTCACTTGATAAGTTGATTTAAAAAAAAAAGCTGGCAAACCTGTATAAAGGTTTTTGAACTCTGTAGAAAATAGTGAGATTCCTCTACTGCATTGTAGTATGGCATACGCTGAAATCAGTTAAGTATGAATAATTACAATTATATCAATTTTTAATTAAGTATAAAGCAAGCATGAGAATCTACAACAGATATTTTAATTCCCTCATGCCCCACAGTAAACTGGGATGGAGTCCCATCTAATCCCAGACATCTACTGATAAGATCGCTATTGCACCAACCAGCAAGCTCAAGGCACACTACATGGCAAAGGACCAGCAGGATGTTGGCAATTTCTGCACTTGTATGTGTATACATATTGTTCTATTGTGATATAGGTAGCATGATATATATTTAAAAGAAGCCATAATATTGTAAAAATATAGAAGGCAAACATTTTTTTATTCAGAAGATATTGAAAGAGATTTTACTCTGCAATCATGGACAGCAGAAATAGGAACATACACAAAAAGGCATCTTATAAAAAATAAATAAAAATTTCAGTGAACTAGTCAGGACATTTTCCTATTCTTGCTTTTTTACGAGGCTTTTAAAAAGTGGGAAAGGCAATACAAAGTAGAGGCTTCATTACTAGGTTAAAATGCCAGAAGTACCTGTATTTTAATCCAGGTTTCCTACTGAGTAATGGCAATTGGGGTTTACTTTCCCATAAATATATGAAAAAAAAGAAAAATTTGGTAAATCAAACAACAGAGTTTTGAATGTAAGCTTGTAAAAGGTACTGTGTAACAGGCCTTTATCTAAATAAAAATCTCCTTTTTTCATTCTTTTTCATAAATAGCCAAGTACATCACCTATACAAACCTAGGTTATGAACAAAATTTCTTGTATTGAAGTAATAGAAATTATAACAATTTAGTGGTGGCCAATTGTCTAGGTATGTAGCATCACTTAACAAAGTGAGCAAGTGAAAAGGTCTTCCTATCCTTAAAAATTCAATCTTAATAAATCATATCTGTTGTGTGGAAGTTTGGTGAGTAATAAATACACATTAATGAAGATAAAGCCTAGAATATTCTTATCTCTCTTCATCTGCAATGTGCACAAGTAAACTAAGAAGGTTTGAAGATTGGGTTTAATCGTAGTCCAGAATCATTCACCTTGTTCACTTGTGCAAACAAGGAGCCACACCAACACACTCTTTGTCTCTAATGGTATCTGAGCAGATCTCTTCATAAGCCCAGGGCTCTTCTCATTAAGAAGCAGGGCCAAAGCTATTCTATTTGGAGGCAAAAGGATTTTAGCCATACAGATGCAAACAGCAGCACACCTCTTGCGTACAGGGCCGATTACCAGGTCCAGTCCTATGTTATTTACTTTTATGAAGGTAATTGAGAGTATTTCTCTTGACTGCTGGTAGGAGAAGGGGAATAATTGCAAGACACATCTCTTGCATTGGCACAGCCTGCTACTGCATTGATCTTTTGACTGGCTGCTGTAAGGTTAAACTGACTCAAAGACCATGATCCTGCTTATGTATAATTCGTACATACACATCCGACCTAGTTGTCCCAGCTGCTTTTGTATTTAGTGAAGAGAAACAGGCATTTCTAATGGCATAAAATAGTTATTTCAGGATGGGACTAGTCAGACCTTTTTTCTTTCTGTTGATTTTATAGACAATTTGCTCAGATAAAAGCAACTGCAGAAGTCCAGGTTAAGTGAAACCCAGGTTCTGTTACTCTCATCCTCCCCTGAGTCCTTGGGCCAATGGAGCTGAACTGCTTTTAGGCAAGATGTGACTCTCCAAAGTACCTGTGGAGAGAGAGATTCAAGGAGGCTCAGACTGCAGTTCCTTCACTCACTACAGGTACCCAGATCCATACCACAGGTCACTGGGAGTGCTGGAGAACCCTCTCTAGCCTGGTCATGACTGCATTTGGCTGGGAGCATATCGCCTAAAATTGTCATCTGGTGACAGCTGCACTCACAGAAGGAAATGTCTGACACTATTCCTTTGGAGAGTTCAGTAAATCTACTACGCTGGGACAGTGGTCCATGTGTGTGAATATTGCCTTCCTTTAGCTGTTGTATAGGTTGAAAAACCTATTTCCCCACCAGTCCCAACAGCATGAGCTTCTTCACCTCTGTGTAAATAATGGAATAACTGGTTTAATCTCTTTTTATTTGGAGTATGTAGCAGTGTTGCTTCTATGCTCAGTCAATTAAAATGTGTCCAATTGTTGTAGCACATTATTGAATACTAAGAGAAAGGGAAATTAAGTAACACTGCACCCTTCTTAATAATTTATAAGAACACCTAACCTTAATGACAAATTTGAGTAGGATGTGATGTGTTAGGCAGATTTAATGCAGTGCAGGATTTACACTTGGCTGCTGCTAAAGCAAGTTAGTGCTAACCAGACTTGAGCAGGGTGGGGCAGATTATGTGAACCCTTCATGGCCAGGAGAAACTCATCTAGACAGAGAGCTAAGGCAGTTCCAGCCTGATTCTTTTTAATGTCACAGTTCATTTGCAGAACCATAACTGGAATCAAGAATTAAAAAGCCTTGTATAAAAGTCAGTAACATTAAACCTTTAAGACTCATGTTTCATGTGTCATAAAAAGTCTATGAAAGGATTTTATATTCTGTACAGTGTTTTAGCACTTTCAATCATTTTTTTTCCTACATAACTTTTGTGAACACTTTTATAGCCTCTAAATGAAAAACTAAACTATGTGTCATTCAAAAAAAGGTTTTATGGATCACAGAATTTAATATAAGTTCTGCACCATAACAAGGAACTGATAAACCTATATTAGAATTAATTTAAAATGTTGGAAAGTGTTTTAGAAAATTGTGCATCATACATTGTGGTAAACAACCCTAGTGAATAAAAAAAATTGTTATATGTACTACAATGAACAGCAATGACTTAAAATAACAGAAATGTTAACGGTTAAAAAAATATGGTTTTATCAGGTACATTGAAATCACAACTTTTCATAAAAAATGAAAATGTTTTTCGTGAGTGGAATGGAATAAACTTTTTAAAAATCATCAAATGTGCATGATAATAAAAACCAGGATGAAAATGTGTCCAAGAATATACAATATGGTATAAGGTCTAATCTTTCTCCAGGGAAAAGACTGTTATTCCCCAGTGCCATTAATATTTATGAATTAAGGCTTCTTCATGGAATGGCAAAATTAAAATTACATTCTTCAGGTGCTAACCCCATATTGTACATCTTTTTTATGCTAGTGGGGAATCTCTTCTTTCTTTTAATACCTGATTGTTTTATGCCTTTATCAAAGGAAGAAGATATTGTAGCAAATATGTGTAACAGTAAAAATTTGCACAATTCATCTCCTGTAAAATGCTGCCCAGACTTCAGCAGTAATTTTCCAAAGATTTTTGCAAGGTAGGTAAGTATAATCAGCCCAATATACAAACTGAGACATGTCATTGATTTTCCCCGTTTCTCATGCTGTTTCTGTTCAGGTCTATCTGTTCCTGATCCAGGAGTGCCAAAGGGGACCTCTCTTCTACATTTTCTGTTCCAGAGGAGCTTCATCTTCTGGAACTATTTTTCTGCCATCAACTGTTATTTTAACACCATAGAAAAAGACCACTGGTATAAACTGTAAGAATACATTATGAGTGGCACCAGAGAATTCAATAAGATTAAGCATCACATTCATTCCTCTTAGATTTAGCTGTTCAACAGAGAGTCACTGGGGCTTTGTTTGTGGTTAGTGAGGAAGTGGTGCTTCATTAGGACTGAAATTGAGCCTGTTCATTTACTATTCCTGCCTAGGGTGTGGAGTTCTGGATATTCCTAGCAGCAGACAGTCTATTTGGAGGCCATTATTTGTAAGAGTTGAACAGTTTGGTCTTGTCTTACTAGGTCATACCAAAGAAATAGGAAGTGTGGGTGTCACCTTGAGACACTGTCATCTGAATGCATATGTCTCCATTGAGGACATCCATACGTGAGCAAGGTGTTTAAGGATACAGTATAGCCAGTTGCCCCATTCATGCCCCAGGCATATGATCCCAGCTCTGTTTCAGGTGAGACCTTCTGAAGTAGCAGCATGAGATTCACTGGGATGCTCAAGGGTGGCTCACTTGCCACTAGAAGCTGCCACATATGCAACCAATCAAGCCTAGGATCTTTCTCTGTAATTAAAATTTGAACACCTAACTCTCACATAGATACCTACATCGGATGTGGATAAATTTAAATGGATGAATCTGAAATAAAACCCTATTCAAACCTACCCTCTGTCAGTGGGAGGAAGATCTGCCATACCAGAAGACCAGGAATATGTGCCACATTGTTAGCATTGCACATATATACAGTATATTGTCTGTATAAGAAGTTGCTTTCCCTTAAGTTTCAAAGCCTTATCAGTGGTGCTACCAGTGGCTGGACACATCTTTTCTTGTGCTGACATCATCTGCCCCACTCCTGAATTTCCTTTTGCGATCTTTGAGAAAGTCAGGGATACTTACTATTTTTTATTCTTTCTATAACGTACAGTTTGGGGATTTTGCCCCTCACATAGCTTGTAATTGGTTCACTGCCTTCATGTTCTGAAGACAGAAAGGGCAGGCACAAGTTGGTAGAGGCAAGAAAGCAGTAAGTACTGTGTCCAGTTCTGGGCCCCCCAGTTCAGGAAGGATATCGAGGTCCTGGAGCAGGTCCAAAGGAGGGCAACCAGGCTGGGGAAGGGATTCGAGCACAGACCCTATGAGGAGAGGCTGAGAGAGCTGGGGCTGTTCAGCCTGGAGAAGAGGCAGCTCAGGGGAGACCTCATCGCTGTCTACAGCTACCTGAAAGGAGGTTGTAACCGGGTGGACGTTGGTCTCTTTTGCCAGACGACTTTCAACAAGACAAGAAGGCATGGTCTTAAGTTGTGCCAGGGGAAATTTAGGTTAGATATTAGAAAGAATTTCTTTACGGAGAGAGTGATCCGGCATTGGAATGGGCTGCCCAGGGAAGTAGTGGATTCTCCATCCCTGGAGATATTTAAAAAGAGACTGGATGTGGCACTCAGTGCCATGGTCTAGTAACCGCAACGGTGGTTCAAGGGTTGGACTCGATGATCTCTGAGGTCCCTTCCAACCCAGCCAATTCTATGATTCTATGATTCTATGATTCTAAGTCTACGTACTCCATATCCTTGGCTTTGCTATCTACCTGTTGCAGCCAGTGAAGGGACAGTAAACTACCTCACATGTTATCTTTGCTGAAGTTTGGCAGGGAGCCACATGCTTTTTCTGAGCTTGCCCTATCCTTTTTAATCCCAAGGCATGCCCAAGGAATCTCAGGTCCAGTCATGACAGCCAGCAAACTCTAGTCGATATTTCACATTTTTGTCTGCTTCCTCTGTTTCCATTAATGTTGCTAGGAATTATTTCTGTAAAGGAAATACCTGCTGAACCTAGCTGCTCAGTACCACTCATATTAAGCATTTAAGCATGTATTTAAATTCAAACATATGTCTACGACTTTCCTGTTCAGTGAGGTATTTAAACATGTTTAATTTTCAGGCCTTAGGAGTGCTCTTAAAGCCTTTACGGAATTTGTGCCAAAATGAGCTGTTTTGCTAGTTACAGTTTCTTGTTTTGTTTACTCCACATCAATAGCAATAATGTCAATTTGCCACATGTCTAGCTTCTGCTAGCTAGTTTTAATTCACAGGCCTTTCATTAGATATGAGTTGACTTTAAAAAAAATGGCCTTGTGACTTTATGAATCTTCTCGGGAATTTAAGCAACAGGCTGGTTTGTAATGTGTTACTTCCCTCAAAAGTCAACCTTGTAAGTTCTGTAACTATTCCTAACCTTAGCAATACTTTCAAAATTACTTGTACACACGTCAGCTTTCCCTACATGTTTTGACAAATGATACATTTCCTCTGGTGCTTCTTTGTGGGTAACAGTGTGTGAGGATATGGTAGTGGCAAAATTTATTACGGTTATTTTGTAGTTGATATTAAAGGACATGATGTATTATATCAGGTGTCTGACCTTTAAAGATCTTAGGACCCAATTCATTACAACATAAAATTTACATATTATTCAACATTCTACAGTCCTTTTATGAAGAAGTCATGATGCATACGGACGTGAGATTTAAGGCAGACAACTATCCCTGCACATTGAAGACACAGAGATTGAAGACAATATGAAACAAAAAATATTGTAAACTGGAGAAGATTCACTTTTTTAACCCACTAAATGGATTGCTCTGGCTGCATCTTTTCTGTAAAAAGTCTTAAGAAAAATAAATGGAGAGCACAGTGGCAATGCTGTATTGGATAGGAGCTGTACTTCCGTGTCTTCTGTAAATCCTGACAAGACCTGCCTGTCTCTGTTCTTCTGTTTGATGAAGTTTTCCACTGATCTGATATATGAAGAGTCAGCCTGGAGGATTTCATCAGTGAGAAATTGATGAATTTTTCTGTGCATTGTGTTTGCACATACTCAGCTGGAAGCCACTCTGAACACTATACCACCATTCCCATCCTTTGTGCCCTGCTCTAATATCCTGTTTTTCAGCAGTATGAATATGCATTCTTTGCCACAGGAGATAACAGCAGCTGCAGTCTAACACTTTCTATGGCTGATACACCTCAGGTGTGTAGCTGATATTGCACACCTGGTTGTTATGCAGTCAGTTGTGGATATCAGGAGATGCACCAGGTGTTGAGACCAGCATAACCGAGCTTGTTTTTACACTACAGCTGTGCCAGTGCTCTCAGATCTTGCTGTTGGAGAGCACCCCATCATTTATATATCAGTAAAAAGTACAAAGGCAACATATGGAGTTGGCTGAGACACTTGATACAGCAAATGTAAATTGTCCAAGCTGCTAAATCAATGTAGAAGAAAGGTAATGATAAATAAGTAGTACACATTTACTGTTGTTTGAAGCTGGATAGCTCTTTCATTCCAAGCATTCAGGTGTAATGCATTCTCAGGGCTGTGCTGGCTTTCCTACTGGTTTTGTGGCCTTATTGGTATTTATGGCATCTTGAGACAGCCTTTCCCAAAGCTTCAGAATTTATTGACTGATTTCAGTGCTGTGTCGAGATCATATGCTCAACCTGATTTTCACCTGGAGAAGGCTGGTTGAAGCACTTTCCTTTTTTCATATTCTAAGGGTCAGATGCCAGGTGGAGAGTGATATCAAGACTCCTAGATTAGAATTACTTTCTGGAACTCTTTAAAGTGTCTATTTCTCTCCATTAAATAGACAGAGAATGTAGGCACTTATGACAGAACTGATGTTTAAGACCCACCAAATTTGAATTCAAGCTTGGTGATCCAGCCACGTTGTAGACTTTCTTATCTAAGGATTACTGATCATATAGCCTTTAGCAAAGAGTTTGACCTGAACTTTGAATTTGAAATGTTTCTCTGTGGATTAAAAATTCCACCCTCTGTTATGATACGGAACATGGGCTCCTTTATTGTTGTCACAAAATGTGACACTACAGGCAGTAATGTCCATAAGAGATGACAAGGAGAACTGAGACAAGGACATGCCCTGCCTGAGCTAAGCAGGGTTTTACTCGCAAAACCAAGGAAGGAAGGGTGTGACAAAACTACTTTCAAAAGCTATATAGACTGATATAAAGATGGGATTATGGCTTCATCTGCCTCTGCTGCACATATGTCTTGTGAGACTATTTTTATTTACATGCTCCACATACATAACTTCTGTTCATTTTAGGTAAGAGAGGGAATCTGGACACTGTGTGTTTATCAGAATTTTGTGAAGGATATTGCTGTCTATTTATTTTCTTACAGAAAAAAAGTTATAATGGGAAGTATTTATCTTGCTGTAAATTAGCCTTTTAAATGCTGGGTGTTTATTTTAAACTAATCTAGGATCGCTCTGTAATCAGTGGGAAAAGATGGGCACCTACTCTCCCATTCCATTTAGCCTTACAGAGGTTTAATGATTCAGCCAATCTCCCTATTGTCAGCAGAGAGGCATGACAACCAGCTCAGGGCTAACTTCTAGGTGGTTCAAGCTTGATGAAATAATCCCATTTACAGTGGCCAAGATAAGAGACTGAAAAAAGAAAAAAAAAATGAGAAAAGAAGGTGTCATGGTTAAGGGAGCTGAATGCAACCACAGGGAATTTTACTCTATCTGTGCATCTGTCAGGGAATTCCTGTGGGATGCTTGGCAAGTCACTGAACAGGTGGCCAATAATTGTGTGTTTCTTGTGTTATGGGTGTCTGGAGCCTGATTTACAGAAGCAATAAGCACTCACAACTGAAATTGAAGTAAATTGTAATTTTGTTGTAGAATGCTACATGCTCATAAATACTTGGTCGTGTTGTTCTTAAACTGAACAGCCCATACTAGTGAATACTTTGGGACCCACAATATTTGTGCCATTATTCCCAACTGAAAAATGGGAATAATGGCACTCATCTCCCAGAGGTGGTTCAAAAGTGAACTCACTACTGTCTAGGAAATATGTAGAAAACTTTTACAAAGAAGCCCCTGGGGAAATAATTAATTCTCTCTTCAGAGCAGGATTTGAATGGTATGCAGCAAGACCTTGGGCCACACTTACTCTGAACAGTGAGGAGGTAACAATACTGAATTGTTTGTTACCTGAGCATTTGCCTCAACATGAATTGAATGAAGGGTAAAAAGTAAAATGTGATGATGTCAACTTAAAGGCTTCTTAAACTACCAGCACAGGGGTAAAATAGAGTTCCCAGAGGCAACCTTAATTTTGGTGTTCCAGTCTTCTTGTGGCAGACTCTTGTAAAGTTCTTTTACTACATTTGTGCTGATTTGGAAGATAATAAACTGGAAAAAAAACATCCCAGCCAGAAATGTCATTTTATGTCATATGAACAGCCATCAGTAGTGCTTTCTGGATGGTGTGCATCAATCACAAAAACATTAGCCACTTGAGTTAATGGGTAGGAATACTAGATTACTGTGTTTGCCTTGTTAGCTCAGCAGGTTCACCCTCTTCACTGAATACATCAAGAGTTATGTGAGGCATACAAATAAAGATAGTTTCATAATGAAGATGTCTGGTGGGGGCAATGTGTTGCATTTAATAGATATTGGCTCTCAGCAGACCTAAGAGTATTTGGTTTCCATCTTCTAGGAGTGTACTTCTGAGCACAAACTGTGCGTGTCTTCACCCCCAGATTGGACTTGTTACCCTCTTCCTCCAAACTACACTTTTCTACATAATTTTAACACCTACTCCATATTCAGCTTCCCATTTTCTCAACAAATCATGCTCAATCTCTTCCCCTCGGGCTTTTCAAGAACAGATTGTGTGAATCTCATTTTTCCACCATCCAGCTTTTTGTTCAAAATTCTTCTTCCAAACTGCCTACCCTGTGTCCAGCTCCACTCAGTCCCCCTCCCAGTAGTAGTATCCCCTCCTCTTTTCACGTTGTCCTTACCCCATTTCTCTCCTTGTTTTCTTCCAACAGAGATACTCACATAGCCACAACTGTAGTATAGACACCTACATTTAGATAGCCTGAATTCCAATTCTAGTTGCAAGGAAAGCCCTTTTCATTTATGCTGCTGCATATCTGACATGGATAGTGTTTCTCAGTAATTAATCTGACAGATCCTACCCTCTTATAAAACTTTTGGGCATAGTTTCAGAGATTTGAAACTCACTCAAATCTGAGGTAGGCCAACTGGGGATTAAACTCCCTGCTCCAATAGTAAACTGGAGTTTAATTGCTCTGTAAGTGCCCCCAGAAATGTCTGCCTGGGTTTGAGATTGAAACTGTCCTCCCTCCATCCAGCTGCAGAACTGCTGTACCATGACCCTGCAGGATGTGCTTTACAGTCCCAAATACAACCTCAGTCTGCAATAAACAGTGAGAAGAGCCCCACATGGTTCTCCTGCCCAGTGCAGCAATAGATTTCTCAAGTTTTTTAAGAACATCTCTGTCATATACCAAAGATGATAGGAGAGTTTCCTTAGAGACCCTCAGAGTTATGCTTCTTCATGTGGATGATGTAAGCCGAAAGCGTAGGGATAAAGTGCAGCAGGGGTAAGAAGATGCCCAGTCCCACAGTTTTTACCCTAAAAAAATAATAATACTGTTCTTAAAAGCAAAACTATCTGGAATGGAGAAGTTCTGGGTAGCCTTCTTAGCAGATACTACCACTATGCCACCTAAATGGGTCCTAATTTCCCAAAACAGTATTGCTTATTCAATACTTACAAAATTATTTCATATCCTCCAGTGAAAGATGCTCTGTGTTCTCTGCAAATAACCAATGCATTTCTCTAAATAGAAAATAATCCCAAACAACCAATCCATGTGCCCTTTATACTTTCACTGATCATTGCAACTAGAGCATTCAAGACACCTTTTTTTCCCAGCTATAACCTTTTTTTAAAAAAATTGATATAAATAAAGCGAGCACCCACAAACAAGGGAATTAAATGAATAACCATATAAACACACACACAAAAAATGCAAAATAGAAAATGTGTTATTGAAATTATCTAAACTGAACATAAAACTTACAGTAGAAGTTTGTAAGGCATCTCAGTAGAACATGTGAGAACTGAAGAAAAATCTACTGATAATGCAAGACATTATTTTCTGTAACCAGGGGAATAAATTGTCACACAGAAGCCATTTCAGGTTTTGATGCATTAGCTGTGGTGTGAGGACAGTGTATGAGCAGGCATTTTATAGATGAAATGCCCATTTATGTTCTATTACAGACTTTCATGATCTAAAGAACTTTGCTTTTAAGACATAAGCAGAACTTGCAATTCTGTAACCTTCATTGGAGCCAGCAAGGTGTTTTTCTGCTGGTAGCCATGTTGTGAGCACAAAGATTGCTTCAACCAAGGTGCTTTGTAGCCCTAGAAAATGTTGGATATTATTTTTATTTCAGTTCTGCCAGATTAGAACCAGCATAACAATTCTATATCAGAGCATAGGTCCTGGCTGGATAGAAATGTAAAAGAAAAATCATGCCCATGAAACCAAGGCGGGGAAAATGAAGGAAACTGCTATGAGAAATTAATGGAAAAAAGTTTTTTGAGAAAAGGATTGATGAAAGTACATGACTATGAAACACACAGCTGCTGACTACACCTGCCTAGGACAGAGACAAAATTCATGTCCTTTTGTAACTAAACTATTGCTTGTCATGGTAGTGCCCCATCAGCTTGGGATACTACTTAGATTCCCAGGGATATACTTTGATCTGGATTCTCCTCATCAACCTGCTGCTCATCTGTGTGCCACCAAGAGGATTTAGCTCCCTGACCAAATTACTTTTTTTTTTTTTTTGGAGCTGGAATGGAAATCTAGGTCTTTGTGTCAGTGAAAGTCTCTGTCTGGACCGAGCCGCATGATCTGGTCTGCATGAGTATTCACATCACTCACAAAACCTCACTGAACTTCAGCTAAGTGCTGAACCAGACTCCTTGGTTATGAGCAGGTTTAATCTGTTGGCCCTAAAATAATTAAATAATTAAATAAACACAGAAAAAAGGCCCTGCTGTGCAAAATTAACAAAAAAGAGAAAAATTGAAAAGATGTTTCTCTGCAGTGGCAGCTGCTGGAATTTTTAATCATTGTTTTATCACAGCAGTTTTTTTAGGAAAACTTCTTTCACAGAATTAATTTGAAACTGTGTATACAGAGAAAATAGCACCAGCCCTACTGAGTCACTGGAAAAAACAAAGGCAAATTGTGTGTTGCATGTGCGTGCATGCACATGACAAAAGTCAAATCCTCAAGAAAAAATTACTCATTACTTCAGTCTTAGCAAAACTAAAAGTTTTAAAGTATCAACAACTACTGTTCTAGCTGATAATTGTGGTCAAGATCTCCTCTCCAGAAACAAAAGAAGGTACTTGCACTGTCCTACTGGAATATTAGTCCTACAATTTGTGAGAAAAGAAGACTAAAAGAAAGGGAAAGGGAAAGGGAAAGGGAAAGGGAAAGGAAAGGAAAGGAAAGGAAAGGAAAGGAAAGGAAAGGAAAGGAAAGGAAAGGAAAGGAAAGGAAAGGAAAGGAAAGGAAAGGAAAGGAAAGGAAAGGAAAGGAAAGGAAAGGAAAGGAAAGGAAAGGGAAAAGAGAAGAGAAGAGAAGAGAAGAGAAGAGAAGAGAAGAGAAGAGAAGAGAAGAGAAGAGAAGAGAAGAGAAGAGAAGAGAAGAGAAGAGAAGAGAAGAGAAGAGAAGAAAAAAAGAGAAGAGAAGAGAAGAGAAGAGAAGAGAAGAGAAGAGAAGAGAAGAGAAGAGAAGAGAAGAGAAGAGAAGAAAGAAAAGAAAAGAAAAGAAAAGAAGAAAAGAAAAAAGAAAAGAAAAGAAAAGAAAAGAAAAGAAAAGAAAAGAAAAGAAAAGAAAAAAGAAAAGAAAAAAGAAAAAGTAAAAAGAAAAAAAAGGAAAAAAGAAAAAAGAAAAGAAAAAAGAAAAAATAAAAATAAAAAAAAAGGAAAAAAGAAAAAAGAAAAAGAAAAAAGAAAAAGCTGAGTGAAATTTAAATGTAACAGGAACACGTGAAAAGAAGCTGAAGTAGAGAGAATTCTTCCAGAAAGCTATTTTTAAAAATGAAAACAGCTTTGAAAGCTGCTAATAACGAGGTGCAAAGTACATGCCAGCTGTAAGTATCTTGGGGTCTGTCAGCAGACTGTAGAAGAAACAAGGGAAGTTGGGTCTGGTTGCTTACAGGCTGCCCTTGCCTGGATCCACAGAACCTCTGGGGCTGCACTTCACTCTGCTGGGTGCAAGGCAGTCGTGTGGAGCAGGGGGAACAGAAAGATTACATGTGGGGGAAGATTCAGCACTGACTGCCCTGCTAAAAGTTCAAAATCTCTGCCGGGACCAGGTGCCACTGTGAAGTCAGTGAGGGCAGAGAGGAGGAGGATGCTCCTGGCTGGTGTGCTGGGTGCAAAGAGCACCGGCTTCTTGCAGGAGACAAGTGCAGTGCATGGAACACCTCGACTGCTAGTAAAGTCCCCAAAGTCCCACGAAGCAATATGACTGCGTGAGAGCCAGGGCTTTATTCTGTGAGAGAAAATACAGCTGTAAAAAAATGGAGCTATAGAATAAATGGGAATAATGTGGGAATTATCTGGTGCGAGATAAGCACTGCATTTCAACCCCACGTCACAAATTGGCCCTGTCTTGCAGCCGCCCTGTTTCCACGTCCCACTGTCTAATTACAGCAAGTTTGTTTTGACCGAGTACCAATGATTGATTCACTTATTATTTTCTCTTTTGTTAGAAAGCCTGCGTGTGCACCCGTATTGCTGTTTGTAGCTTTTTTTTGTTTTGTTTCTCCCGAGTGCTCCCAGCCAGGCAGTCGCGACTTGATAAAAATAAAAAAAAGAGGCAGAAAAAAAAAAATAAACCAGAAGCAAAGAAATCAAAAGGAAAAGAAAAGAATATTATTTTAGATTTATTTTAGACTGCTGGGAAGCAGTGTGTGGCTGGGGGGAGCGATGGCCAGCCTGCCCTCAGCAGAGGGTGCTGTCTTCTCACGCTAGCGCCGGCTGAGCGAGAAGGTCACTCAGCCTATTGATAAATCACTGTGCCGTGATTCCTAACTGACAGCTCAAACTAACATCAAGCTGGATGAGAGAGAACAAAAGGCCATCAAGCAGCCATTTTCTTGACACTTTTATTCAATCACCAGCAGATTGCTTACGACAGCAATAGCAGCTGTTTTGTCTTCATCTTTCCACATTTGATAAAAGGTGTCAACTCAAATTTTTGTAAATAATTCACTTACCCCTACTGCACACACCAGCACTGTTCAGCATATGTATTCTGTGCGAGCAGATCACTGAGGCAGGTCAGGGCTCAATGATATCAGCTGAAGGTCATCTGTGATCTAAAAGGAAGCACTGATAAAGCTACAGTCCCTCAAGGTCAAAGATAAGAGCTAGCTGAGATATTTGTAATGTGGACAAAAGGTTAAACAATAGAGAGAAAAGTATGGTATTGTTTCAGTTAACACACTAATGATTTTTCTATTGTTCTTTAGGAAACACTGTTCCAGGGGAACCAGATAGTTAACCCTTTCTGAGCGTGGTGAATATTCGAGTGCTGGATGTGAACAATTAGAGAATTTCACTTCCCGAAGTTGGTAATGTTAGGTAGTAGCTTGCAGCCTTAACGTGCTGCTAATAAGTCTGAGCTGCAAACGGAGCAACAGCAATGTTTTATTGCAGGCATTGAAAAGAAAAAAAAAAATCCAACGAGCACAACCGGATACTGTATCAAACAGAAATGGTTAAAAAGATGAATGCATTTAAGTAAAAAAAAATCCAGTTTACCTTGAATTTCTCCTTAAAATAAATTTAGGTTTCAGACCTGAGGAGAATTAGAGAATGTGCCTAACGTTTCTTGTTGTAACAACTTCATTTACTTTAAAGGCTTAGAGAAACTAATAGATCTTTGAATTATTGCAATATGACATTCTATCTGATGTTGGCAGTAGCCAAAGCACTGAGATTAAAAATGATACATCCTTCAGTACCTAGGTTGGTGCTTTTTTTCACCCAGTTATAGTACTCAGAAAATAAATCTAAACAACAAATAGTTACTGTTTATCACTATTTGGTTTATACTTTCTAACAGCCAAAGTATTTTTGCATTTGAGATTCTGTCTGTGCTCAAACAGCAGGGAATTTATTGCATGTAATTGGTGTACACAAAGATCAGAGAACAGTTGCCTTACATTTTCCTGTTCTTTTTGCCTCGGTGCTATGATAAAAGCCACTTTCCTTATTTCAGTTTACTTGTGACAGAAAAAATAAGACCTGAATAAAAGAAGGTCTCTTTTATTGTTAGCTAATCAAAATGGGACAGGAATACTTTCTTATTGAAAGCAGGATTCCTGTCTGCATCAATATCATTCCTTCCTTACCCTGTTATATATGAACTGATAGAAATAGTCTTAATTAGAATGAAGCAAATGATTTTCAGCAACTCATTTTATTTGTGGACATTGCAATTTTTTCTTCTTGTGGAATATTTACATGGCAGTTTCTTCAGGGATACTTTTTTCCTGAACTTGCTTAATATTCTTGGGGACTTGAAAGGCCTTATTGAATAAATTAGGAAAGGGTTTTGGTGAGCTTATAACTAAAAAGCAAATTGTGATTTGTGGCACACACTGGCCAAGTTGTTCATATGACATTATTTGCCTCTCTTGGCTGCTGGGTCCTAGAAACAAAAGGATGGCTTGAACAGAAGAGTGCTGAAGACTGAAGGAAAGAAACATATAAGGAGTAGAGGCAGCAAAAAAGGGCTTGGAAAGTTCTAGGGGACATGAGGCGTGGACACAGGAGACTAAAGCTCTGACCAAAAGAGAATACAGCACGTCAGAGGGCTTTGTAAAATGGAATCTTCCTTCCTTCCTTGTATTGAACTTTAACTCTTCTTTTATTTCTAAATATAAAACTATAGGCACTTAAAAAGAATTGCCAGTATTTTTAATTTATTGTGAGTAATGTGAATTTGGCCATGACTGTGGGAGCATTTATAATAATTGATTCTGGATGAAAATGCTTCTTTCTCATCCTTTAACTTGCTACCAAGGTTAAGACTTGCACCGAGCTCGAAGCCAAGAGATTTTTTACTCAATTCTATGTCCTCCATAATCCTTATTATTAAATTTCTCTCTAGGTAACTATTGCTCACCCATTTGCCAAGTAAGAAAAATAAGAGCTTGACAATGTCACTGAATTAAATCTATAATCAAAATGTGTCTTGTAGTGTAGTGGATCCAAATGCCACTTAACTGTACTGAATTAATATCAAAAGGAATAAACCAAATTCTGTGCTTATATAGCACTTACTGCTTGCATAGCTTTTTGTTAACAGAGGGGATCATGGTGCCTAGCACCAAAAGCATTTATGATTTAAAATCCAAAACTCAAGGTTTTATCCTTATAGAAAGTCAAGCTTGCCTATGATATCTGCAGCCTTTAGTCCTCGCTTTGAAATAAAAATAAAATTGTACCATATTCATTCTGCTGCCCCCTAAATACTCTTGCAACCCTGAAAGAGAAGTCTGTGTTGTGTCTCTCCAAGGCCAGATCTAAAATGCCAACTTATAAATATTTTTAGGATTGCTCTCTGGCATCAGGGCTAAGTGACACAAAACGTCTGGCACCCATGCTGTTAAAATACACTCCAAAACAGGACAGCCACACATAAATTCCTACCACTTAGTCACGGTCCTTGATGTTTGCTAGCACCTAAATTATGCCTGTGAATGTCTGGGAAAAAGTTGTTTGGCCTGGGCCAAAACCATTCTGCAAAACTGCTCTGATGGTTCAGCAATGTGGAGAATCAAGATCCAGAGCCTGGGAATATTTCTAGACAGCAACAGCTCCTGATAAAACACAGCAGACTGCTGCTCTCTTTCTTAGCTTTCCATGCAGTTATAGTCCCTCTCAAGATTGAAAATGTAAAATCTTCAGACTATAAATATACTTAGGTGTGTCTGTATAAAAAAAAAATCACCGAAGTCAACATGAAGTTCTTGCAAATTTTAACTTGGGATATGCATTAAATAAAAAACCTAGGCTAATATTTTTTGAAATGCTTCTTTACTACTTAGTGGGAATGGATTTTTTTGGAAGAGGATGAAATATTTTATTGTAGAAAATGTCTGGGGTTGAGAGCAATCTTTGCAAGAGATTTGCAAAGACCTTTGTGTCCAGGGTGGGCAACCCTGCCTAAGCACTCAATAAAGGTCAAAAATTGAATTAATAATCTTATCTTTCCAGAAAACAAGCTTCATTCTAGAAGGCATAACATTAGTGCTTACCAGGCTGCCCTAGGGAGTCACTAATGATGTACAAAACTTTCTACCAATAGGTTGCTGATTTAATTCAGCCCAGCTCAGCAAAGACTAATTTTTTTATTAATGTCTTGTGTCTTATTTGTAAATTTAGGTTTCCCAGATAGTGAGACATACTTACAGACTTCTAATCTGAAGCATGTTTGTCTTGCATAAGAGATGCTTTAAATTTTTTGCAAGTGGTTTCCACATCAAACCTATAAATTTTGGATAGCTAATGATTTTTTCAGAAGGTATCTCATTTAAATATAAAGCTTTCAGGTGATAATGAGTCAGAAACATTCCTGAAAAAAATGGTTCCATTAGTTAATCTCATTATTAAAAACAATGAATTTCAAATTGGAATTGGTTGTGAGAAGGAGTACTATAAGTTCAAGTCCCAAATCACAAACTCACCTCCTGTCTTTGCCCTGTGCTTTTAAGATGGGACACTGGTTGCCTCACCTCCAATGGATCCAAAAATGCTTAGTGGAAAACCCGGCATCAGGGTTTAATAATCTCTTAAAATGTGGAAATGTACAAGTAGGAAACAAGCAATCCAGGACATTTCTGAAGAGTGTTAGAGAGATCTTAGCACAGATACTAGGTAAGGTGATGCCCTTCTGAAAGAACTGTTTGGGCATGTGACAATTGGTGGCAGTCTCAGGTGTATCTACCACTTAGCAACACACTTCAACATCCTAAGGGGAGTGACTAAGTCATAGGGCACAGACAGTGGGCTTGAGGTGACTAGACTTGATCTTATTCAGGAAAGTGATATCTGAGATCCTGTAGGAGGCAGCATTAAAGGAAAGATGGCAGGTTTTTAGGGGAAGCCACCTTCAGGCTCAGGAATGGTCCACTCTGATGCTCAGGTAACATGGTGGCTGTGTAAGGAGACTGCCTTGGCTGAACTTGGAGTTCATGACTGAATTTCAGTCTAAAAGGCAGTATAACAGGTGATGGAAGTGAGCACAGGGCACGATTAAGAACACAGAAATATTGTGCAGAAACATTATGGATCTGACACCAGCAAACAGCAGCAAGTGGAGTTTCTAACAGCACCTGCCCCACTTCTGAGGTTTCTGCTGGACAAGGGAGTTAGACTTGGGTCAGTGTTGTGCCCTGGCAGGGCTGGAAGTTAGCAGCATCCTGGGCTGTAGCAGCAGAAATGCAGAGAGGTAAGCAAGGGAAATGATTATTCTCTGACTTTTCAGCAATCCCTGACCTGCACCCAGAGTGCTGCAGCCAGGTTTGTCTACCTCAGTATAGGAAAGACATTGATAAACTGAGGCAGGTGAACTGGAGGGCCAGCAAGGTTGTTGTGCCTTCTGAAGGAGAACCTGATGGGCTGAGGCTTGTTCAGCCTGGGGAAGCAGCAGCTGCAGGGGTACTTGTGCCATTGGAAGGGTTGGAGCCCGACCCCTCAGAGAGGGGTTTGATGAGAAAAGGGCATACATTGAAGCAGAGAAAGCTCCAGCTAGGTATGAGGAAAGAAATTGCACCTCAAGGAGAGACAAGCTTTTGAGCAGGTTGCCCTGAGAAGCTGTGTAGTCTCCAACCTTGGAGCTTTTGACAGTTGACTGGATAAAGCCCTGAGCAACCTTAGTAAGTCTTGGTGCCTGAATAAATCTGTGGTGGTGCCAGTAAATTTGGCATTAATTTAGTTGTCAGTTGTGATAGTTCAAAGCTTTGAACATTCAAGTAAACCTCACAATCTACTTTCTAAGGAATATTAGTGAGTTTTGAGACATTTGTATTTTTGGGTAACAATCTACCCTACCATCCCTGTGGGATGGGCAGTTTACCAAAGTGGCAACGGATTAGTTTTATTCCTTATTCTGAACAGCAAAATATTATTTGTCACCTGGTATTATTGCCTGCTCAAATTAGAACAAGCTCCACCTCACCTGTAAGCCAACAACCTCTACTGGCAAATTTGAGAGTTGAATGGGCAGGATGGAAAAGGAGCAGCTCACAGTCTCCAAGCCAAGTGCTGTTGATACTTATTATTGAGACAGTCTGGGAAAAAATGTGCTCAGCCAGTGTTGGTGATGTACCTGTACTGTGCTTTAATAGAGCACTTGAGTCTTTGGGGCTGTCAATTTCATAAGGACTAAATTTACTTAAAAAAATAACTGACAGATGAATTTAGAGAGCGTTTTGTTGCTCCAGCCCTGGAGTGGGGACCAGGAGACCAAGGTTCTATTCCCACGTCTGTCACAGACTTCCTGGACCATCATCTTACATCTTTGTTTCTCAGTTTCCCCTTGGGCATAATATGGATAATACTTACCCACTTTGCAGGGCTTAATTCATTAATGTCTGTAAGGTGCCTTGAGATCTGTGTGCACAAGGCACATTAGCACTGCAAAGCATTTAGTATATTATTTTATTATTTAAGACATCTGGGACCATTTTCACTGATGTGCTCTATCCATTTTGCACTGCTTTGGTGTTGCAAAGCAGCCATATCCTTCTTTCACAGGCCAGTGAGGCTGAGTTTATGGCTGGCTTAAAATACCAGTCATCCAAAGCATCTGAAGCCTAGTATCAAATATGGGCTTTTCTTTTTGATTCATTTGCTAAAATAATGACTACTGATTTTTTTTCTTTGTGGAAGTGGGATCTGCGGGGAATTCTGCTTGTTTAATGATGGGTATTATTCCAATAATTGTGGAATATTTCAAGAAAGTGAAGCACAGGAATGACAATGGTACAAAATTAGAGGTGTATATGCTAAGTAACTTCTAAGGGCTAGCTAGCCTGAAATTTGGATAGCAGCAAGAACGTCTCTTCTTCTGACAAAGTGGGATTGGCCTGAAAAAAACCAGTGGAGGCACAGTGGTACAAAGTCTGAAAAGTTTGATGCACCATTATTCAAACTTTTTCTACTTTTTCCTTGAGATGTTGATTTTATTTCTGTAATGCCTTTGTAAGTATGGTCACTGAAATATCTGAAACCACCTACCTGCACACTAGTAACACAGCAGTCCCCATTTCAGTAGAACAGGAGCTGTGCAACATGGGGGCTATTCTCATTCAAATAATAAATGCTAATTACACTTTATGCATGGTTATTTCCACACACAAGCACACAGATGCTTGCACACATTTATGTGTTCAGTTTGAGATATAAAAGGAGAGACCTAAGTATCATTTAGCCACTCCTACGTCCTCAGAATGAAAAAAATTGTCATTCTTTTATTTAAAATGACAATAAAAAGGGATGGTTTTGCAGGGGTTTTACCCTTCTGTGGGACACATGGAATGGAGCCCAAGTTGCAGCACAATCTTCATATTGATCTTTCAGAGAAAGAGAGAGTTAATTTGTCAATGGCTGTAATTTGCCAAGCTTTATGAATCCATTCTTCTTCCTTTGGAGGAATATTTCTCATCCAGATCTGTGCTATTACTTTTTTTTTTTTTTTTTTTTAAATGCAGTAAAGATAAAAAATGACATAAATCTCTGAAGTCTTTCATATACATAGAAACAAGTACGGACTGGTAAAAGAACATGGGACTGCAAGGCATACTGGCAGTCCTCTGTTCATCTCCTTGCTTTCAAGTGCATTTTGCTATGTAGTATTAGTTGTTAACTTACCACAGTCACCATGTAAAACAATTAAAAGCTTTACTCTCACTCTGTCCATAAGAAGACAACTCCAAAAACTCAAGACTGAGAAACATAGAAGAGATAGAACCATAGAATGGTTTGGGTTGGAAGGGACCTTAAAGATCATCCAGTTCCAACCCCCCTCATGGACATGTACACCTCCTATTGGATCAGGTTGCATGAAGCCACTTCAAGTCTGACCTTTGTTCTTTCCTGAACAAACAGAGCTGCACACAGTATTCCAAGTGGAAGGTGAGTTGTGTGTGATGACAATAATATTTTCCTACTTCTGCTGGATACATCTTCCTTGATATACTCAAGGAACTAGCTTTTTGCAGCCAAAACACACAGATGCACATAAGTATTCTGTGACTGACTGACACAGCCTGTTCTTTCTCCTCTGTCATTTCCAATTTATAAGCTCCCAGCTCATAATCCAAATTCTTGTTACTAGTTCTCAGTTCTGTGACCTCTCATTTTTCTACAGCAATCCATTTCAGCTAGTTTCTTGTATTCCAGCATTGAAGGTCACCCAGTCCCTCCTAAAGGATATTTCAGTTCTTCTCCAACCTGGTTTTATCTTACGGCAAAGGCAGGGATGTTGAGCCAGGTGGGAAAGCTGAGATCCAGTGGTGCCCACACATTTCTGTTCAGAAACTTGGGGCTAAGCCTTGGCTCTGGGTCTCAGAGGGGACAACTGCACCCATTGATCCAAGCCACCACAATGTACTACTAAGCTCCTGAAGGGGCTCATAAAGGTTCTACAGTCACTACAGTATGGACAGCTAGATACACTGAATTTATAGATATTATCTTCACCTTACGTTTTTGTTAATACCTATATACTTTCCTTGTTATTAAAAATGATGACTAGAGACTTGTATAGAGATTGCTGCCCTAAGCCAAGAAGAAGAGAAATTCTGAAGGGGCATTTGAAGTTATATTTGGAATGTAATTTCTGATAAGGAAATCATAAAAAAGATTAGGTTTGCCCTGGACAGGGCTAAAACCAGATAGGAAATAATCCCTCTGGTTTTAGAACTGAGTAGATTCCAGCCATGTAATCTGGTTACAAATTCACAATTGGTGGGTACCTGAGTGGTCTTTACATTGATGATATTGTCAGATAACACTCAGAGATGCAAGAAGCTGTTATTGATTGACTTACATATGTAGCTGAATATCTCCACACTATATTTTATCTCTATTTGAACTTGATCAGATAGATTAGAATTACTGAACTGCTGTTTTTATATTTTCTGACCAGGTTGGTCCTTTTTGATCTTGCTACAAGATCATAGATTTAATTTTATATCTCTGGCTTTGACAGTTGCTTGTTACAGTTTTATTGCAAGCACTTTTTTTTTTTTTCCCAAATGTTCTGAAAACACTTATCTTTAAAAGCACCTACAATTCATATAATCATTTTTGTTGAACAAGCCATTTAAGATCATTTATAAGTCTATTGTCATGTCTGTAAAACTGAGGTAAAGTTCAACCTTGATAGGTTGGTCTACAATCCTTTATATTTTAATAGGTAGATACTTGCACAGAAAAGGTCCAAAAATATATGTTATTAAAACCTGACACTAACTATAGTATTTTTCAGACTTCTGAATTAAGATGGAAGGTTTCAATATCTGTACACTTTTATTTATGTTGCAGGAAGCAACCACTGTAATAGCATCTCACAGCTTCCAAAACAAAAAAGGCTGATGAACTCTAGAGTGGTCAAAGGGCAAATGTGGCAAAGTCACTTTGACCAAGGAGTCTGCTCTTGTCTTGATGTGAACTCTCAGTGTGGAAAGAACAGAGATACTTAGCAACCACAATCATTAGACATAATCCTCAGAGTTACAAAGCAACATCAGCCCTGTTTCCCTGAAGCTCACATACGACTCATTTTAGACTGAAACAATTGCAGATGACTGGTGATCTCATAAAATATCTCTTTATCTGTGAGAGCTTTCATGATACACTGCTTAAAGAAATATATGTAACTACTCTAATGCAGCACTGCAGTTAGAAAGAGTTTTGTAACATGGTATTGATGCGTAGCTGGCATCAAGTAACTCTATCCCTTGCCTGAAAGGGAACATGGATAAGGACAATAAGCAGACACCAGGATTGGTTCCTTCCTTCAAGTAATGATTTAGCAATTACACAGTGTTTGATACAACATGCTTTTACAAAACAGAAATGGATGAAAGGGAGATCAGATGGCAGCTCTTGAATCTGCCTGTTTGTCTATTATGATATGATGAACTGCAGTTCATCATTACATGCAGAAACATTATATATTTGGTAACCATACTGTGACTGTAATGTTGCCAGTGACCAGCAAATTGAGTGTCAATGTGCAAAGGATGCCAGGTTTAGGGGCAGCGTTATCTCCCAACTGTAAGCAAAAGCATGTGCTTTGGTTCATACCTTTAAGGACTTGCACATATGGTGCAGGTTTTCACTGAGGTGTGATGATGCTTCATCTGAACTACAGCAAAATTTGGGCTAGGCTGTCATCCAAATTAGATTTACAGTGTTTTGTGCAGTTGCCACTGCTGAGCTTGACTATATCCCTTGTGAATGCCAGTTACTGCCTAAGATACACACAAAAAATAAAGCACACACTTGAGGTTGAAGATTTAAAATGGGTAGGTGCACTTAAACTAATTTTCAACTTCACTGAAAGCACTGCAGTTAAGACCTCTTCA
Organism: Calypte anna; assembly: GCF_003957555.1. NCBI lineage: Eukaryota > Metazoa > Chordata > Aves > Apodiformes > Trochilidae > Calypte > Calypte anna. The sequence goes on from NC_044244.1 coordinate 158,136,641, forward strand.
CCTCCACATATGAGAGGCAGAGATTTTCTTGAACTCCCATTACATAGCCTCCGTACCATGTAATCAATATTCAAGGTGGTTCTTGTCTCTTCCCCTACTCTTACATTGTCTTTATTCTTGCAGTCTTAATTTTTTTTTTGTGTGTGTGTGTAAAGAAAAGGAAGAAGAAAAAAGCAAAACAAAACCAATGTGCTTAACATTCTGCAGATGTTAAGGACCAAGCTCAGCTGCCCACATATGCATATGCATATGCATTTACCTGATACATCTCAGAACTTACCTTTGAATTTGAACTCTAGAAGCTGTGCCAGAAGGATCTGGGTTTCCCATGGATCCTGTGTCATTTCTATCAGCCCCATGTCAATGTTCAGAATACCTGGGACATCCCAAGAGGGACTGAATGTCTATGAGTGAACAGCTGAGCAATGCCTTTGGTGTATCCACAGGGTGCGGTGTCACTGTACTCGAAGATTTATGTTGAGATTCATGCCTAAAAATAGGCTTATTATGCCATTTTACATACTGTGAGGGATTACATCTAATTCCAGCTGCTGTCCCAGGAAGGTACAGCTCTCCCAGAAGTTCTACTAGCTCTGTAAGGGTGTCTCACATTCATGAAAACCTCTGAAATGGTCACAGGTACCTTTCTATAGGCAAGTGAATTTCACTTATAGCTATTTTAGGGTAAGTCAAATAGCTCTCTATTTTCTACAGAATACACCTGTACTGACTGCAAAGAGAGCTCAGACACTTAGGGCAGGAGTCAACTGTCTGAAAAGAGCTGTCTTGTACCATTTGAAACACCCTTGGTGTGCACACAGGACTATCAGAAGTCACATAAGACCCATGAGCACCTCTGGAAAAGCATCTGGTTCCTCCAACCAAGAGACAGTCCAAGTGGCATGGGACACTGGCATTCAGACTGAGCTGAACTGAGGTCCTAGCTTAGATGGAGACATCTACGCAGAGATGCTGATGTGTAGAAGATCAGGTCTCAAAACAAATCCTACCCTATAAGCAAAATTTAGCTGCCTGAGTGTGAGACTGCTGCCCCTTAAGGTAAACTGGGGTTTCTGCTTGGTCTTCAGCTGCCAATTCAGTCTGGGCTTCCCATCAATTGTGTGTCAAAACCCTCAGCTTTGTAAATTTTCTAAGATAACTTGAGGCATCTCAGGGTGACTCTTGGTGCCTAATGTGAGTGACTGAATAGTACTGAACTCTTAGTGTTTAAACTCTTATTCCTTCAGTCTCTAGAAATCTATAGAAGTCACTGGCTTTTCCCTTCATTATATATTTGTCCTTTTCTAATCCCTGAGGCTGGCAAAACAGCAGTCACAAGTTGAAATGAAACTTTACAGTTAAGTTTTAGAGATAAACTCACCTTTCAGGCCTTAGTCTTAATGGTGTACATCGGGACCATGACAATGTATTTTAGAAAGGGAAAAATACAAAGCAAAATATTACCCAAACCCTTTACAAGATAAGTGAATCTTCACAGGAGAAAACAAACAAACAAACAAAAACCATAAATAATAATAATAATAATAATAATAATAATAATAATAATAATAATAATAAAAAAAACCATGTTCCTCAACTTCCTCATCGGCTCAGCAGGGAGAAATGGAGAAATCTCATCCTCCTGTGATTTTGACATGCAATCTTGATAAAGGAGAATGATTTTAAGGAAGTGAGCCAGGGTATCCTTTTTCTCTTTCCACTGAAGACCTCAGGCAAAATATTCTGCTTCTCTATGCAAAAATCTCTTCTTCCATAGACTGAGGTATGGCACAAGCATATGTTCTTACAAGCCTACTCCATCTTCAGAGCTATCTGAAAAACATCCCTTCACTGGTATCAAAATGAAGAAAGTGGTAAAGACTGAGATATTTTGAACAGTGTATTAAGGACATGTCAGTAGTAAAGATGTTCATAACTTAACTACAAAAATTTGCTCCAGGCTGAAACTTGGCATGGAAAGCTGCCATATTTGCAAGTAGGTTATTTAATTTGAGGTTACATTGCTAATAAGCTAATGCAATGTGAGCTCTTATATTTCTTAATCTGCATCGATTTTTTTCTTAAATGGACAAAAATATTCTTTTCCTGAACATGTAGAGAGGGGATAGATGAAGCTAAAATTTGCCTCCTGTATGTCAGCTTTAAGGGAGGAAATGGGAGGTAAAGATTTATTTCTTTCATATAGAAGGAAAGCAAAAGCCAGCAACTATTTGTTTTTGTTTATTTGTTCATTTTTTCCAGTCTGCTTCTGGGATATTGTAAATGTGTAATGAACCTTTTTACTTTGTATTTTGTATATATCTCCAGCTTTGTAGGTAGAATTATCTGCTCAAACTTTATTTTCAAATGATGTGGGATATCAGAATTTAGTATTAATTTTTCAAGCTTTTTTATATCGGAAAAAAAAAATTGAGAAGATACCAAAAGTATTATGAAGGGATAGGAGCTTCTAATGATACTGAATTATCTTTAAATCCTTAAAAATCTCATTTTTGGATGACTTACTCAGCAATATTGAAATAGAACTTTTATAGCAGATTTCCAAGGAAGGAAAAGAGAACACAGACAGAGATTCTTCCAGGACTTGTGTAGAGTTCTCTAAACACTCAGTCCCCTTCCAGAGAGCAGGCCAGTTGCCTCTTCTAAAGTTTTGTCTGGTGGGGAAGCCTTGCCAGAGTGCACTTTTGGTGAAATTTCTGTCACTTCTCCATGTCATGAATATTTATTTACTTACCAATGGAAATCATTGCTCATCTGAGAGGGAGTTAACAGTTCTTAATGGCCCTTCCTGATTTGATTGATGTTTTTGTCACTTCCTCCAGTAAATAGGTTTCTATTAGCATACCAAATATGCTATCTGTCCTTTTGTTTCTGCAGGCACTTACCTGACCACTTACTTAAGATTTAAATATCCCTCCTAGGGGTTTTCTGTCACTTCAGGGTCCTTGTTTTTTTGTGCGCTGGTGGATGCAGCACTTTTTGGGGTGAGCTTGGCTACATTATGGGATCTGCTTAGACTGGCTAATTGAAGCAATTCTGTAAAATCAAGAGAAATATGTAAATATCTTATACTACAGACTCGTGGGGAGGATAATACTAGTAGGTGAACGATGCTCAGGTACATGTAGTCTTTTATTTATGTTTCAGTTGTCTAAACACAAAATGAGATGATCCTCATAGGCTGACCGGAAGCTAGTATAGGTTTTCCATGGAAATACCCCCCAATGTCATGTTTCACTTATATGCCACATGCTAACTTTGAAAAAGTAGTGTTCAGAGCTAGCAGTGTAGCATTGCTGCTAAAGAATAAACTCTTTCCATTATTATCCACTGTTTTCAGGGCTCCTCCAAAACAAATGCCTCATTTGTTCTCAAGTGATTTTAATCCTGCAAATCATGAAAATTTTGTGTATCACAGTTGGCCACAGTGGAACTGACATTTACATCTTTTTCCTGTAAAATGCTCATTTCTGTGTGGCCCAAATGTGTAAACTGTTGCTTCTGTGTTAAGCAACCCTATCAGTTGCCTTTTCAAGAGCTCCAGTGGAAAGTAGGCATCTAAATCACAAGGCACAAGACTATCCAGTGCTTTAAATTCTCTGTATAACCAAGGACATACCAATGAAGGCATCTAGTCACCTTTGATTCATAAGGGCCAATGGTGCTACTACCATCTCGAGCAAAAAGAGAGCCTGGTTCATAGCTGAGGGTTTCATAGTTTCCATTCCCAGCTCTGTCTAAAGCAAATCCCTCTGACTGTAAAACACTTCATTGAACTTAATCTAAAGGAATAGCTAGGAAAATATAATGGGACACTCCATGAGCAATGGAAATCCAGCTTGGCTTCAGTACATCTAGTGTAAGAAAAAGCCCACTGTATGTAGTACCATTTGTTCTTGGAAATGGCAGAAGAGTTTATAATTTTTGATCAAGCAATTTTAGGCTTCTGTGGTTCATTTAGCATTACAGTGGAAGCAAAAATAACGTGAATTTAATGTAGCAATACATTATACAACAATAGCTTGGCATCAGTCCCCAAAACTATATGCATAGTACTGTGATAAACACATTGGTGCCCCTCACTCTAGATTAGAGCACATAAACTACCTCTCTGTGATAATTTCTTGTGTAGTCTAAGTGGTTCATGGCAGCTGGCCTTGGAGCAAAACATGGCTTCCTGACTTAGTATTGTGTAGTGGGTTGGATATTGTTTTACTCCTCACTTCAGGGCTGACCTATCTGGATCAAAACCTTTTTGATCTACTGTTCCAGATTAGGGTTGGGTGTACTGACTGGTGAAAGAGGAGAAAAAGTCCTTGGCAATTTAGCATTGCCTGATTTCATACTCCTACTTAGAGCTGTGTATGGTACTGCATGTGGTCTTGATCAATTAATCAATCAAATTTCCATAAAATATACCCACCCCAGATAGGCAAAGACTTTCAGTTTTGTCTTTTATTAATTCTGCATTTGTTTAAGACTCATAAGTGCATTGCATTTACTATTAAGATGATACTTATTCTGATAGGCTGGAGATAAACAGGATCACCAAGTTGCCTGAGTTAACCTTGGGCAACTGGGTGCTGCCAGCATCAGTGGCTATGGGCACTTCTGATGAATGAGCTCACAATTGTCAAAAAATACAATGTTCACAAAATAAAGCCTTTAACCAGGTTGTAGACTGATACTTTTTGTGCAGTTATGAAAATTTAAACATGCACATCAGGAGGAGAAACAGTCTTTGGTAGTTTAGAGCCACAGCAAATAAATTTCAGTGCTGTATGATTTTATTTGTCTAATATAAGACAAAAAAGCACCAAGTAGTCCTTCACTATACCAATGCTACAGCAGCACTGTAATATTTTCTGCTTTTTAGCTATTTTCCAGTGGAAAAAATAGCAAGCAGTACTTAAGCTAAAATATAATCCTATCATTTTTACATAAAATATTGATAAGAAATAAACACTTAGTACCCCTGGTGTGAATTCACTGGACTTCACAAAACTCTAATATATGGATTAAGAAAAGTTAACATAATCCTTTTATGGGAACTAAAATCAATTACATGTCAGCTTTGTAGTATTATAACTGTATTAAGTCAGCATAGAATTTTTCTAGCAGTGCTTGTTGCAGATTGAAATTGACTAACCAGATGTTAAATATTAAATAGAACTAATCAAAGTATGGTTCAAGAGATTTTAAAAACAATGATCAAAGAGAGCTATTTATTACCTGATTCATGTTTCTATTCAAACACTGCTCCTATTATGTTATATCTACCTGAATTTAGTTTGTTGCATGCTCTTAATTTTTTTTTCAGTTTAGCATGAATGAGAAATATAATTCAATGTTAATACCATAGACAAAAAGGCACAAAATTGAGGAAACTGCATGCACAATTTGCTGGAGCAACGTGTAAGTTAGAAGCAAAATGAACCTTAAGTCTGACCTCAAGGTGACCAAATTTTGGGATATTTTTTCCATTGACTACATAGGGTTTATCTTAGACTCGTTGTGTATAAAGTAGGTTCTATATTACTTAAATTATAAATTTCATGCATAACTTAAGCAATACAGTAAAATACAGTCAAAATAATCCCTGACTCAGATGTGAGGGCCCCAGTCATTGCAAAAGAAAACGATTGGTTATGCTGAATTGCTTATTTTTTTTTAATAGAGGGCTGAGCACTTCCCAATCTTACTGAAGCCAAGAAGAAGGCAGGTGAGGGGCTGCTCCCCTCAAGAATGAAGGAGCTCTTCATGCAGCCAAAGAGCAACATATAAAATGGATCAAAGGAAATGTTCTTTTACACAGTGCATAATTAATATGTGAAATTCATTATTGTAAGAAATGATGAGGGCCAAGGGCCTGGTATTTATTACAGGAATATTACTTAAAAGCGTAGTGGCACAAAGTGATTGGATGCACTCTTATGTTAGACTAAACAATTTTAGAGTGTCTGCTCCTGTCCATTTTATAGCTTAAAAGTCATCAGAGGTGGTGGAAAAACTTGCTTTCCAGGGGAAATTTTGAAACTGTCTGTTAGTGAGTTTCTGTCTTCATTCAACCAGCGGTAGATGCTATCAGAGGCAGATGACTCAAACAGATGGAATATTGTGCTGATTGCTTGTGGCTTCTCCTGTGCTGTTATGATGGACTGCTCCCTGGTTTTCTCACACGGTCGCAAACACCACATCAGGAAAAATCACAGCGAGTATCAAGAAATTATCTGTCTTTTTTTTTTTTTTTTTTTTTTCCTCTTTCCCTTCTGAAACTCAACACTGAGTTAGGAATGTGGCACAGAGTGTAGTTCTCTAGGTCTGTAGCCAAAGGCACTTTGTGTTGCTGAGAGGAGGAAAATGACTCATGGATCCTTAAAGTCTTTCTCTTCCTTCTTTTGTGTTACAGAGAGCCAGATGGGGACCTAGCATGAGCTGCCACCTCTGCCAGCAACTGAGGGACAGATGAAGACCCCAGACCAGGGCAGAGACTCAAGCCCTTGGACCAGGATGACATCAGGACCCAGATTCATTTGGATCCTTGCAGCGAGGTTGCAATGTAGTAAATATGTTGAGATGCAACTCTGGGCTTCCACTCAGTAGGGCTTGGTTTGGTTAAAATATAAAATAATAACTTGGAAAAAAAAATAAAAATCTGTCTCCAGGGAGTATATTCAGTGACATTACTGAAAGGTCTGAAAAAATAAATAACTCTCTTCATATTGTGTCTTTCAAGGCTGATTCTTGTTTTTCTCCATCCTGGCTTTCTAGACTAGCATAATTAATTTCCTCATAAAGCTATGCAAACTCCACGAAACTCCTCTGGTCACAGGAAAAAAACTCTTGATTTCTGTCACCCCAGACTCAGCTGTGGCTTCCCTCCGCACCCTGCTATACCCAAGTCTTCTGTTCCTTCAGAAACCTCCCAACCTCCATGTATCTCCATGTCTTCCCATCTTCATCTCCTTCAAAACCTTCCACATGAAAGAAATTCTATTCTCAGGAAAGGATGCATCTCTCTTTTTCTAGAAGTTTCACCTCTGCCAGAGTGGAGATACCAGAAAAAAAATAAACAGGCAGCATCCTTTCTGCTGCTTAAGCACACTTTTTTAACAGAAAAAACAGCACCACCACCAAAAGAACCCCAAAAAACCCAAATCCAACCTCCCCCCAAAAAACCCCAAACCAAAACACATATTTAAGTATTATTTGTATATACATACACAGATACATATACAGACACATACACATGCATGTATAAGCATACACAAAAATAAGCAGACAGAGCAGATTGAATACAATACCACTTCTCACAAAGATGCACTTTTCATCCAACTCTAGGTGATATGAAGGTAACCAGACATCACAATTGATAGTTCCCTACCCAAATGAGAAAAATTTTGGAAGACAGGTGGAGTAAAGTACAGTTTTCCTGAATAAAAATTGTTCTCTAATCTTGATCTGACAAACTTCCAAAATCCTTTGCTGAATTTCTGCTCCTTCTCAAAAAAAGCCACAAAAAACTATAACCAGGCAGAGGCACAGAAAATTCAAGCTTCATGATTCAGCTCTGCCAAACTTCCAAGCAGCTGAAAACCATATAATATTTATGGAAAATGCTAAGCATCTTTAATTCTAGATGACATTAGTTTTGCCACCAGTGCGGGAATTCTCCAGCTACCCTTCCACTGAAAAAAGCATTTGCAATTTTCAGTCTTCATTATTTGCCAGAAAATAATTGATCTTCTATGTAAAGGGTCATTATTAGGCTGAGTTTTATGATAAAGCATTCTTCTGTGTCGGTCTCTCTTTTTAGAGTTTGAAAATAATATTAAGGAACAAATGTTTCTAAAATATTTTTATAAACCTACTTAGTCAAACCTGGGTGCTCTTTGTGATGTAAAAAGCAAACTAACCACTATTGCTAAAAGCTACAAAATCATTTACTTTTGTTACCCTTGCACAAAAAGGCCCCAAAACCTCAGAGCTATGATTCTCCAAATCATGGCTTTCTAAGCTCAACTGATTGATGTAAAAGCTTGCAAGATATTTATAATGATTCACTTTGTAAAGCACTTTTGTTTTTATATCTAAAGCAGAAAAGTGTTTTTAAATGACAGAAAACTTTAGACCTAACATTGGACTCAGCAGGTTATCCACTGTTTGGTCAGAATTAAAATGGCAGCATTTCCCTGGCACAAGTGTTTGAATGCAGTTTTGAAGTTCACATGCAATTTATTTTATCTAAGATTATTGTAGAGAGCCTTGAAATCTATGCCAGAATTTTCAAAGCTCCCCCTCTCTGTGTTTAATATGGTAGGTATGCAAATAGCTGGATGATCAGTGTTTTTTCCACAGGTATTCTCACAGATAATTTTAAGCACCTGTCTTCTGAGATTTTGTACAGATGGTCAGAATTTGAAACGAGATTAATTACTGCAGTAACTTTGTGTTGATCTAGGAGCAGAATTATTTTCCCAGGTTGGTTGACTGGGGGGTAAAGAAACAAAAGGAGCCTCTGCTATATGGTGAATGTAACAAATCATAAACACCCTAGTCCCTAGTACTCATGAGTTAGTGAAAACAGAAAAGAGGAGGAAGGAATGAGGGAAGAGTTCCTGTAAGGCAGGTTCAAGGAATTTTTAAAAATATTTTTTATAATAGTACCCTGGAATGTAAAATCATGGTAATGGCTTCAATCCAACATGCAAAATGAATGAAAATAAGTAGAGATGCTATGTTTCTGTGTTTTAAACCATTTTTTTCTATTTCATATTCATTTAAATATGGAAAATTACCTGTACAAAAGTACAAAGCAAACCATCCAGGGCACATTTCAGCACCTTTCCTGGTTTTTGCCTTCTGCAAGGTGTATGCTTGGGAGATACCTAGATGAGGTATTCCTGATGGTATCACCTTCTGGGTGAGAGGAAGGTTATGGACGTTGTCTACCTGGCCTTTGGTAAGGTTTTTGATGCCATCTGCCACAGCATTCTCTTGAGAAGCTGGCAAATCATGGCATAGACAAGTGTATTCTTCACTGTGTAAAAAACTGTCTGGACAGCCATGCCCAGAGAGCTGTGGTTAATGGGGTCAAATCTAGTTGACAGCTGGTCTCAGGGCTCAGTCTTGGGGCCAGTCTTGTTCAATGTCTTTACCAATGATTTGGACAAGGGGATTGAGTGCACCCTCAGTAAGTCTGCAGACAAGACTAAATGGGGTGGGAGTGTTGATCTGGCTGAGGGTAGGAAGGCTTTACAGAAGGACCTGGACAGGCTGGATCGATGGGTCAAGGCCAATTGTATGAGGTTCAATAAGGCCAAGTGGTGGGTCCTGCATTTCTGTCATAACAACCCCGGGCAACACTACAGGCTTGGGGAAGAGTGGCTGGAAAGCAAAAAAGGACCTGGCTGGCAGCCAGGTGTGGCCAGGTGGCCAAGAAGGCCAACAGCGTCCTGGATTATATCAGGAATAGCATGTCCAACAGGACCCAGAAAGTGATCATGCCTCTGTACTGGTGAGGCCACACCTTGAATACCATTTTTAGTTCTGGGCCCCTCACTACAAAAATGACACTGAGGTGCTGGAACTTGTCCAGAGGAGAGCAACCATGCTGGTGAGGGGCCTAGAGAACAAGTCATACAAGGAGTGGCTGAGGGAACTGGGAATGTTTAGTTCGGAGATGAGGAGGCTGAGGGGAGACCTCATTGCCCTCTACAACTACCTGAAATGAGGTTGTAGGGAGGTGGGTTTCAGCCTCTTCTCCCACATGAATAATGATAGGACCAGAGGAAATGGCCTCAAGTTGCAGCAGGGGAGGTTTATATTAGATTAGATATTAGGAAGAATTTTTAGGAAGAATTTCTTCAGGAAAAGAGTGATCAGGCACTGAAATATCCTGACCAGAAGGATGCTGGCAAATAACAAATACTCATCTGTCCTGTAGGACAGCAACAGGGGTCTGTAGTCTGAGAGGTACAGACTACAGTCTTGGAGGGAAAGGGTACGGTCATGATTCCCTGTGCATCATTGAAAATGAGTATTTAAATCAAAAGTTCTGAAAAAAGTGAAGACAGCAAGAAAGGGAATTCTCATGAAGACATAGATGTGAGATCCTCAGATGGATGAGACCATCAGTAGGCAAAACAGCATGCCTGTGCTACCTATTTCTTCTATTTAATTCCTCAGCAGACGGCAAAATCCTATTCATAACCACTTATTTATTCTTGACTATTCTTTCTTGCTGGTTTACCATTTTATAGGGTTTTTTCAACTACTCTTTTCTGTAACTCAGCACTTAAACATCATGGAAAAGATCTTAGTCTTATTACAACCATTTTTTGACTCATTGTCACTGGTATCTCATTTTTATAATGCCTGTTTTAAGATACCTATGGTATCTTCCAGCTTGTAAGTAAGTGATATATGTTTTGTTCTCAGTTTGCCTTATTCTGAGAATCTGGTATAACTGCACAGACTATTAATCTCTCTATAAATTGGCTGCAATATCTTTTCCTTTAGAAGGCAGATTTTAGTCCTTTTATCCCTTTTTAACCCAGGGAGTAATATTTTATATTTAAAAACTTGAAAGATGAAAAATGAAAGCCTAGATTAAAATACTTCTGGAAAGTTTGAATAGAATTGATTTTTTTTTCTAAATTCAAAAGCTTTGTATTTTTAGAAATGTTTATGAAAAGTCTGCTGCCTGTGCCCCTGCACCCCAAAAATGAGTTGATGCTGAAATTTGTTAGTTCTACATTACATATTACTTATTTAGAAAAAAACAAACCACTATGAAAGTTATCTATATTAACTATTTCTTGTTGATGTGTTTTCCTTTTTTAACGTTGCATGTCTGATAGAAGAGATATCTGAAACAACAGTTCAGTATCTGCAATCAATTAAATCCAATTTTTAAACTTAAAAAAATTATTATTATCTTATTTGGGAAGTATTTGAGACAGGAAGCCAGTATTCTTATGTTTCTGATTTAGTTCTCTTACAAACATGTCCCAGTCCTCATTGGTTATTGAACACTGCCGCAATACAAACAATAAAAAGCATTTTTAAAATTACAGCTCAGTATTCAGGTCACAAATGATTTGCATTATGGCTGTTAGCATAGGCTAGATTTACAGCAAACACATTAAAATAATTAGCATTATTCTTAAATATGAGTCAGTATAATTGAAAGTGACAGATACTGAGTTGATGAAGGTAATAAAAAAAAAAACTTAATCTAGTTGAGAGTGGCTGAGCAGTGAAAAAAAAACACCTCTGCAGAGAGCAAATGTTTCATATGAGTGAGTCTGCAGAGGGAAAGTGTCCTGGGTGGATTCAGCTGGGACAGATGCTGCCACTCCTGTGCTTGCCCTGGCTCCCTCAGAGCTGACCCAGCCTTTCTGTATCAGGAAAAATGATGGCACAGAGCTGCTCAAAAGACTCTATCCTTGCAGCATCTTGGATCAATACCTGTTTTCAGTGAGCTTTGAGGCACACGGTGAGCTACAGGGCAGGAGAGGGAATAAAGCTGAGTTGCCAGTTACTTGAGGAGAGGGAGACCTGTGATAGATGTCACCTGGCTTCTGCATTTGCTTGCTGGTTTTTCATCCATGTACATCATCTTTCTTTTACAGAGGTAGCCAAGAAAGGCAGACCAAAAGAAGGCAAGTCTTTCCCTAATTTTGGTGGATGCACAGGAGTCCTGGGAAATTGAGTAAAGAGTGAGGGGAGAGTTTGGCTCATCCCTGAGAATGAGTAATGGGAAAACTTTCTTGGGTGCTGCCATGGGCAGGCAGGGAGAGAGAGGCACCATGGGGAGGGACTGGGGGTGGTGAGTGCTGGAGGAGAGCAGGAAGCTAACACAACATCATTCTCTTCCAAGGAACTGGGAAAACACACAGGCATTGATGCAATAGCAAGGCTCTTATATGAAGTGCAAGCCTGAAAAAAACCCCATCCTGCCAGTACTAATGGGCAAGAAGGATGGTGGTTTTTCAACCTTTCATTCATATTCTCTGTCATTTTCAGTGTTTTTCTTTCAGAAAAGACTATAAATCCTGGACTTGGAATTTAAAAACTGGTGGTTATTTTTCTGTTTTTTTCTTGTTTTGGTTTGGTTTTTTTGAGCTGTAAGAAAAGGGCTTCTGAAGATTCAAGTGAAAACCTTTGCCTGAGTTGGTGTCTTATTGCAAGGCTGCACTGACTAGGAGGGGCAGACACCCTTTATATGAAAATTTGTTGGCATAATTTATTTTTTTTTGGCAGACATTTATAGGAATGTTTATGTGCAGTCTTGTTGCACAATACCTGCACACAAGATAAGCAAGGACAGGGACTTTGGGTCCATGAGTAGCATTGATGCAAAATTCTGTAGAGAGCAATAAGGTCTCCTCTCACCCACCCTTTCTACAGGCTAAAAAAACCCAGTTCCCTCAACCACTCCTCACAAAACTTGTTCTTCAGATCCTTCACCACCTTGGTTGCCCTTTTCTGGGCACGCTTTAAAGTCTTTCTTGTGGTGGGGGGACCAGAACTGAACATAGCACTCAAGATGTAGCCTCAACAATGCTGAGAACAGAGTGCTGATAATTTCCTTCATCCCACTGGCCATGTTATTTCTAATACAAGCCAGGATGCTGTTGGCCATCTTGGCCACCTGGGCATACTGCTGGCTCATATTCAGACAGATGTTGACCAATACTCCCTGGTCCTTTTCTTCTGGGCAGCTTTCCAGCCATTCTTCCCCAAGTCTGTAGTGTTGTATGGGAGTGATGTGACTCATGTGGAGGACCCGACCTTGGCCTTGTTGAAGCTCCTACACCCCGCATATAGCATGAGTAGGTGACAGGTGACAGCCACATCTTAATCTCAGCATGAAATAGAGAAGTGAGGCGGAGTCCAGACGTGTTTTTTACCTGCTGGTTGTTTTGCTTTAACTTAAATAGCAAAAAAACATAGAGAGTGTGCCAGTGTTTTTGCTTCTGCATCCAGGATTTCTCTCTTTGTTCTTCATAGATTTCCAAAAAAATATCCAAACGCCCTGGTATCCGGCTGGTGCAATAAATACACCACAGCTGATCTAAAGCAACCAAGCAGCTTGAGATCCAAACACCTGATAGCAAGGGGAATGTCTGGGGGAGTCTTTCATATGTGTTGATGTTAGAGGCTGATACTGTGTGGTGTGAGCCAGGAGCCAGAGCAGCTGCAAGGAAAGAGGCCCCCAGAGGCTGCCCCTGCTTATCTCACCTGTGCAGAGGTTTGAGCACCTGGAGCAGAGGAGGACTGGGAGGTTTGAGACCTGCTTACCCTGTGTGATCAAACACAGAACAGAAATCACTCCTTACTGTGTTTTACATGAACCTAAAAGTTATGAATACTCTCTTAACTGTAGGTAAGTTTCAGCAGTCAGGAAGGGTAGCTGTAGTTTTAAGATCAACCAAAACTATGCATGAAGGAATGTGGGGATAGCCGAGTGACTGCAGTTATAATTTTTAGGATATGGATTCCTTCAGCAGTTTAGAAACCCAGTCTGTGGGTTTTAAGCAGTTGAAACACAGACCTGAGCAGTGGGTCTGTGAAAGGTATGTTTTTAAAATCCATTTCAATGTATTTTTAGCAGAACAGAAAATTAAATTTCAACTTCAAAATTCACCACTCTTAAATTCTCATCCTTTTTTATTTTTTTTTCCCCTGCATGATGTCATTCTAACCCCTAGGTGGTATTCAAACTTTATAAATCAGATTTGTCTGTTATTTATTTTATTTGTCAAGCATTTGATGTGTGGTGCAATTTTCAGAGATTAAAATGATATATCCCTAATTCTTGGATGCTCTTTGGTCATGTTTATTCCTTTACTCCTTTAAACATTGCTAAATAATTGTACATGCATTCACTGGCTGACAAGTACATTTTCTGTTTGATAGGCTAATTATGAAGAGACTGGTGTCTTCATAGTTGAACCTGTAACTAGCTTTGTGTTGTAAAGCTAGTTTTGATCTCTCTTCTGACTATACTACAGTAGATCCATGCTGTAGAAACTTAAGATGTATGGTGTAGTTGGAGAAAATGTTGTGAAGTTCTGTGGTTAAATGTGTGCTGCACCAGACATAATTTAGTTTTTCACAGTTGGAAAATTCTTTTCTATCTTGTTGACCTCTCAGAAATATTGTTTATCTCTGTGCTGGGAAATTATGCTATATTAATTTTGATACTACTGGATATGTTTAGCCTTATTCAGGATTCATTTTGGAAAATCTCATAAAGCTATCAGTCATAGGGAGGGGAATTTCAGCATTTCACTAGTAATCTTCTGAGTATTTTGTACAAATTTCTGCTGGCCTACAAAAAACAGCAAGGAGACAGACTCAACTGGAAGTGTTATTCTGCACAACCTCCCTGTCTTTGTATGGAGTTCATACAGTTCTATGGAACAGGGAAGCTAAATAAACCTTCCAGAAATTAATACAGGATAGCAGAGGCACAGAAAAACCAACAATATATATACTGAAATTCCAAAAAAAAGTGTTGTTAAGGCACAACTGTGTGAGCAGGGCCAGCCCTGAGGATATACCTGGCAAGAGACATGCTGCTTGGCTAAATGAGTATTCTGGAGCTGTATTTACCAGCTGTTGGTCTCCCTGGAGTAAAAGCAGCTAAACTCAATAAACCCAGTGCTGGCAAAGCTGGGTCTCAACTGGGAATAATAACTTCTAACGTGGTATAAAGTAACAACCATACCTTCTCTGGTCTCTCCCAAGGGACTCTGCCAGGACAGGAGATACAGTGAGACATGAACCATTTAAGGTGCAGGAACATATTCTCTGTCCTGTCCTGTATATATATATATATATATATATATATGCTCAGGATCCACCTGCTGGTGTCCTGCTGAGCTGCAGAGCACTTGGGGCTTTTCCATCCTCCTCACACAGCAAAGCTGCCCAAGGTTGCAGGAACTCTCTGTTAAAGATCAGTGAAACTAGACCTGCTGGATGCTGAGTAGAAAGCAGAAAAAACACCAAACTACACAAAGAAGTTTGTTGGTATGGAAAAAATCCTTCCCATCCCTCACACCTGGCAATCAGCCTTTCCATCTGCAACACAAGCAAGCTGGCAATTAGATGCAGGGAGAGGCTGAACCAGTCAATTGTAAGCAGAAAACCTTCTGAGGACAGTGGCTCCTGTCAGGAGACTCACTGAAGGGGAACCAGTGACTGGTCCAATTACAGGGTAAAGCTGCTTCTAGGAACTTTCATCTCGGCCTAACATTGTAATTCTGGTATTGTATGAGGCTTGGCTTCCACTTGAAATCTGCATTTGCTCTGTTAACTGCTGGAGGGGTTATCTTTATTTTCTGCTAATATATTGATACAATTTAACTATGGCTATTTACATATAAACCTATGGTAAATATGTGTGTTTATATGCATATGTGTATGGAATATAGAGATACATATACACACATATAAAAGTTCTGTACCAGGATAATCTCTTCCACTTCTTACCATCTGTAAGGAGTGAAGCTGTGCTGGTATAGATATGCACGTAGGGATATATTGCAATTGCATTCACAGTAGTGTGAGGGCTGTGCTAGAAACCTTGACTTGTATTTTGTGCTGACCAGAAGGTGATTTTAATTTTCACAGCATTTCCCTTTTTGACAGAAAGTGAAGTGTAGAGGCAGTGACAATGCTAAAAGAAAAGAACTATGTTCACCAGTAGGGCTCCTCTGTGAAGAGCTGGCTTAAGAAGTTCTACTAAGTAAAGCAGTCTTTTGTCAGCATAAGCTCTATTTGTACTGGAAAGGCTTAGTGGAATAAAACAAGAAACCATACATGATCTGGAAACCTCACCAGGGGTAGCATCACTTCTGTTAGTGCAGCTTTTCTGGGCAGAGAAAACCCCAGTGAGGTATTCGTGCCTCTGGACAGGAATGTTTAATGAAAAGGAGGTATGTATGGGTCTGTTGATTTGGCACAGGATAAACATCTACCTAATTATCCTTAATAAAGTATTACTCAGTCTTCTAAGATTTTTTGTGTCAAATTAAGTGGTTTATTCCACAGTCCTTCTAGATGCTTTCTATTACTCTGTTTGCAAACTCTATTTTTCTTTTTCTAGAGGAGCAAATATGGAAAAAAATTGTTAAATTTGAGTTTTCCAAGTGGCAATGTCATTCTGACACAATGTTCATTAATACAGAGTGTGGTGGTGGGGTAAGAGCTATTAATTCAATTTCTTTCTCATGGTATTTTTTTCTTTTCCCTGAGAAACACAGTCGGTTTCATCTTTTGAAAGTCTAATAAGTATTTTGAAGAGGTTAGAACTATAAATCTAGTATTGCTAAATCCTACAGAAAAAAATTGCTTATGAAATATATTGATTACAACTGATAATGATTTTTCTCCCCCTTCTCTTCACTGGAGGGAAATAAATATCTATGGAAGTACAAGGGAATTGTCATGGCTGGAGCTTTTGGTTTAGTACGTTGTAGAAGTCAAATACCCTGAAGTGAATAAGTGAATACCCTTAGCAATAAGCCTTATTTTTCAGCCTGATAAAGTTCATTGTCTGTGCTTCTAAGTTCTCAGTGAATTTGATAGTGAATGCGAGTGATTAACAATTCTATGTCCTCAGAATTCCTGATTTGTTTCCTGTGTCAGGCCTGCAAGTCTATTAAGAAGCGATTAGGGAGGATCTCCTTCAAGTCTCCTTCACATCAGGATTCTCCCTTTTTTGGTTCAGTTAACTTGAGGTGGGAGTTGCCTGTGATATTTTCTACATTTCACCTTCTGAGGTTATGGGCACTATTCATATGCCAGAGCTCCCTCAGAGATGAATAAGTAGGACTTTTATGAATTTTTCTTCACTTGTAGAATTTAATTTACATGAATAATTAGAGAGGGATAAGTTAAAACTCCTATTTAAAGAGGTAGCATCCTTTTGTTAGCCTATCATACAACTTTGGAACCCAATTGTTTTAAAAAGGATCTGGGCTCTTCCCCACAGGGATTTTCCTCTTTGTAGTTTCTCCTTGATCTAAATCAGCCTGTTGTAAAGCATATTTTGGGATGAGGCCTGACAAAGAGGAGCTGTTATCTAGAGAACTAAAGGAACTTTCAACTTTCTCTTGGAAATGTTTGCTGGCTGGTTTTTTGTTGGTTTTTTTTTTCCCTGATGCGGCCAGGAC
Organism: Calypte anna; assembly: GCF_003957555.1. Lineage (NCBI taxonomy): Eukaryota > Metazoa > Chordata > Aves > Apodiformes > Trochilidae > Calypte > Calypte anna. Next base: position 158,153,854 of record NC_044244.1, read on the forward strand.
TCGCTACCAGATTTATGACAATGTTGTTTAATTCATACATCAAAATAAATAAATGAAGCGCTTAACTTCATTGAGTCCTTTGCGCCGCTTCCTGTGCTGTTAGGGCTTAATGAGCCTCAGCTGCTCCGCAGAGTTGCTGAGGGTGGAAGTGGGTCTGGGAGGGGAAGGAACAGCTTTGCTTTGATGTGCTGTTGTGGCAGGATCACTGGAGCAAGGCTTCGAAGGGGAAATTCCTGTTTCCCTTCCTATCCTACTTTAGCGAGCCTGATGGCAGCAGCTCAATTAGGAAGCTGCACTAAGGCTTTCAGGCTCAGGTTCTTGGCTATTTTGTTGTGAATGGGAATGTGGGGAAAAGAGAGGAGAGGAGAGGAGAGGAGAGGAGAGGAGAGGAGAGGAGAGGAGAGGAAAAGGAGAGGAGAGGAAAAAGGAGAGAAGCAGAGAGGAAAGGAAAGGAAAGGAAAGGAAAGGAAAGGAAAGGAAAGGAAAGGAAAGGAAAGGAAAGGAAAGGAAAGGAAAGGAAAGGAAAGGAAAGGAAAGGAAAGGAAAGGAAAGGAAAGGAAAGGAAAGGAAAGGAAAGGAAGGAAAGGAAAGGAAAGGAAAGGAAAGGAAAGGAAAGGAAAGGAAAGGAGGAAAAATACGGAGGAATGAATGAGTGTTTATTATATCTCCTCACCCACAGCCATCCCAAAACAGCATCAGCCTGCACCCTGTGACCATCCAACACCCAGTGCTGGAGCTGAGAAAGCCAAGATGGTAACAGTATTTGTATAGAGTGTGTTTTATAACAACACTGAAATAATTCCCTGGCCTTAGGCCACGACAGGAGAGGAGAGGCTGTGCTAGGTATGGGAAGAGGAAGGTGGATGGTCATGGAAAATGGTGTCTCATTAACATTCAGAGGGCTGCACAGTGTTTCATAGGTGTTCTAGAATCAGGTATTAATTCTAATTAAATGAAGTTACAGCAATTCTCTTTGTCTCCCCCCAGTAATGCATTTGCTGAAAAATTATGGTCGAAGTTGTTTACACTCTTGCATTTGCTGAGTACAATTATCTACCCATCATGTTTGTACCTACACATGTGCATGTATGTGTGTAAATAAAACAATATGACAGACAGAGACAACAGATCACACCCTTCTCCACGACACCCCTTCAAGTTAGGAAATGACCCTGGCATCCAGCACCACCTGGCAGATGGCAAAAATTTTTTTCCTCATAAAGGTTGCTTTCAAAAAGTTCCCTCCTCTACCTGTCCTAAGCATTCATTTTAGAGTGACTTACCCTCTGAATGTGCCTTTCTTCCTTATAGTTAATGAGAAGATTCTGGATAGCCACCTCAGGCAAGAAATTTAATTTTTAGATAGCTGAAGTTGGCTGAGATAAATCCCTTTAAGTGTACCAAGCCTGCAGAGGCAAAGCTGTAATGTTGAATCAGATGTTCTCAGCTAAATGCCTTCACAAGGTTACCTCTTATATCTCAGGACAGAAAACTATCCCACTGTTTCAGAGGAAAGAAAGAAAAGTAAAGAAGAGAATGAGATAGTAGTAGCATTGTTACATGTCTCCTGAGAACTTCAGTAGGGTCTTCCTGCTTTTTCCTGAAGATAGGCATCTTCTTGTGTACCTGTGAAGCTTAACCCCTGTGAAGTAGGTGTTAAGCAATAAGTGTCTTGCTACAGGAGATTTTTTTTAAATTTTAAACTTTAAAATTTGAATTTTTATGCATGTAAAATTGTACCATATCTATGGAACAAAGTTCTTTTGTTTTTATAAGGTCTTTAAAATATCTCGTGTAGTTGGACTATGTGCCTTGTTCAGATATTTGGGTCCAAACCAACCCTTGGATTTAAGAACAACAATAATTTTATTTCTTTTTCTCAGGAACAAGCCTCCAGGGATAGATGGGTTGTTTTGTACCTTTCTCTAGCAATTTTCTAGTGAAGGCAGTTAAGCTGGTTATGTTGCTGCTTTTTGGAGAGCCCTAGAACTCTGGTGGATCTCATCCTCTTTCTCAGACGCATCAGAGCTTTGATTGTACTCTAGGTTTATGATTTGTGACATAGGGAAGGGAACTGTTGTGTGGCCTGTTGAGTGTGGTGGCTTCAAAGCAGATGCTCAGCAGACCTTCTTGAACCCAATAGCTTCTGTCCACAAGTGTAGGCACCAGGTCTTAGTGACCTACCTGGTCCTTTCAAGTCTGATGCTCCTATGAGCAGATTGCTGCTTTAAAACTACTGATGCCTCTTTTCTGGTGTGTGTATTGGTTATGCTTAAACATGCTTGGATTGCTTTGCAGTTGTTGCATGCATCTTCTGTACATGAAAAAAGACTTAATTTAAATAGTAGTGTTCAACAGTGTCCTGAATATTTTGTGCCTGCTTGTATTCTGTGGAGAATTTTGTGGAGTAGCACTGGCAATCCTTGTATTCTTTCTTACCACTGGTAATAATCAGACAAATCCTTGGTCTGCTTGGATGCATTGTCAAGATGTTAAATAACATAATTTCCATAATTTCAAAGAAAACATATTTCTTGTGTGCTTGACCTTGCAAATGTTAAGATATCTAAAATGCTCTTTTTATCTTAAGTATTCTTGCATTAAATTCTATAATCAGTAAAGTTTTGGGGTGTTTTTTTAAAAAAAAAAACAACAAACAGGTATAAAATTGCTCCCTATTGAATACTGTTTTCTGATCCTTGTAAGGGACTTCTCTATTCTAATGGAAAGACTTAGAGGCATTCTGAAATCTCCAAGAAGTGAATGGAAGCTCTTTTCCTTTGATTTTTACACATCTGCAGTATCAAAAACTACACAGATCATTCTTTATTCATCTAAGCTTACCCAAGATTTATAGAAGATACCTTAAATGTGTTCTTTGACTGGAATTACGATATAAATAGTTCTCTGAAATAAAATATACTTCACAACACAGTAACCAGATAGCCTTATTTTACATCACTGATTTTGTTATACATGTGTGCACATGTCTTTTTCTTTTTTTTTTTTTCCTTTAATTCTTTTGCTCTCTTGAAACACTGAATCTGTTATTTGTTTTTTTCATTCTCATGTGACTGCATACAGGTTTTGAAAATTTAACTGAGAGTTCCTTCCTGACTCTTTTTGCTCAGGGATATTTTTAAGACAAAGGGAAAAAGTAATTTCTAATATTTTTTTTTTCTTCCTTTGCACTTCAGACAACTATCAACAAAGAAGTTGATAGTTACCTTATAAATCTTTTCATTACTTGGGGAAGGAGAATGAACCAAAAGTGTATGCTTCTTTCATTATAAGCCTGATATTTCCTCCTTGGACTATCTGTTTCTATAAAGAAATATAATTCAGTGATAACTGCAGGTTCTCCCTTTCATTGTAGTTTTCCTCCTTTTTTTTTAGAAATGCTTCTTATCTCTTCTCTGCCTTATTTTACCAGTTGTTTGCATTCCCACTTTATAGGATCTTTGGTCTTGGCCTTGGGTCCCTGTTGTTGTCTTTAGATTCTCAGCATCTCCTCGAAACCTCCATGTGGCATCTCCTTGCCATTTCCATTATTTTCAATTATCTTCTGGAGAAAAGTAGCAGTTTCTGAAATCAGCTACCTGTACAACTCTCAGCAAATATCTATCTCCTTCCTCCATATATAAACCTGTTGAAAGCCTCACTTGCAGCTGCTGTGTGACTCCTTATTCCTCCACTCACATTGTATTTCTTTTATGTCCAGTGACACTGTTTACACCTATAACTGTAACCTTTGATCATCTTCACCTTTTCTGGTAATCTCCACAGGTTTAGCTATAAAGTTGGTTCCACCCCCCTAGATGTTTTTGTTGCTTCAGTCATTGTTGTATTCATCCTCAATTGCAACTTCAGCACTTTGGCCTTCTTGACGCTTTTAACTCTTACTTCACTTCTGGTTGTAAGGATTTAAGCTCTTGAAAGGATAGATGCTCCTTATTAACCTTTTCCCAAATGGGGAAAGAAGAAAGAAAAAGGAGGGAGACATTAATTGGAAATAAATTAGAACAACTTTAATGAAAAAATAACTAAAAAAAAAAAAGGCATAATAATAGAAACAGGAAAAAGAATGAAATATATACAAAGATACACAAAATCAATATTGCACTGGTCCATCTCCTGTAGTGTTCATTTCACCACTGCTGCTGCAGGGCAGGTGCTGGACTGGACTCAGCATCAAATAGGAACTGGATTCAGCAGCACACAGATTCAGGAAATTACAGATGAGGACTGAAGGCAGAAGAACTGCCAGAGTCATCCCAGCACATCAATGGAAGAAACGCCTTGTGATCCCTCAGCTTTATCTTGAGTATGATACCTATGGGATGACAGATTTCTTTTGGTCAGTTTGGGGTCACCTGTTGGTCTGCTCCTCCTCACAGTAGGGTCACAGGTGTGACCACTTTTCTGTTGTTTTACTTCTTTCACATGAGTAATTTAGCAGAACCAAGCCATGACCTTGGTTTCTATTAGAATAAGTATAAGCAAGTTTGTCTTTCTGCGTATCACCAACAGTAACTATAAACACCAAATGTTATCTGCCCTAGAAGAAGACACCGTCTGAAAAACATGTTCAGCAAGTGCAGTTACTTAGAAGTGACTTAATTGAAAGTAAAATTACTAAAAAGAAAATTGGCTTTGTCTTGGCTGTAACCAGGGCATCTGCTCTCATTGACATATGTCTAAAACATGTTAAAGTCTAAAGCTCTTCTCTTTCCTCTCAAAAATTAATGCTGATCTCCCTCTTTCCACCTAAGGATAAAATTCTTGCTTTACAACAAGGATAAACTCTCTCTGGTACCTATCCAGTTTCAGTGCATATCATCCAATTACCACTGAAACAGTGCCCTACTTAGGTGTTATGTCTTGAGTTGGTGGTCATATCTGCAACATTAGTGTCTAGCAGTTCTAAAACACTCTTCTCTGATTTTATGTAAGTGCTTTTAAAGCTAATTTTAAAAATATGACTTTATTTTGATGTGGCTTCTACAACATCCAATATGAGTGGGACCACTTTGTTGTGTGTTTTGTGAAGGAATACTTCCCTTTTGGTTCTTTTTTTTTGTTCTGATGTCTAAAAATTAACCAACATAAAAATTTGAAGGGCACATTTTGGTAAAAAGTAACATTTTTGTGTTGTTTTGTTTCTTAAAATCCTTTAACAGAGTATGGAAAATAATAATTCCTGTTAAAAATCAGTTGAAGGGAATAATTTTAGGTCAAGTTACAAACCTCCAAAAATAGGTCTGACGGAGCATTAGCTACTTCAAGACCTGGTATTATAAACCACTGATTATCTTTAGACAAAAAGTAAGGAAAGGGATTTATCAGCAACCAAACTACTGCAATTACAGAGAGCTAGTAGAAACTGAAAGTCTTGTGAAATGTGCATGTATAACAATGAGGGGTAGAAATAGCATTTTTTTTAAGATTATTTATGAAAAATATAGTTAAAGAAACTAAAAAAAAAGAGCCACAAATAAATGTTTCAAGCAGGAAGACACAGACAACAGAAACACTTGCTTGGGTTAAAAGAATCTGCTTTTAGATTTTGTTTGTTTGTTTGTTATTGCTTTCAAACAGATATATATTCTTGCATCCTTGTACTCCAGCAATAACTGGATTCATTATGATCATTAGTTTCCTGTGGTGGTGTTACATCAGGTACATTTTCATCAGTGCTGCTGCTAATATCATCAGCTAATGGGAAGATTAGGATAAACAAAAGATTATTTCCTTGTGTAGTCAATATGAGTCTTAATTTCAGGGAAGATGAACAGGCAGATCCCAAGAGGGCCTGAGCACCTACATATCCCACTGATTCATCTTTTTCATCCTCTCTCAGGATCTGAGTAGAGTAATAATGCAATTAAATAGCTGCTTATGTCTGAATGCAGTGTGTTAAGAGTCTTAGTTCATCAGCAAAGTTTATTTCTTTCTCTCTTTTTCTTCTTTCTAATCTAACCTTCTAGTCCTTTCAGTTCATTACTGAGTCAGAAACATCACTGTCTAGTGTGTTTCCTCACTGTCTGCTATCTTTTCCTCTTGCATTTAAAGAAATATTTACTGATTCACTGTAATCATTGACATTTCCTCTGCTTTCATTTGTTTCTGTACCACTAGCTGTTTCCTCAATTTCATTATTATCAAACAGCTCTTCAGTGATAGACTGCTGTTCCTCATCTTCATATTGATAATTTTATTTTCACATGCATCATCCTGATTTTCAGCATCTTCAGTGCAGTCCTCAGAAGATGAGTCATTTGCAAAAGACAGATTTTCATTACTGGAGTCATCTTTAGAGTCAGAATGTGTTGGTCTATTCTCAGAGATATTGTTTGCTCCTCTGTGCCTTTCATTATCTCTTGGAAGGGATGTGCCTGATGTACTTGCTTGGTCATTATCTGGATAATTAAAATCAAATGTACTTATTTTGTAGATTAAACAAGAACATTTGTTATGATTGTCTTTGAAGCTTTAAAAACATCTTAGTATAAATGTTGAACTCTAATTTCACTGGCTATTTAAACATTTAATGCAAGAAACATTTTAATTCAATAGTTGAAACAACGTTAATTTTTAATAGATTTGCTTCATGGAAATACATATATTGACACAATCATTTTTTTTAAAGTGGAGAAAAATACATAAAAGTGCAGGTTCTGGGAGTTTCTGTATAAAGTTTGCCATTTGCATGTATGACAGCAGTCTCTGATAAAGGCCAGAAGTGGCAGAGATGTTAGGAAAGTTAATCATGGCTGCAGGCTGTATGTGGGTAACATTCCTAGCCAGCAGAAGGCATAGAAGGAAAGACAAATATGCCATAAATTAGAGTTGGCAGAGTCTGAGACTGTCCCAGTGAACTTGGTCAGCCTAAGCCAGTGATGTCCATGGACAAAACTTCCTGGGGGATTGTCAGTCCACATGTTGTAGGTGTCTGAGTAGTGGATGGATGGAGCTATTTCTCTCCTTACACTGATTACAGATTAAGCCTACCTCTCCAGTTGCCAAAGCTAGGTTAAAAGTACCCTTTCCAAAAGCATGTTAAGTTGGTGGCTCTTGCTGATGCAGAAACTCATTCCTACCCAGTTGCTATTGAGGGGTGTGTTCAACCACCCTGGGAGCTCAGCTCTCTTGACTAGTCACTGTTAAGTTACCCCTTTACATTTATATCATAGCAAGCTTATTCTACAAATGACATGAGGCACTTAACACTTTGAATTCCCTTGTAACTTCTTTCCTTTGTCAGTAACTCTGTGCTCTTGCTTTAATTGCCTTATAACTATATTTAAAAAAACCCAAAAAACATGGATTTTAAAAACTAGTTAAAAGATCATTTTCCTACTAGATAAGCTTGGCATCTGCTTAGAAATAATGTTCTTTGATTTTTGACCCTGTGAACATTAAAGGGAAGTAGAACAAAGTCCAAGCTCTTTAACTATGGCTTCTTGCAAATGACAATATTTATGTTAAATCCTACCAAGAGCTGGTGCAAAGTTTACAGCTTTACATTTATAGCACATCCATCACTTCAGCATCCAGGAACACGAACGCACCTATCAATTAATTAAATAAACAATAAATAAAATTCTGGTACAGGATTATGGGGAAATTTTTATATTTCCTGGATTTTGTTGTGGGGTTTGATTTGTTTGGTTTTGGTTTTTGGTTTTTTTGTTTGTTTTGTTTTGTTTTTTCCATGGGAATGTTGAATGCCAGGTTGGAAGGGACCTCAAGGATTATCTGATCCTAGCACTTTTGGCAAAAGCACAGCCTAGATGAGATGACCCAGCACTATGTACAGCTGAATTGTTTAAGTGTCCCAAACTGGGGAATCCACCTCTTCCTTGGGGAGTTTATTCAAATGTCTGATTATTTTCATAGTGAAAAGTTTTCCTGCTGTGTCCAATCTGAATATCCCACGAGTAACTTGTACCCATCACCCTATGTCTTCTCAATGTGACTGCTTGTGACTGCTGACGGAATCTCCATCTTCTTGGTAGCCACACTTTAAGCACTGGAACATGGCAATTAGATCTCCCCTAGCAGTTCTTTTCCCAGTGCTGAACAAACCCAGTTCTTTCAGCCTTTCTTCATTTGTCAAAAGGCTTCTCAGTCCTTTTATCATCTCTGTGGCTCCTCTTTGGACTCTCTCCAGCCTGCCCACATCTTTTCTGTATAGCAGAAACCAACACTGGACACAGTATTCCAGGTGCAGCCTCATAAATGCCATGCAGTGTGGGATGATGACTTCTTTATCTCAAGGTGATGCCCTTGTTGATGCAACCCAGCATTCTCTTGGTTTTCTTTGCTTCTGCAACACACTGTTCACTCACACTGAGCTTGCTGCCCACCAGGACCCCAGGTCACTTTCCATGGAGCTGCTCCCCAGCTGGGTAGATCCTAGTCCTGGGTTATGTTTTCCCAGGTGAAAGACCTTACATTGGTCCTTGATGTACTTCATAAGGTTTTTATTCACCCACTCTGCCACACTATTCACAGATTCCTGCAAGGTTGCTCTCCTTTCAGAGGTGTCCATTTCCCCACTCAGCTGAGGACTATCTGCAAACTTTATCAGGGTTCACTTGACACTAGCCAGTGTTGGGCTCAATATCAGTCCCTGGGGGATCACATTTATGATAGGTTGCCAGTTGGAAAAGTAGTTATTTACCACCATATTCTGGGTGTGGCTTGTCAGGCACCACATGGACCACTTGTCTGGACTGCAGTGAATCAGTTATTCTGAGAGGAGGTTGTGGGAAACTGTAGTGTAACGAGGCAACCAGGTGCCACTAATTGCCAGGGTATGAGCATGAGCTTGTGTCAAGCCCACCTGTGCCCAATTAGGGTGGGCCCCCACTGCGCATGAGCAGGACCAGGGGGCCAATAAAAGGTGAGTCCTGAAGCACAAGCTCATGCTCACTCCCTGGCAATTAGTGGCACCTGGTTGCCTTGTTACACTACAGGAAACTATGCTGAAAGCCTTGGAGAAATCCAGGTAGACAATGCCCACTGCTCACTCCACATCAACCAAGAGACTTACTTTGATGTAGAAGACAATCAGGCTTGTCAAGCATGATTTGCCCTTGGTGAATCAATTCTGGCTTTTCCAAATCACATGCTTCATTTGATTTGTATGATGGGTCAAGTTCCTGTAATGTGTGTAACATCATCCTGAATTTTTTTTCCCAAGGCCTGTCTCCCAACAGTGCTGGTCATGACAGAGGTGAAGATGGTGTTGAGAACCTCTGCCTTTTCAGCATTGTTGGTGACTAATTCACCTCTCCTGTTTGTTACTTTTATAGACATTTCCAAATCTGGGAAAGTAGATTTAACCAATGGGATTATATAATAAATATCAATAACAATGTTATAAAATATGGATCAATATGTTCTGTAGTGCTTAATTCTCATCAGTGTCAAAATCCCTAAAATCACTGTGCTTGTGTTTTCTTGTACACACTGTGTCTCCCTGGCTTAACATTTCTAATACTCCTTGTACAAAATGTTCTGTAGGTGCAGCCTTATGGTGCTAATCATGCTTGGTTCATTGGCTCGAATGGGATCCAGAATGACCTAATTTTGCATTAGGGTTACCCTATTTGAAGGGTTATCCTATTAATGTAGGGATTGAGACCCTCAAAGAATATGATCTAGTCAAGACCACCCCTCTTCATATTTTTACATTAAGTAAGGAGGGAACTTAAGTGTTGTAAATTTTTTAGTTAGTTAACAGATTTCAAAAATTTTGCCAGCATTACCAGAGTACTTAGTTTTTGGATTTTTTTAGTAATTTTTCATCTTTTTTTTGTTCACCACATTCCTTTTGTGCGTTGTCTTGGTTTTTCATAGCAGAAAAAAAACCCAAAACAAAAACAAGTAAAAAAGAGTAAAAAATATATCAGCATTAGATATCATAGAATCATAGAATCATAGAATCATAGAATCATAGAATCATAGAATTGGCTGGGTTGGAAGGGACCTCAGAGATCATCAAGTCCAACCCTTTTACCACCGTTGCGGTTGCTAGACTATGGCACTGAGTGCCACATCCAGTCTCTTTTTAAATAGCTCCAGGGACGGAGAATCCACTACTTCCCTGGGCAGCCCATTCCAATGCCGGATCACTCTCTCCGTAAAGAAATTCTTTCTAATATCTAACCTAAATTTCCCCTGGCACAACTTAAGACCATGCCCTCTTGTCTTGTTGAAAGTCGTCTGGCAAAAGAGACCAACGTCCACCCGGTTACAACCTCCTTTCAGGTCGTTGTAGAGAGTGATGAGGTCTCCCCGGAGCCTCCTCTTCTCCAGGCTGAACAGCCCCATCTCTCTCAGCCTCTCCTCATAGGGTCTGTGCTCGAGTCCCTTCACCAGCCTGGTTGCCCTCCTTTGGACATGCTCCAGGACCATGATATCCTTCCTGAACTGGGGGGCCCAGAACTGGACACAGTACTCGAGGTGTGGCCTCACCAGCGCTGAGTACAGGGGCAGAATCACTTCCTTGGACCTGCTGGCGACGCTGTTCCAGATACAGGCCAGGATGCCATTGGCCTTCTTGGCCACCTGGGCACACTGCTGGCTCATGTTCAGCTTACTGTCAATCCAGACTCCCAGGTCCCTTTCTGCCTGGCTGCTCTCCAGCCAATCTGTCCCCAGCCTGTAGCGCTGCATGGGGTTGTTGTGGCCAAAGTGCAGGACCCGGCACTTGGCCGTGTTAAACCTCATCCCATTGGAATCAGCCCAACTCTCCAGTCTGTCCAGGTCCCTCTGCAGAGCCCTCCTGCCTTCCAGCTGATCGACACTTCCCCCCAGCTTAGTGTCGTCTGCGAATTTGCTGATGATGGACTCAATCTCCTCATCTAGATCATCAATGAAGATATTGAACAGAACCGGGCCCAACACTGATCCTTGGGGGACACCACTAGTGACCGGCTGCCAACTGGATGCAGCCCCATTCAGCACCACTCTCTGGGCCTGGCCCTCCAGCCAGTTCTTAACCCAGCACAGGGTGTCCTGTCCAAGCCACGGGCTGATAGTTTTTTCAGGAGGATGCTGTGGCAGACGGTGTCAAAGGCCTTGCTGAAGTCCAGGTAGACCACATCCACAGCCTTCCCCGCATCCACCAGACGGGTCACCTGATCATAAAAGGAGATCAGGTTGGTCAGGCATGACCTGCCCTTCCTAAACCCGTGCTGGCTGGGTCTGATCCCTTGCCCATCCTGCAGGTGCTGTGTGATTGTGTGATATCAAAAGTTTAAGTTAAAACAAGACAAAATATGCACCTTAATGTAAATTACCAACCACTTTCCTGGTGGTAAGGAAAAACATACACTACAGACTGTGAAAATTAGTTCTTCTGACTTGAGGTTCCAGTACACATTTTAAAGAAGAATGGTTACTGCTGTGTTCAGATACCAAAGTTTGAGGCAGATTTTTGCCAGTCCCTCTTGAGTTTTTGGACAAAGGCTTATCTTCTGAAAACCAGATATTTCATTTTTCCTTCTTTTTTTACTGTCTAAAACCCTGCCTTGTCTGATTCTCTGTGGGTTTTATATAAGTACATGTAAATGTAAAGATGGTATACCTGACAGTACTAATGTAAAGAAATCAAGCTCGTGGCATTGGCAGTGGCGTAGAATTACTAGCAGACCTTTTGTGTTTGTTTTGTCACCTTCAGTAATACAACAGATACCCTCTTCTAGAAATAACAAAAATTCAGGGAAAGAAGGGAACATTATCTTTGGAAGAAAGCAAACCATATTATTTTTGGCAATAATAAGTTCTCTGAGAAAAGCCAAAACTGTTTCTCAGTTTGGTGAAAAAAAAACCAAAACAAGCAAAAAAACACAAAACACCCCAAAACTTCTAATATTTTTATTGTCAGATTTTTCATTTCAGATCTTTGGTATAAGAATTTGTTCCTATTTAATAAATAAATAAGGCACAAAATGAAAGAAAGAGAAGAAAGAGAATAGAAAATTGGAGCCTGAACCAATTGAGCCAAAATAGTTGAGCAAAGCTCTAGCTGCAAGTCAAAAATCAGTCCAATCTTATGGTAACTAGGATTTTTTTTATATTTTAAATCTGATTAAAGGAATCTGAAGGTCATTTTTTTCCAACTTGAACAGTATACATGACTCCAAAACATGGCTGGCACTGTCATGCCAATCTGTTCAACCAGTCTGGTCAAGGACTCAGCAAATACAAAGACTTAGCTTTCAGCTTGGCTTGAAAGGTTGTTCTAGAGCAAGCCAGGGGCATTTTGGCAGGTTAATATGACTGAAACATTCAAGATTCAGTACCCAATTCCAACTTTTAGTGCTAGTAGAATTTAAAACATCCCAAAAGGCTGTAGTCATTTGGCATCTTCTTTTTTCTCTGCTGTTAAAAAGGGTGATTATATCCAAAATAATACTAGAAATGCTTCCTTGTAAGTGCTATTTCTCTGTGCTAGTCTTGAGAGAAATCCTTGTCGGAGTCTGGAAGGAGCCAGGGTAACAGACAATACAGAAAATCATAAGGAAAAGTTTGAGCTTTTGTCTTGGCTCCATTTTATTCACTTACAGATAGATATCCACTGTCTCCAGGACAAAGCTGAATCTTGAAGGTGAATAGCATTGCTGTCTTCAGCTTTTTCACTGGTTGGATACACAAGGGATATCTTCCAAAAGGTAGGAACCTTTTCTTAGGGAAAGATTTTGGGCTTCAAACAGCAAATGATCACAGATTTGAGGTATTTTCCTAAGCTCTCAAAAAAAAAAGAACTTTAATTTAACCCTAGTGGTTTGCATTATTACTATTAAGGGGACTAGAGGCCAAGTTTTTGGTAGGCCTGTATGTCCAGAGAGAGAAGGTGGTAAGTAGAAGGAATTTTGTTCTATAAAGTACTGCAAAAAAATTATCAAGGGGCTATTGGTGGTTTTAGTGTAAAAGTTCCCAATTACCTGCCCAAGAAGGAGATTTTGAGTTCAGAAAATGACACAGGGAGGCAGGAGGGGAGCTGGGGCATGAAAAGGGGTCGCTTGTTTAAAGGAATCACCGAGCTGTCACAGTTGGAGAAGACCTTTAAGATCACCACTTCCATTTGTCAACATCCCCCCCCCCCCAGTAAAATATATTTATCAATATCTGTGTCCTGAAGTGCCTCATATACATGGTTTTTTTATACTATCAGTGATGGTGATTACACCACCTCCCTGGGCATCCCATTCCAGCTCCTGACTACTCTCTCAGTAAAGAAATTCTGCCTCATATCTAATCTAAATTCCTGTCTTATTGTTCTGCTGCTGACTTTGCTGAAGTAACTCAGGTTGATGTCTGGTCCAGCACTTAATATAAAGGCAGTGTAGTAAAAGTGCAAGATACTTTGAGCAGATGACTTTGTGTATCTCTGTCATTATCCTGCAAATCCACACCACACCTGGGAAGGGAACTGCTTTTCGTATGATTGGTGAGATGATTGATTTTCACCCCTGTTTGAAAATTTCATACATTTTTGGGGGAATGAAAAATAAAATACTGTCATGATGGTCTGCTGTAAAACATTGCAGCTACTTGCCATGATGTTGACTTTCAATAACTGAAAATTAAAGGTCTACTGAAATAATTTTGCTCCCCAGTGATTTAGAGACCCTGTCTCAACATAATTTAGAGTCAACTTTTTGTCCCTGCATAGTTCCATGATTTGCAAGCTGTTTCTGGCAGCCATCGTTGTCAAACCAATGATATTTCTTCTCCTCCTCACTTTTTGGCCCTTTTCCCTCATAATTAACTTCTTCATCAGATTTACAGCTATTTAGGCCTACCTTCCTAAGGGATATAAACTCCTGAATGACTGTGGTAAGAGTACTTTTTTTAACCATTTCCTTGCCTGACATGATTATATTTTATGTATACAAAAATCAAATAAAAAAGCCTTTACTTAAAAATGCAACTTTTAATTTCATATACACCGTGTTCCTAGACAAAATGAACCTAAAGGTTCACATCTTTGAATTTCAATCTTAACTTCATGTTTAGAATTAGGAATGCAATTACTTTTGCTTAAGTGCATCCTTTAATAGCAAATTGCTGTTAGTTTTGAGGTAAACATGAGGAAAACATTAAGTTAATGCTTAGCTTGAATCAAAGGGTTTGGAAAACTGCAGTGAATTTTAATATTGTTGGATCTCTTTGTAGCAAAAAAGTATCCTGATGCACTTGTTACAAATAAGAGTTGTACTCTTTTCTGCTTTACTCTCTCTCCCATGTGCAATACTTAGGACTGCCCATATCTACATGGGATTTTATGTTTCAAAATAGTAAAAAGACAATAGATCAATCTAGGCTAAAGTAAACATTACATCTGATGCGGAAGGGACAAATAAGTCCCTTGGGTTTGTTTTTTTTTCTGGACCTGTATAAAGACACTACCTTTTCCTACAATTGTATCTTGCTTTTTCATTTTGAGACCTTCAGCAAATTTTGGACCAAACCTATTGCTCTCTCCTGAACAAGTCACTTTTTAATGTGATAACTGGGTTCTTGTTTCCAACATTTATATTGCCAGCTGCATGAGGCCAGTTGCTTCCTGAGGTCCTCAAGGGCCCATGTATGAATTCAATATGAATCAAATTCCTGATTGAGAAGGAATGCTCCTATCATCATCATCTGTGAGATTTAAAAACTTGTACTTCCATTATGACCTGCAGATGCTCATTTCCATGGAGAGAATGTGATCTAATCAACTGTGAAATAAATCTGATAATTTCTCTTTAAATGGTGCTCTTGCCACATAGCTTATTTCAGAGAAATGTACTTCCATAGAATCTGCTTTACCACCATCCTTAGTGGAAACTGCTGCTTGACATTACAGATTTGATAACACAACAGTACTTAATATTTTTGGCTGAGATGGAGCCTATTCCTCTCTGATGATGTACTTGTTTACCTCCATCAGCACCATTTGGTACCTTACAGCTTTCATTAGCAGTCCTACAAATTATAACAAGCAGGATGGCTCACAAAGATACAAAGTCAGATTGAGAGACAGAAGTTGTGATCCCTTTTCTGTCCTTGGAGGTGGTAGCCTGTGTGTTCTGCATTCTGGAAATCAGGTCTTTCATTGACAGTGGATGAAATAAAGTGCAAGGCTGTTCTCATAAACATGAAAATGCTGTGTGCTGCTCCTGTTATTTCAATTATTATGAACCACTGGCATGAATGGTGTCCCAGATGTGCTAGGTGCTGCAAAAAAATCAAAACAAAAAGTTGGTAATGGATATAAAAAGTTCTAAGTCAAAACTTAAAAACAAACAAACAAAAATCCACCACCACCACCAAAAAGCAACAACCAAGCAAACAAAAAAAAACCCAACCCACAGCAGATTGATGTAGATAGATGAGGGAGTAGAAGGAAATAATAAGTCAATGTGATGAGAAGTGTTGCCAGCACTACCAACATAACTGTTGTTGGGTCTTTCACAGGCCTTGCAGCAAATGGATTTGAAGGGGGGATGTTTATGGAGAGCTCCCAAGCATGAAGGGTAGCATGAAGGAAAGTGTTTGAGGATGCAACAAATGAATGATGGGCATGGAATTTGTTCACTGGCTGGTGCTGGAGGCTGATGCTTTGAAACTGAGAGGGGAAAAAAATAGCAAAGAGGCTAGACCATGAAGGGCTTGGGCAGTAAAAGATGTATTTAAGGGAGGAATTTATAAAAAACAGGTGATATGGTCAAAAGAGTAGCTGAGAAAATGGAAGGCTGACGTTTGTTAGGAAATGCTGCCATAATCAAAGAGTGTGAGGATGTGATCTTGGGAAAAAATTCCTAGCTGTGTGAATATGTAAGAAAGGCTGTATTAAAGAAAATATGCATAGAAAATCTGCAAAAGTTAAGTATAATTTTCACCCAAGTGATAAGGATAATCTTTGAGGTATAGGTTGCACTTCTGTCTGGAGGAGCTGAATTGGAGCGGCAGAGAAAGGCTAAGAATATTTTAGCCCTGTTGAACTGAGATAGCAGAGAAGCTTTCAGAAAATACTATAGAAAAGAAGGAAATCAGTTTTGTAGCAAGACATGCTTAGTGGGACTTAACTGCATTCATCTCACCATTGAGTTTGCATTTGTGGTTGAGATTTTCTCAATGTTACACTATTGAGGGCCATTGTACCTTTATAACCTCTCTCCATCCCCAAAGTTTAAGGCTGAATGGAAGACTCTAAAAAAGAGTCTCTAAAAAAAGTCTCAAGAAATAACTAAACAAGAGAACTAGGACAGCAAAGTGTTTGGGTGATCAAGGGAAGACACTATTTGAAGATAGCTGAGGAATAATCAAAGATTGAATCTGAATTTGGGGAGAAAACAGAGTACATAGGGAAAGAAGTTTCAAGAGAGTGTAGTTTTAGAGGTCCAACATGGAAAATTTTCCTTGCTGACTCTAAGCACTGAAGAGATGAGATGAATGGGAAGAGCAATGCCAGGTAGAGATAAGTGGACAGTATAAGATGTGAGAAGTTTCAGTATGAGTGACTACAAATTACAGGAGATTTTCTTGAGTTTTCCTTAACCTGTTAGCCTTAGCCTGTTAAGGGAAACAGGTTTCTAAACCAAATACTGAAATTTTGGAATGTACTAGCAATTCAATAACAGTGCATTGTCCTGTCTCTTTATAGGTTCACTGTAATTTTTTCAGAGCTTTATTGAGAAAATTATACTTAGTGAGATCATCTGTTCTATTCTTATTTCTATTTCACAATAGACACACTTAAAATTCCTACTTTCCTGAGAACAACTTAAAAATAAAACCTGAAAACTACTAAAAAACAAGAAACTTTTTCACTTGCATAAAAATTCAAAAAGTGAATTTTAAAACAGTCACTGTTCTGAAGTTATACAATTAGCAGCTTTCAGTTTGACATATTTCATACTTGGAGATGTTTCCTTGAATTAAGAAAAAAAACATTTTATATAACAAGTTAAAAATAAACCTTCATGGTGATTTAGTATCATGAACTGAGATTAAAACTTCAAAGACAATCGTAAATGTGATGCAGTTACTGAATATAAGACTTTGAAAACATCGTTCTGTAATATCAGAGTTAAACGTCAGAGCTCTGCATTTACCACTGAATGGTATAGTTGGCCCATGTTCAATGACACTAGGGGAACAATGCTTCATTGTATAATTTTAATACATTTTCCTTGTGGTTTTTTTTCTCCCCATTAAGCATTCAGCACTAAACAGACCTATTACTGTATGGTAAAAGCCTGCTAATGTGAAATGTACAATGAACTTAAACTCCCACCTTATTTCTGGGAACAAAATAATGAACTAAGAAGCTGAAGCACTTTCCAAGATAAGGGATTTGATATTGAGTATCTGGCTTGATAAACTACTTCTGAATGCACAGTGCCAAAGAAAACCTAACAATGCTAAATATAAATGAAAACAAAAGCTATAATTTTTTTTCCAATTTGCTTTCAAATTCCCAAGAATGCTACCTTATTATTTACAGAGTTTCCTTTTATTAGTCAGCTTGGATTGCTACTTTTTATCTGAAACACATTGCAGTTTCTACAACGATAATAGATGAGGAATAGACATGGCAACATTTCCTCAAAGTCAGCTCTTAGGAGATTTGTCTACTTTGCTGCTCAACTTGGTAAGGATTTCTGTGCCCTTTGTAACACTTAAGTTCAGAGCTGAGAGTTGTTGGGTACAAATAAAGGCTGAAGAGTCTTCCCTTCCTTCCTCCTTTTGAAGAAATCTAAATCTACTCTCTTTTTTTCAGTTTAAAACCATCCCTCCTCATCCTACCACTGCATGCCCTTGTAAAAAGTCCCTTCCCAGCTTTTCTGTATGCTTCTTCATGTACTGGAAGGCTGTTACAAGGTCTCCTTGGGGTCTTCTTTTTTCAGGCTGAAAAACCC
The DNA here is from genome assembly GCF_003957555.1 of Calypte anna. Taxonomy (NCBI): domain Eukaryota; kingdom Metazoa; phylum Chordata; class Aves; order Apodiformes; family Trochilidae; genus Calypte; species Calypte anna. The sequence continues at coordinate 158,171,781 of NC_044244.1, forward strand.
TAACTTTCTCGGCCTGTCTTTGTAGAAGAGCTGCTCCAGCTCATTGGTCAGATGAGACACAAATGGGTTTTTTTGTATTATAATCCTGTATTTGCAGTTTTTCCTCAGAAGTGGAAATTCTAGAACTGAAATTTTTTTAAGAGCCAGTAAGTGGATTGGTCACAGATGGTAGATCATTTTGTTCTCTTGGTGTGACATATGTTTTTGGTCAGTCTCTCCCTACTTCTGAAAGAATGCACAGGTTGACTTCTGTGTAAGATTTCTGAAGTTGAGGAAGAGTTTGCAGAATACCTGCAGTGATTTCTGTAATTTACTTTGAACCCAAAGATATGGGAAGTGATGCACAGAGTGGTAAGAGAGACCTTTCTTGAGTTTATTCTCTTAACTGTGTTGTCTACCTGCCAGAATCCTAAGCCCTACCACCTAATGAAAAATCTCTGCATAGCAGCTGGATTTTCTGGGAAACAATCTGACATATCACTCCAGTCACTATTTTAAGAAGCTTCTATATCATTGAATAGCAAATCTGTCCTACGTAGGTTCTTAATCCAGATTCACCACTAGAGCATTCAGGCACAGTAAGTGGCACTAACTAACAACTGATGTACATTGCTTTTGTTGTAATCTTTCAGAAGGACAAGTCAATAAAACAGGAAACAATGTTTTAAAATGTTTTTTAACAGTATTAATGTATTCATATGTATATTAGTTTATATTTATGTCAGAAGAAATGCAGGAGTGGAGATAAACTCACCTTTGACTGAAGAAGGTGAAACCTTTGGTAGCTATTAATTCTTTGGATGTCTTTTGATTCTGGAACTGCCTGAAGACTTCCAAAAAGTTGTTTTATTTACACTGAAGGAAGTTTGATTGTGCCAAAGGGGAAAACCACCTTCTTTCTTTTGCTTTCCATGATTTTCTAATATGCCCAAGTTTGAGCAATAAGGTAGGGAGCAGCAGAGACATAAAATGTATTTGCAGTGATGAGTATAATGTTAGTAATATTTAATATGTTATTGCATATCTTTTGGATTTAGGCAATTTGGACATTGCTATAGTGCAGGCAAATTGTGACAAATGTGAATGATTGAGTCCAAGCCACAATTTTCTAAGATGAAATGGAGTCACTGAGCCAGCTGGAGAAGGAAGAAAGCATTTTTCATGAGCTTTGCTGGATAGGCTCTAAGGAAGCTTCCCCAAGGCTGCACTAGGAGCCATAAATGTCTTTGCTGGAAGATAAGATTTTGACTACCTTACACCAACTCTTGAAAATCATCATCCATGTTGCCAGCCATGGGCACTTAAAAAAATCAGTAATCAAGCCCGAAAACATCTTGGAACTGACTTAAAAATTGTAATATATGGGGGAAAAAATGGGTTTTATACATCTTACCAAGCTTCTAGGTTTTTTCATGGTTGCCAGTCCTTTAGGTTTCTTTAAGGGTTTTGGATTCCATTAAAATAATAATAATAAATAATTACAATAATAATAATAGTTATTATTATTATTTTTATTGTTATTATTATTATTTATGATAGTCTGATTTAATGAGAAAGCCACAGATTTTTGGAGGTTGGATTGAAAAATGTAGGGTTCGCTGGAACCATGAAAGAACCCACATAAGTCTGACCCCTCTGCAATCTAATTAGCTAGTCCTTGAGTGGAAAGCTAGGGAAAAGAGGAGGAAGAAAGTTGTGGAAATAACATGTAGGGAATGGCTGTTCATTTGGAAGACATAGAAGTTTTTATCTCACTTCTTTTGTAAATTTTATCAGTAGGTGAACGAGGGTTGAAGAGCTGGATGATCGTACCACACCAGCATCTCTAGTGCATTCAGACTTCTGTTGTATAGTCTGAAGTAATCTAGCAGACACTGAGTTATGTGAAAACTTATTGTCATGACAAAGACCATAAAAAATGGAAAATGAGACAATTAAAGACCCCGTGACAAATTTTATAACGAGGATAGAAAATAACACAAAGGTAATCCATAGTATTATCTTTTCAAGGTTCTCCTTGGATGTTGTAAATAGGGTTTATAGTACTATCTATTTTTTTGCTACTTTGCCATCAATCACCCTGAGACATTACTAAACTGTTACTTATCTGCTGACAGGTAAAACAAAACTTTAGTGCCAATATTACTGAAGTTTTATTAGTGAGCATCAAGAGCTCAATAGTAACCAAGAGAGAAAAAAAACAAAAGCAAACTTTGTTAAAATATTATTCCAAGATTTTTAGATTGTTCACATTTCTCTTGTTCTCGTGGACCTTACAAGCATTCTCTCGTACTGATACTTAGAGAAACTTCAGGTTTGGACAACTAGTCTTTTATACTGGTTATATAAATTTTATATTTGCTGTTAGGTTTTCAGTGTGTCCAAATTCTGGGTTCAGGAAAAAGCTACAGTCCTTGACAACAAATAACGTGAAGTGAAAGTATCTTTGTGTATCTTTGCTCTTATTACTAAATCAACAGATTTCTGCAAAAATACTAATACTACTCTTTCCATGTTAACTTTTATAACAAAGAAGATAGCACTATCTGAAAGGTAAGCATTGCAGAGTGCAACAATGATTTCAATAATGCCACCAAGTCAGGAAGAATCTGACTGTACTAAACACAGTTGAAATGAGGGCAAATTACTAATTATAACCATATAGGTTATCTGTTGGTGAAGGTTCCCTCAAAATATATCTTGCCCAGTCTTCTAGTTCAGTACAAAATGAAGCTGGCTGAATTTCACTATAGCCTGTCTCTGCAAGCATAAATTTTAAATATATTGAAGCCTTATTTTCACTTCATATTTTTCTTTGAATAAGGAAGACCAAAAATCAATCATATATCTGGGATTTAGCTGCTTCAAATAGAGGTCAACTGAATAAGAGCTGGCTTGGTATTAAAGATAATCTACAATGTCAAGGTAAATGTTTAAAGCAAGCAGTTTTTAAAATACTAATTTTAATAAGATGCGTGACCCTGACGCCTGTTATTTAGTCTTGCACATCTTGCTAACATTAGCTTTTCCAGACTTGGCCTGTAGAGAAGTTACTGTCATTTGCTTCAGCAGCAGATGAATGTATTAAGTTTCTTCATACACCAATTTCTCAGCATACCAATGTTCCGTTCTCCTGCTTGATCTGCTGACGAGCTCAGCTTGCTATTATATCTAACTGAAAATTAAAATTATTTTACCAGGTCATTCTGGAAGTTCAGCTTCTGAAAAATGCAGTTTTTCCTTTGCAATTTACTCACAATGTGCACATTTAATATGTTGTACCCTTCACAATAACATCTTTTACTTCTGGCTTTAGTATTTCTGAAGGCATGACAATACATGGATTTCACAGGCAATACTAAATTGAGATGGCATATGAAAATCAGCTTGTACAGAAGACAAAGTTGAAGAACCAGTATCAGCAGGAAATAAAATTAAATTCATCTTGTAAAAATTACTTTGAAAGATAAAAAGAAATAGTCTAAAATGCATGGATAAGACAATTTGGATAAAATCCTGAGAATGCTGAATTCTATGGGAGCTTTGCCATTTAATCAACTCATCCAATACTTATCCCCTGGCAATAATACTCAAGGAGATTAAGGGATAGTAGATGGCAATAAACTAAGTATGAAGTTGTTAGAAAAAGTTTGCTTATGTAGGCACGTTGATTTGTTGGATGCTTAAATGTCTCTGTTAAAGAGTCCAATTCAAAATAACATATTCTGTAATAGGTATCTCATTGCACTTTAGCTCCTGTTTTGGTGATGTCATTCATTCTGATCAATTCACTTATCTGTGTGCTATTTTTTGTAATTCATAATCAAGGGTGACACTGTAGTTAGGTTGGATATGCTGGATATGAGCACAGCAGTGGAAAGAGGGCTGTGCAGACCTTAATGTGGTCAGTGCCTCCCCTCACAACATTTGCAGTGCCTTTTGAGGTAGACACCAGTCTCACATGTATTTCACCTTGTGTGCTTTTCCTGATGGAGGACTTGTGGTTTCTGTTCTCAGAAGCCCTGTGGTTTTCCTCAATTCCTCTTCTGCTGCTTGCTGTTTGTGCTGAAATGCTTGAAAAATTGGTAGGTCATGCTCAGTGTCCCATGCCTTCAAGATGACCTTGAAGCCCTTTCCTTGAAGCCCATTCCTCCACCGCTGTGCTTTGTTTCCCAGTTAGCCTCCCAGTGTACTGCAGGACTTCTTATCTTACCAGTCTGCTTTTTAGCAAATACATTTGGTGATGGGGTAACTTTGCATGAGCAGTGTACCTTCTGCACAACCTGCAGCTCTCCCATGTATGGTGCCATGAAAAGAGCACAACACCAAAGGTGCACTTGCAGGATTCTCAAAGTAGAAAGTGCCTCCATTAATACAGAGGACTGGACATTTCCCTAAATTTTTAATTTTTTTTTTCTTTCATGAAAAGACTTTATTCTCCAGTGGACAGAAGTTATCCTGATCAAATGTTTAGTATTGGGCAAATTTTTCTAGGAGTAAAATCAGTGGTGAAAACAAGAGAATGAAATGACACCTTTTTTGAGATCTGCAGGACAAATATCATCTTCCCTTTAGCGAAGCAGAACCTTTTAAAATGTAAACCAAATGTCTTCAAGTCTGGGATGGAAAAGCCTGAGAATGGTTTTCTCTGAAATCATAACATGGATGGAGGCATGGTAAGATGGTAAGGGAGAAATGTGCTGTCAAATTCTTTTGCTGGCCAGAGATGCAACTAGAAGGGTGAAACGGGGAGATCCAAATCAGCTTTGTTTCCACATATGTCTTATAATATTTTAGGGTGTATCCTGTCAAAACCAAGTAAACAATAATAATAGAAATACAGTGAAATTTACAGTCATTTTGGAGAAAGTATGGGCAAAGCAGGCTTGCCTGTCATTCCCAGAGCATGCATTATCTATTGCTTCCATCCTTGGGCTGAGGAAGGACAGAGTAAACATCTATTTTGCAATTTTTTTATGTAAAAGAAAAAGGAAAAACCCATTAGTACTTCTTTGTGACACTTTTATACCATAGTCTCCTTACCAAAAGTGCTGAGTCTTTAAGGTGGTCTAGCAGCCCATAGCAGAAGTAGTCAAGAGCAGTTTTGTTGAGCTCAGGAAGCAAATGCAGCTAGTAGAGATCATGTGCACTGGAAATAACTATTTTAAATGGCACAGATTTTTAACAAGGGTACAGAACCCACTGAATCATATCTTCTGGCTGATTTTTCCAAAAGGGTTTGAGCCAGTCCTCTTTTTTTTAAAGTGAAACTGAACTTGCAGAACTGATTGCTGAAGATCTACAAAACTTTTGTGAAAGGGACTCCTAGCTTATGGCAATGGGTAAAGTAGGTTAGATGTTCCCTTCAAATAAATGTCTTTGGATTAAGGTGTGGATTAGAATTTCAGAAACTGATACAATTCCCAGGAAAATTCTGTAACCACCAGACTGTTGTGTTATTTTCTATGGTTAGTAATTTTCATTGAGAAGAAGCACATATCCTAAAATTTTTGGATTTTTAGCAGCTAAAAACACATTTTATTTCTTCTTTTTTACCTGAGCAGAAACAGGATTTAATTTCTTAGATCTAAAAAAATGAATGCTTCGGCAATTTGTGTTATGAATCACCTGATCCAGCAGAGTAATCGATCAGAAATGCCCTTGCACAGTAGTTCAAATAATCTATTTCATATTGGAGGTCTACATAAGAAATCTACAAAAGAATTAAAAGAGCATAGTTTATAAAGAGAAAAATAAATTAAAAAAATGAAAATGGTGTGTGTAGCTTGGGACATAAAACCCTGAAATAACTGTTGGATTCTGAAGTAGTTCAAACTTAATGTCTCATACTAGGGCTAAAAAGAGATTTAAGTGTGTCTTGTGCCTTTTTTTGTCAAGTAGGAAGTATATCAACTGTGTGCCTCAGCAGGACCAGATTAGAGGTACTAAGAGCCTAAACCACAGAATGATTTGAGGTCCCTACCTGTAGAAATGAAAATGCATAAATGTCGTAACTCTTCCCGTGCTCTGTAGTGGAGGCAGCTCCTCTGCGGTACCTCACCCTGCCTGGGATGCCTGAACTTCCTCAACTCTCCAGTCTCTTGCTGTGATTAATTGTCATAATGTGTGTTTGTCCCCATACACAATTTTGCCACTTTACACAGAGAAGCAGCTCTTTGCCCTGCTGACACACAAACACTGGAAAATCTGAAGTGTTAAAGCTGTATTCTGAAATGGTGGAATTAATAAATATATTCTGTACTTTGTGAGTATGGTTAAGAGTTTTACACATCATAAACATGTAGAGGGGTTATGTTTCTTACATCCTGTTTGGATAATTCTGCAATTCTAATCTTCCCCTCTGCCTTCATATCATGGCTCAGTATTGGCTTCAGATGTGGCCTTGACTTTTCTGTGTCTTCAGATTCAGCTTATGTCTGCTTTTTTTCCTTTTGTTTCCCTCATTACTCACACAAGCTGTCCCTAATATTACTTCCTTTACAGGCCTGACAAATGTTAATTTTGTTTTTAGCACAAATTTTGTGGTAACCATGCTTTTTCTTAAGTGTCAGGTTCTTATATTCAAACTCTTATGAGCAGATCTTAATTTTCATTCCTGTTACTTAACAAGAAAAATGAAGGAAATAAAGAGTGAGTTTTCAGTACTTATGCATGCAAAGGAAAACTGAAAATTGCAACTTTAAGAAGGTATAAACCTGTCAAGAGGCATATTTAGACTAAGGTGTCCCTGTTCCTGATCATTTAGAATGGGGACCTACTCAGAGCATACTGCAATGCCTTCCAACAAGGATGCCTGGGAGTTCTTCCAGCAGAAATAAAGGTCAACTGGGAAAGAAAGGAAGAAAAGATAGGCAATCGTGTCTTGTCTTCATGAAAGTTAGGAACATGTTTAGGACATGGAGTTGTTCCTAGACCCCACTTTATACTTTAACAAAAATGACCCCCATGTCTTTATATAGTTTTTGTGCTGTTCTTACCACCACCACCACTAGACCCTCTCAGAGCCATCTCATACAGCCATCCAATTATTCCCACATCCAGCACCTGCCTTAAACATCTTTACCCACATCTCCTGACACTAAAATCTCCTTTATTTTAAATGAGTTTTAAATTCAAATAATTTCTAGATAGATGCTAGTGAATGCAATATAGGCACTGTTGATCTTTGACAAAAAACCATGTGCCATTGCAAAGGCCTCCGTTCTTCCTCCCCAAAGCCTGCTGACAGGAAGGAGGTGTTGTTGCTGCCTTTGTTTCTGCCATATGTGGGGTTTTTTTGTTGCTTCTTAAAAAATTATTATTTCCCCACCTTTAAGGCTTGCCCAGGTGATGTCTGAGGGTGTGGAACTTTCAGTAGGTGTGGAAGTTCTGCTCCTCTATTTCATCCACCCCCTAAGGGGCTGAGAGAGTAAGAGAAATAGAACTAATTCCTTCTTTGCCAGTGCTTTGCCCTTCACAAAATATAGATCAGGAGCAGCACAATATTTGTAAAATTACAATATTTGTAATAGCATATTAATACTGCTCTTGAATGCAAGAAATTCAGTACCTCTGTCCCTTTTCTCCCAGGGATAGATCTCATTAAAGCTGCAAGAAGGACAAAGGAGCTCTCTGACTTGCTTTGTCTGCTCATCCACCAGGGCTGTTTGTACTTTTTGCTAGTGTATTTTTACACATTTTTAGATCAGAAAATACAAACTTAGGTGAGGCACCTTAGGCCCCTGTTTACTTCAAAAAAACCCTTCACAATTCAACATTAGCAAATGGGTTTTCTAAGGCAGTCAATGCAGCAGTGTCTTTTCTTCTCTCTGAGGGAAAAAGCCCATAGAACCTTTTAGTGAATTTATCTTAAGATTCCAGGCTAAGGGAATTTCAGTGAAGATTTAGTGTTTTATAGGCACAAAGGTTTCAGACTGAAGTACTTTGAGGAGAAAAATGAAGCATTCTTGAGCATGTATAAAGAAAACACAGGAGACTGAGGTTTTAAAAGAATAATTTTTCAGTTTCCCAGGTACAGTTTGAAGTATAAAACCTTTTTTGAAAGAAGACTATCCAGAAAATGCTTGAGAGAGCTCAGAAAAGCTGTATCAGGAACTGTATAGACATATCTATATGTAGATATATCTACAACCAGAACATGTCTGGAGAACTTAGACTTTCTGTTCAAGTCTTCCTGTTACAGTGATCTGCCAACTGAAGTTAACAAAATACTCCTGCTGGTTTCATTGTGTGATGGACAATCCCTGAGGGCTCTGCCTCTTTGTGCAGTCAGGTACTGTCTGGTTGTACGTGCCTGATGGGTTTTTGTTTTTTGTTTTTGCTTTTTTTTTTTTTAAGCTTGCCACACAGTTTTGATAAGCCACATAATAGAAAGCATGTAAAACTACTTATCAATAGAATATAGCCCTTGTGGGTAAATAATTTCATTCTCCTCCCCCAAGTACTGTGTTAAAAACAATATTCAGCATAAACTGATTGTATAGATTCAGAATAGCCTGATTGTAAAGCAAGATTAATATGAAAAGGCAAGAAGTCTGCAATAAAATCTGCTAACTTAAATCATCCATGTTTGTGTACAAGCATTCATATTTAGCAACAGTCCCAAGGCTGAGATTAAAGCTGTTTGGTAGGTTACTTCAAGGCCTTTTTATTGCTAAATCTTATTATGTCTCTAAAATGTAGAAATTAATCACCTGTCATCAAAGCTACAGTGGATTATTGACTTCTAAATGTCTCTACAAAGTGATTCATGACAGAATGAAACAGGAGACTGAACTAGCACTGAAATTCTTTTTGCATGTGATAAAAAGGGTCTATTAAAAGTGTTTGAACAAATGCTGGTTATTAGGTAATAATCACAAAGGATTTTGTTATCAAAATGTGGTGCTTCTTGAATAACCTTATTTAGTTACATAGATTTGCAACACCAGTCCTCTAATGGGAAGTGACCTGGTGAATTTAGATTCTTCATCTGAAAAGCCTGACATTAGGAAACTAAAGTAGGATTTTCTGTACTGTTTGCAAGCCAGTGATGGTCAAGTGTGTTGTCCACACTTCCTCTCAGCTGCTTTAACCCCAAATCATGTGGATATTCCAATTCAGAATCATCTGGTTGTGACAGGAAAATTTCTTATGATTTGGAAATTTTGCTGTATATTTAATGCCAGTTTTTCTTTGAAACGTGAAAAAAACCCACAACCTTGAGGGTATACTGCTGAGGGAAAGAACAATCTGGTTTTCCACTACATCAAGGTGTGTTTCTTAAAGGATTGATAACAGCCTCCATTTAGTTACAGCTCTCATGCAGCTGGGTAGCTGTGACTGTGTTGTGTGCTCTGGGGGTGGAAGCTGCATTGGTTGGGGGTTCTGGGAGAAGTCTCTATATCTCAGATTACCCCTGATAAGCCTAGTTCGTCCTACTCAGAGCTCCTTCTGAAAATCAGAAGGGAAGTCCTCAGTAAAAGTGTGATGCTACACATTTCTGCTCCAAAAAAGGGAACAAATAATATTATTTTCTGAATCATCATGGAGAACAGGGAGATTTAAACACCCTGTGTGTTTTACTCTAATTTAGTAGAAGGCCAGGTTTACAACAAATGTCTTTGGAAAGATCATTTTTAAACAGATTTTCAGAGTTTCTATCACTCATATTAGAGATCTGCAGAGTGCACCTCAATTCTCTGCCTTCAACACCAGGCATTAGGTGCTAGGCTGAAGGGCATTTCCTCCCCAAAATTTCACAGCATGCCATTAACTCTTTGAAGGCTGGCAACAAGTGTACCCTAGTCTATCTGTTCCTTCCATGTTTTGTAAGACAGAGGCTCACTGAGTATTCACATAGAGTCACTTTGCTGTCTAATACAATTTAGGGGAAAATGAAGGAAAGATACATTCAGCAAGACTGATCATTTTTTCTTATGTGGGAGACTGGGGAAAAGAGATGTTATAATTGCAAAAAACAATGAAAAAGCAGGCTTTTTAATCTCTTGGCAAAACCAGAATGTCTCTTTATCTGTTTTTAATACCCTTCATCTTCAAGTTGCTGGGCATGACTATAGTCTCGAGTTCCTGCAAGTCATCCTACCTTGTGATGGCTTCCACAGAGCTCAGTAACTGCATCTTCCTTTACCTTTGTTCCTATTTTCCACATTGATTTTTACTGAAAAAATGGTGACATTGATTTGGATAAAAATGAAAATGCTTTTGATGGCACCATGTGGAGTCAGGCAATTTGGACACTTAAAATTATTACCCTTGGTCAGTCTGACATCCTCAGATAGGGATCTGTGTATGCATGTGTTTGTGTTTCCATGCTTCCTATGTGCTACAAATGGCTCTTTTTTTAAGCCCTAGGGTGCATAAAGTTCTTCATCCATTTGCTACTTGTTATCTTGCTGCCTGTCTTTCCTGGGCTGTTCATTTTTAACTCCTATTAAAATAAAAGGCTGTGATGTTGTCTGAAAAGCCCTATTCAAATTTATTGTGCACCTTTAGGCTTTTAGGAAAATGGAAAGATTCCTGAGTTATTTTGAGTCATTTCATGCCCCTCTTATAAAATATGATAGAAATGTGCTACTGCTTATGTTATGAAGATATGATTTTTATTTTAACTTGACCTTAGCTTTTTATTCCAAAGCTCGTTGAAGAAATTTTTAAGCATAAAAGCTGAAGTACAAATTAAGTACTTGCCCATGATTAAAGAGATGCAGTAACATGGTGTCCTGCTTGAAAAACACTGAGTCTATCTCTTTGTCACAGATTGGCTAGAGATCTTGTCCTAAGAGGAGCATACAGTGTAAGAGATTTAGAGATACTTGTTAACTTCAAAGACCCTGCCATTGTCTCAAGATCTTCTGGGGACTTCTGTAGGTGTTTCTTTCTGATAAGCACCCTCTTACTTAGCTTTTGATTCCTTTTTCCTGTAGATGGCAACAAAACTGAAAGAAGTAGGAAAGAAGAAAACACTGACATGGGCATAGGAGTCCTCTCAGCTTATCTGGAAAAGCATATCTATGAGATAGCAAAAGAAAACAGTAATTATTGGAGGAAGGACTTAGAAAAAGAGAATGAGAATGATAGCATTAGTGAGGATGACTCCTGACTGAGATGGATGTATGCCCATGTGTCTGTCCATCAGAACAATGGGATATTCTTGTTCCTCTAAAACACTTGTATACCAGGTATATGATTTTACTGAAAACTAACTGTACTGAGAAAGACAGGAAATCTCTTTTAAGATTGCACGTGAAAATGAAGACAGTGGAAGCTCCTTGTGTTTTATTCTCTAATGGAAATAGTACTGCTAATATCTATGTATGAAAAAAATGGGACAGGTAGTGATATTTACTGAAACTATGTGTTTTGAACTATTTGGCTAAAACAAAATTTTTGTGAAATAGTTTTTGATCTTTAATGAATTAGTTGCTGCAGGGCTGGTGAATTTCTTGGGAAGAGAATCATGAGTTCAGACTCACAGCCACTCTGTGTGAGCAAAGGTTACTCTTTAGGACAAAAGTCACTTGCAAAGTTGCCCTAAATTCCGAACCTCATTCAAAGACCAAATTCCCTATTAATCAATGAAAGAAGGTAGGCACTCTAGGGAGCCTCTCAAGCCCTTCCTTCTGCATCACTATCTTCTCTGGCTAAACAAATAGCCAGGGTCCTGCATGACATGAGAAACCCTCTTAGACCTTGTCTACCTGAAAAATAGAGGCATGCATCTTTGTAGCTTGGGGCACATTCAAGACACACCTTTTTTTTCTAATCCAAAAATGACAGCTGTGAAAAGGGTTTACATGAGAGCATCTAAATCTTAGTGATCCCTCTCTAGTCACAGTACATCTGTCTCAGCCTGGATACAGCACCTTTGCAAAGAGAATCAGCTGGCAGTACAGCACAAAGGTGCAGTTCATCAGTGGCTTTACCAAATGCAATGGCATTATGCTTGTGTAAAATATGTATAAGTGAGCTCATAATTAGGTCCATTAAATTAAGTAATAGCTACCCTAATATCTCATAGTCCCATGGCATCTGGCACTTAGATACGTGTTTTATTAGAGAAGTCAAGGGTGGGGGTGTGTTTGTCTGTTTACTCATAGTTCAGAAGTTCAAAGCAGAATTTCTGTGAATATGTTGTCTATTTGTGCCCCCTGAGCCACATTCTCGTTTGTTTCTCCTACACTGAGCCACTGTAACACCTCTGATGTCAGATGAGTTTCTTGTCCAGAGTGTGACATTCTCTGCTGAACACTGCACCTCTGGAGACCCCTCTATTCTTTGCTTTACTTCACTTCTTTTCAAGTTGACTCTTGTTGGTCTTCTGGTAGCACAGTTGGTGATCCCTCAATCTTTTTGCAGAACTACACTTTCACTAGTAGCATATGGCTATCTAATAGGTGGAGCAGGCACTGTACAAATTAGAATTTGCCCTTGGGTGATTTCATACTTCAGTTTCTGTGAATCTGGCTGTTGGATTTTGCTATTCTAAACTTGATTCTTTTTTTACTCATCTTCATCCAGCATATTTCTGATGAGTCTGAACAAAATGGTAACAAACTAAAAAGCCCCCATATACAGATTTATGTTTCTCACTCCTCTTATTGCCCTTTCTCCTCTCTTATCGTGGGGGCTTGGCTCATGATACCCTTTTCATCTGGCAGTACTTTTTTCTTGTCTCCTGCCAAGCTATCTAGGCTCATTCCTCAATGCCTTCAGTCACTGATCTGTGTAAGCTCCCTGATTTGCCTCAAGGGTAGATCACCATTTGTATGCAGTATTCTTGGATGGTTTCCTGCTTCCTTAGAGCAGGCAAAGTGGGCAAAATCCTGGGCAAAGTGGGCTCACCAGTAGCTCAGAAGACCCATTGACCTCACCAGACAGAGTAAATAGGGTGAGTTAAAAACTAATTTGCATTGCTAGACTCATGCCAAATAACCAATGAATCTGGCCCCCTATCTTTATACAGGTGTACAGCATCAAACACACTATTGGGACTTAACAGACAATAAGATAATGGATGCATTAAAAATGTCTATGACAAATTCAATATAAGCATTGAAATACAGGGTAAGTTGAGAGGTGAAGTGTTGGTGAAAGTCTTAAATCTCCAGCTGACCTTTTTTTTTACTCACAGGACTTGCCTTTGCAACTTCTGTGCTGCTCTGTGGTTGCTTTAATTTATATGACTAATGACATGAAAGATGTGAAATCTGTAAAAATACAGTGTTTGGCTGTTTAAATTAAGTTTATGAGTTTTTCTTAAGCCTGCCAAACAACTTAAATATTTCATGGCTTTCACAGGCTACAGTTCTAATATTTATAACTCTTGTGTGCAGATTTCAAAAATTATAATTACAACTCCCAGGATCCCAGATATCGCAGATGTTCAATATTTTGTACGATGTTGGCAGAAATGCTTTTCATGCTCTTTTTGATCTCAGTACCCCATGTATTGTATGTGCTACAACAAGCTGTTGATAAGAGAGTTTATTGTTATTTCCCTGTAAAAGACTCTGTAGGGCAGATTCAGGATGGCATATAAAGGAGAATGAATGGGGATTCATCCCTAATGAATAATGAGGAACCCTGTGCAGTGTATTCTTTGAAATGCCACCCCAGTAAAAGGCACATAGGATATCTCTAACGCATAGATCACATAGGACTTTTAGAGTAACTGTGACCCTTTCATTTTAGGCTATACATCCTCACCCTGTTCCCCTGTATTGATGGATCATGTAATTTCCTATTCTCTCTTGTATATTCACCCCCATGGTGCCTGTGTTCCCTCTGTGAGAGTGCAAGAGTAGCTTTATTTGAGTTAGATGCCAAAGCCCATATATATGTTTTAATCAGAGAGATGATGTATGAGATAAAATTATGGCACTGACTCTCCGATTTTTCTAATGATCCACTTTCATGAGGAGAAAAGAAATGAGTTTTAAGCAGCTGGGCTTGTCTCAACTCTTGCCATGTTTTACTTATATTGTATTCCTTATTACTGTAATTGGGCTTTTTTTCTCAAGGCCATATTAGGTACTCAGTTAAACTTCACTGTCACTCAAATGATTGCCCCAAATTTACAACACTATAACTGTAATCACATCTACCCTTTACAGGAGGAATTTAATGCAGTCCACAAAGGTCAAAAAAGACCACTCCACAACATATTAGTAGGTTAATACAATATCTTATAATATTACGGTAAACGTATAATATTAGCAAATAGTAGAGGTCATTCTATAAATCATAGAATCACAGAATGCTTTGTGTTCAAAGGAACCTTAAAGATTGTTCCATCTTCCTTAAAGAGTTCCTTAAAGAGTAAATTGTTCCTTAAACAGTTCCAGCTCCCCACCATTGGCAGGGACACCTCCCACTCGATCAGGTTGCCCAAAGCCCCATCCAACATGGACTTGAACACTTGCAGGGAGGGGGCATTCACAACCTTTCTGGACAACCTGTTCCTATTACTTAATCAAAATTATGTAATTTTAATTATACAATAATTCATTTCGGTCCCAATTAGAAATATACACGATACATTAAAATGCAACCTGCCCCTTCTTCCAAAGGTGGCAAACTCTCTTTTTTGTCCTGAAAAGGAGCTCCCTGTTTAGCCAGGCTGGTTGTTTTCTATTTCATCTTACAACACATGGGAATAGCCCACCCCTGAACTTTTAAGATTTCCTTCTTGAAGAACATCCAGCCTACCTGGATACCTTTGTCTTTCAAGACTCTCTCCCACATGCTTCTTTCAATCAATGTCCTAAAGAGGCCAAAATCCACCCTCCAAAGATCCATGGTGGAGGTATTCCTGACCCCTCTCCTTACTTCACTAAGAATTGAGAAAAATTAGCATTTCATTGCTAAGACCAAGACAACCTCCAGTCACCACACATCCCAGCCGTCCTTCTCTGTTTGTAAAGACCAGGTCTAGGGATGCACCTCCCTGGTAGACTCACTTACCAGCTCTGCCAGGAAGTTAACTTTCATGGCCTTGAAGAACCTCCTAGCCTGACTCTTCTCTTCTGTATTTCCAGAAGAAATGGGTGGAAGAACCTAGCAGAACAAGGGATGGTGATTTCAAGACTTCTGCCAGTTGCCTATAAAATGCTTCATCCCCTTCTTCCTCATCCTGGGAGGGTGGTCTACAACAGTCTTCCAATAGGATATCTGCCTTATTCTCCATCCCCTTCATCCTTGTCCATAAACAGTTGAAAAAACTAAATTGAAAACATAATTAAATTTTTAAAAATGCATGCTTTAATGACATGTCAACCTCTCCTGTTATTAATTTCTACAGTACAACTGTAAGAAAACTAATGTACCGTGTTTTCAGGAAGTTATTGAGTTATATGTGTTGAATTTTGTTTGGTTGTTTTGTTTTGTTTTTTTTAATTATTCAAGAAACAAAAAACTCAGACAATGAGGAATGCTCCCGTTTTCTATTGGCAAAAAAGGAAGCTACAAAAATGGCTTTTGTGCTACAGGTAAAATCCAAGTACAAGGTGTATCCAATATAGTAATCCTAGAAGCTTAATGAGATTGCCTGGAGCAGGAAACAATAACTACATAAGTTGACATTACCTGACTGGTGAATTCAGATCTGATAAAATCACTCTGGACAGCAATCAGTTATAGGTGATGGCATATTAGTTAACATACAGATAATTTTGTGAGCTTGAATGTTTCTATTCAGGAAACAGTAATAGATTTAAAGCTGTATTACTTAAAGAATGTTTAAGAGAAATTTTATATACTAAATGTACTTTGAATTTTGAAGAGTGGTTCCAGTGGCTGTACAGAGGAAGTGAATTTAGTTATATATTTTGCAATTGTATCCCAATGGGGCAATATAGAAACCAACACTGCATTATGCAGTTGAATACCTGGACTCATAGCAAAGCTTTATAGCATACTGGTCAAACACTCTTTCACTGTTTTCCCTTTGTCATCACCATCTTCTTAAGATCAGTGTAGTTCAGTGCATTTACTCCCTTTCAAATTTTTGGAATAGGGGCTCCTTTTGCTTCTCTGAGATACAAAAACATCTTCTACACAGATCGAAGCATCAGTGTTTGCTTTGGCACTGTTGATTGACTTTTTGCTCAGTGATTTTGGTATCCGGTTCCTGTAAAAGAGAAAGGTAGCTTGTACTCTCAGCTGGGAGCACTGGGTTGTCCTGCAGACTCCAGGCTACAAAAGCGTCTTTCACTCCGTCTCTTCAGTAGATCCATTACCATCCACAACTGGTGCAGGGGAGTTACTTAAAAGCCTGTAAAATTAACAGCATAGCCATGGGCAGTGGACTGAAAATGATAATTAATGTAGCATCGTGGACTGTGGGATGAGGCAAGATTCATTATGTCCTGGCTCTGCCACTTAGTTCATTTCTGGAGATTTTGTATTTTAATGTAACTAGACCTATGTATCTGGATGAACTTTGTTAAATAGTCTGTTCAGAGAACACTTTCACATACTTCTGTGGAGATTAAATGCATTACAGAAGCCTTCCATTTTCCCTGGGCAAAGCTGTTATTTATGGACACCACTAAACCCAGGCTTCACTCTAGCAAATCCTATTGTTACCAAGTTTCATCCTTGTCCAATTCTAGGTTAAGATTTTCAGTTGATTATTATACCAGACTTGGGTTTGCTGGACTGTCTCTTGCCCAGAAGTGAGTGATTTTTTATTTATACTTTAGTATAATATATTAATACTTAGAATACAATCTTACATTTTATATGAATTGATGTCTTATAAGTGATTAATAGCAGTTAACGTCTGAAAAGGACTCATATTTTGTGGCTTTTTAGGATCTTCAAAACTTATTTCTTGTTTATGCACTGAATTTTTCAGAGCTGATCCCTCATGTACTACAAATGCTCCATTAGTAATAGTAAGGTATATGTGGTACCTGGGGAAGTCTGTTAGTTCTGCTGTATCTTTGACTACTGAAAAATGTGCGTACATGAAGAATGCAGCCACAGGGTTGTGAAGGAAGGCTTCTCCTTGCACTTACCATCAAGAGGACCATCTGAAATAAGCAGACCCTGTTTAGATGGAGCAAACAATTAAAAATGCAGATTGACTTCCCCACTCCTGAAGTGTTGTAAGCATGCATGCATGCATTAATATTTGTGAGATTTTCTGACACTCTCTAGAAAAAAATGCTTATTTTCAAGGTGGGGCATGGAGGTTGTTGGTTAAATAGCGCACGGGACTATATTCCAAAATATGAGGCTGGAATGAAACAGAGAATCGCTGTCTCATTTGTGGAGCATTGTCCATCTTGCAGACCAAATGTGGCCATTTTTCCTATGGAAATATGTTGTGCCACTTTATAATAAAAAAATCACTAAAGGAAGTAAACACTTTTTTAAGGATTCCTTTTCTGACTTCTGATGATTTCTCTTTACATTTCTAAAGTAAAATTTATCATAAGAAAAGCAGCCCTGTAAACACTGCCTCCCAAATGGACAAAGCTGGTGTAACCAGTTCTGCAGCTTTCTTGGAGAGGTATTCAGCACTTCAGAGAACACACTCAATTGTTGTGGAGATTTCACATTCCTTTGCTTTAGATAGTAATTAATCATCATTTTACAGCTCCTTTTTAATTATGTGATTGATGATTTCTGATATGTCAAGAGAAAATGAAACAAATGGAAATCAATTGGAAAATGAAACTGGGGAAAAAAAATCCCAATACTGTGAGCACTCAGGGTACTGCATAGAAGCAGAACGGATAGAGAAGGAGATACATTTTTATATCAGATAGATAGAATCCTTGTATTATTTTAAGGGCAATAGTTAAAAGTTAGAACTGCAGCTAATTAAAGTCCTTGTCTTCTCATGGCTGTAGTCCCAGTTTATGTAGACAAGCTTGTTCCTCATGTCTGTGATTACAACATAATGAGTGACAAAGCATTATATGGCACAAGGGACTTGTCTGGAACCTTTAATTATTGATATCCAGGGTTTTTTTAACATTCTTTCTCCCTACCCCTCCTCTTCCACCTCCACTCTAGGAGCATAATGAGACTGCTGTTGAGTGTTAGTTGACTCTGTTCTCACATATTTTCATTGTTAGCTTTAAAAGAAATATGGGGAATATTTATCTATTGTGCCCAGGAGAAGGACTACATTATATGGTAATGGGTGAACTCTCTTACTCTGGGAAACAAGATTAATATCTCCCTGAGTGAGAATAGGAAGAGTTTTCTATGTGATGAACTTTGGAGATCAAGTAATAAGAAGCTCATGAATGCAGGAAATTCAAATGGGGCTGTATCCCAGGGAGCAAAAGAGAGGCCAGCAGAGCCATTGTTGGCTTGACAATGTGATCCCTAAAGGCAGAGGAGCAGAGGCAGTTCAGGATGCTGGACACATGTTGTGCTCTCTGTTTCTCATAACATTTTGAGAGAGAGGTGAAGGAAAACATAAAAAGAGTGGGGGTCACAAAGACCACTGCACGCACTACAGATTGAAGGCAAGTGAAGGCAGAAGTGCAAAAGGCCACTGGCAGGGCACATTTTTCTGTTCCTAAATAGGAGGGTAGAAGTGATGAGCAGCAGGAGTCTCATAGCTGTGGGACAGTGATCAGCAGGAGGAAGGGAACCAGCTCTGGATGGAATGAGAATCATCAGCTGTCCAGTCAAACTATTATACAGTCTGATGGGAGGTCTGGCCTCCTCTTTTTTTCTTCGGGACCTTGTTAGAATAGTTCTGAAAAAAGATAACTGGACAGAGGGGTTACAAAGTCTTTCCTTGGTTCTGCTTTAACTGCTTATTCTGTGGGTTAGGTATTTTGAGGGATTTTTTTTCTTGTTCTTTTATGTGTGTGTGAGTTGGGGATGAGTGTGTTGGTGTTATTTTCCTCTCTTCCTCCTCCAAGGTAACCTAAACCTAAAGATGGGAAATCTGAATCATGCTTTGGAAAAAGACAGGCTAAATATGCCTTTATCTATCCTTATTTCTGTAAGACAGCATGTTCTGAAAGTTCCTGCTGACGCACAAAACTTGTGGCAAGCTTGGAGGAGATTTGATTCAAGCCATTCACTTTACTATTGAGATGATATTATCACTGGTTTCACAAGAAAAATTTCTTTAAATGGCTGTATAAATCTCATAAATGGGAAAACAGTTTCTCTGATTTGTACTTCATGTAATAGCAGATATTCTGTGAATAAAGAGGTTGCTTTGCTACAGGGTAGATATCAGAACATTGACATTTAACCCAGGGACTCCTGAGCCTAATAGGAGGTCACTGATGAAAACACTTCTGGTAATTTCAGCTTATCTTTTTTCTGATGGAATCTTATATCATCCAAAAAAATTACGCATACACTGCATGCACATGCATAGCTGGCATAGAGTTACACAGGAAGATGACTCTGAATAAACACTAAACTGGAAAAGTCTACAACAGCAATAAAACATCATTTTGTGTCATTGGCCTAGTGCTAATATTGGAGACAATTTTTGAAGGACTGGAAGACTCAGGGGATCTTTAATAGACAGCAAAGTGTCTCATCTATAACTCATAGTTTCTATCAGCTCAGGTCAGCTGCAGGCAAAAGTTGCCACTTGATTCATGTCTATGAAAGCCAGTACATGATGAGCTGAGGTTGTTCTTTCATTCAGACAAAACAAACTCCATGACCACCAAGCCAAACCTTGCTGGCCTCACCCATCTGAGGATGTGAGCAGTCCCACCCTGGGCAGAGTGGCTGCATAACTAAGGCAGCTGAGGTGTGGCATTACAAGTCTCCACATCTGGAGTGAGGACATACCCTGTGAATCCAGGTTTCTACAGACCTATGGCTCCCAGTTGGTTATTCTGGGATCCAGAAGCTCGGGAGCTGATTTTCTTGAGTCTGAAGCAGTCTCCTGAGTCTTTGCAGCTGTCTCCTACTTGGAGTCTCTAGTGTTTAATGAAGATAAGTTTCCCCCATAAATTTATCTTGAATACAGGCAGTAATACTGGTTGTTTCCCACCTGAATGTAAATTCTAGGAGTTTGTCAGATCATATTTGATTGAAATGACAAATGACAGTGCTCCAAACATCTATGGGTCCAGTTAGTGAGGACCCATGCTGATATGCAGATCAGATAGGCCATTCTTTCAGTTAGTAAAATGAAAACTGCCCATTTTATGGGAGTGGAAGTGTGCTGGAGAAGCACAGTAGGAAAAGTTGAGTTATGCTTGATTTTGTCAGGCCTTTCTGTGATCTGTAAAGATGGGTTTTTTTCTGCCATTTAATCCAACAGAAATTGTATGAAAGGACTCTGGGCTCATCTCATCAGGGAGTAAAGCTGTGGTGCAGTGGCTTCAACCAACTCACGTTGCTTTGTACAGAAGTAAGAAAGTCTATATCTTTCCTGATGAAGCTGATGAAGTTGTAGTTTGTTTAATACTTTCAAGGCAAATTTCTGGTATTTACCCTCCAATATTAATTCTCAGGACATAAAGTGAAGTCAGAGGAACAGAGAGGGAAGATCACTGTATTAGGCTAGCTGATTGTGAGGGAACTGGGTGAGGTTCTTACATGTACTTTGACTCTTCTGAATAGTGTCTACTGATATTTTCTCAACTGGCTAACAGTTGTAAACGACAAAAATAGCTAATGGCTGGTTTCACAAGGCAAATACAGAGGTAGCTGTAGCAAAAGATGGTTAGAAACAGCAAAGCAGAACTAGCAGTAACTTGTAAGAGGCTTGTACCAAGCAGTTGCCAAGGTGTAAAATATAAAAGCTGAGCTAGATGGTAGCAACCTTATATGACTTGTTTTCATTATTTTAACTAACTGGGCATTTTGATCAGAGAAGGTGGCATAGAAAATGAGATTGGAGAAAAAAATTTGGAGAGAGTTGACCATTTGGAGCACCAGCATAAATGCATTAGAGCAGAAGGAAAACAACCTATAACACCTAAGTAAATCTAATGCTTATGTGTAGTATTTTACAACAGAAAATCTCTATTTTCCACAGATTGTTTAGCAGGCTAGAGTGTGCATGTGCACGTGTGTGTGTGTGTTCACTTCAGGATGAAACTGGGGATGCTTGAATCTCTACCTCCTCCTGGTAATTGTACTACCAGATATATATATTATTAAGACAAATATTTTAAAATAAATGTGGTGGGGTTTTTTATTAATCAGTGAATTTTTTTATATATATGAGGTAATTATTTTCAGTAGTTTAATAGTATTTTTATTTTTTTCCATAAAGCTGTCTTTTCTGCATAGGATCCCATTCTCATTTTGGCAGTATCCCAGGTATTTAAGAATAAAAACAGCAAAACATTATCTCTCCATCTTTCTTCCAGGTCTTGGGGCAAATATCTTAGCTATGTTAAGATGCTTGTTTGTGTTTTAAGTGTTTTGTGAATCTGTTTGAAGAAAGTATCAAAGGAAACCTGAAAATGAAAAGAGATTTGATGTAGCAAAAAGGATCTAATGGTTGTGATCTGTGTTTGTGTGCCTAACCAAAGCAAGAAAAAAAAAAAGGAAATGAGATTAAACCAGTAGCTCTCTGCTAATGTCTTTGCTTATGTATCAGTATCTTCTTTAATGAAAAATCAAAGCTGCTCTTGCAGCTGTAGGAATAAAGCTTTTGAGGGACAAAAAGAAAATGCAGAAACTAACATTTCTTTTTGGAGAAGATTTTAGGAAGAACAATCACAGATATAAAATTCAGTACTCGTCTTTAAATGCACAACTGGGAATTAAAAAATTTCCAAGGTAACAAACATTTCTCCACATTCAGATAATTTTATTATCTACCTATCCATCAAACTCACTAATGAATGTTTGTAAGATAAATAAAGGTACAGCATTGCTTTCATCACAGTCTGAGGTTCAGAAAATGCAGTCCAGGCTTGAATGTCTAAGAAGAGACCTTCAAATCTGTTGTAAAATAATTATTTTTACTGCAATTTATAACACTCTCTTATTTTACTTTTCTTTCCAACCAGATAGCCTACTGCTTTTACAATATGCTGATCCCTTCATGTGCTAGAACATGGCTGAGGAACAGAGTTATGCATATTTTCATCACTGTGCTCTGAAGAACTCCTTTAATCATAGTTTGTTCACTGGCCTGGGAAAAATTTCCATAATCTTTGTTGTTAAATTGATATTTGATAAATTGGTAATCATGGCTGTCTTGATTAAAACATGATTAAAATACTTTTCAAAGTAGGGGAAAAAATGTATATTTTCATGGCTTACGTTACCTATACATTTTAAGATCATTTAACAGGAAATCAGTTTCACCTCCTGAAAAACCCTTGATAATGTATTGCATATTATTACACATCATTATACTCAGCTTTATTCATTATAGGAATGGGATTCATGAGCAGTTAAGATCCCAAACATGTTCAAGTGCATGGTCTCTTCACATATAGAACTGCATGGGACTGGGCTGTAAGAAATAACATGAAACTGTGAAGTATGTCCTAAGGAAGTAAAATAAAGTGTTTAATTACAGGTTGTCCTTATGTTCATCTCTCCCTGGTCCTACAAATGTTTACCCTTGCAAACTAGAGTGTCAGAGGAATGTCTGTGTGATCAAAATTTTGGAGTAGCCAGTGCCATTGAGATGAAGAAATGGAAGACATGGTTACTCATCTGTAGCTTTGACATTCCTTTATTTTGGGAAGGTGTATCCATTGTTGCTTCTGTAGTTACATCTAAATTAACAAATGGAACCAGCCTGGATGCTCCATCATGATTCCTATCCACATGGTAACACACACATCTACCCTCTTCCCACCCTGTACCAAAAACTCCATGGTGACTGTGTTTGTACTGAAGCCTGTGGTCTTGCTTTCTCACATGACCTGCAAGGACTCTGCTTGAGATAGATCGAACTCGTGATTTTGATGATTTGTTGTGGACAAAGCTCAGCCACATGCTCTGGCTCCATTAGCTGTCATCCTCCTAACCATGGCTTTTGTCCTGGACTATCTACCAGCTTTTGGGTTCCTGGGTATTTTTTCTGAGCCAGGCACCCAGTACTCTTTGGATAACGGAACAATCAGACATGTTAGAGATGGGGAGTGTTAGGAAAAGAAGACAGAACCCCTTAAACTGGGAAACAGAAGGAAGTCCCAGGAGATAGCAGGAAAAATTCCTATCAACTCAACTGCAAATAAGTTAGCAAACTAGACATCAAAGCTGCACTTGCCCTGAACTACCAGCAACAATGGCAGCTGTGTAGTCACATTATAGACTGTGCCCTTATACAGTATTCTGTATAGGAAATACTGTACCAGTCACATTGTAAAAGACCAAGATCAACTTAAAAAAATAAAACCCAACAGAATGATTACAGCCGCTGCATAGAATGACAAGTATTATCAACAAAAATTAATCAGGCGCATCTTTTAGTGAACTCAATTAATAATGTGCAACAACAGGGTCTCTTTTCTTAAGATGAAAATTAATTAGTGGAGGGAAGGTCACTTGGAGATGCTGACATCACTCATCAGAATGCTCTGGCAGCTCTAATTATTTGTCTTCCAGGCTTGGGTGATCAGAAATTATTGCAATACCTGAGCAACATTTTGAAAAAGCTTTGTGCATGGCTCTTTTAATTAGACCTGGTATTTGATTAATGCAGTGGAAGCATTTAGATCAGCCTCTTATCATTGAGTGACTTAGAAGTTTTAGGGAATTATACTGTGCAAGACAGGGTCATTACAGTAGATTTTTAATTCAAAAATTTTTTTAAAAATCAGCTTTAACAATTTAAACGAACATATATGTCTTTGCCCTCCTTTACTTTTTCATTATTTAGAATGAAATTACATATTTTTTTCAACATCAAACAAGGTAAACTGCACACAGTGTGAAAATGTAATTTGTGTGAGCATAATAAGAGATGATTTACATTTTTATATATAGATTTAAAAGCATCTGCTAAATTTGTGCATTTGTGGATTTATATATCCATATAGCAAAGCAGAACATTGAGATACACAGTGTAATCTATATTGCATTGACTTTTTATTTATTTGGGGTTTATTTATATATAGAAACGCACACACTTGTGTGTATGCATAAATATGTAAGAAAGTTAGGACAGTCTGAATGATTTGAACAATTTCCAAAGTCTTTGTAGCTGGTCACTGACTCTTGTTCTGCTGAACCTGTCTGGTGGTACAAGTTGTACGGGCACAGTACATAATGAATAAAAGAAAATATTACCAGGTCAGTATAAGAGAACAGTAGCAAAAATAATACCCATTAAACCACAGAAACCACAATGTTAGAGGTTGGAATGGATCTGAAGAGATCATCAAGTCCAACCCCCTGCCAGAGCAGGACCACTTAGTGTAGGTCACACAGGAAGGTGTCCAGGTGGGCTTTGATTGTCTCCAGGGAAGGAGACTCCACAACCTCTCTGTGGGCAGCCTGTGGCAGTGCTCTGTCACCCTCACAGTGAAAAAGCTTTATCTTGTGTTTACACAGAACCTCTTATACTCCAGCTTGCATTCATAACCCCTACTTTTATCACCAGTCATCACTGAGAAGAGCAAATATCCCAATTAAATCAAATGTCCTGATTTAACAATAAAAAGCCAATACGGGCACTTAGGGATCACAAATACCAGTAGCAGGTCTCATGTCTCCACTTTCTGTACCTTTGAAAACCTGCTGATTAGTCTAGAAATGCAACTTGTTCTTTCTGTCCGTGGCTCATCTCTGGAGTATTCTAGAGACACTCTGAGCTTCTAATCTACTGATTGTTAAAAATACTCTGAATGTATGAAATACGTTTGTTTGCTTGTTTTTTGTGTTAAAGCCTGTTCTTTTTATTAGTCAATTTTTATTACAAATAAATATACAAAATATTCTTGAATATTCAGAATATCATTTCATAGGTAAAAAAGAAATCAAACCAGTACTATATTTACCCCCTTGTTTCTAAAACAAAATAAACTCTCAAATGAGTGCAGTTCCGTGGAAGTTATTATAACTGTTCTGGCTGTAACGAGATTTGGCCCATTATGTTGCATTGTCTCTCCAGTTTCCTCCCAGCATGGCTTTATTTTGACACAGCTTTAAATCACAAACTTATTCACTCCAAGAGACTATAAAATAGAGTAATCAATTTTTATTTTTGATGTATTTGGTTATTTACAGCTTCATTGTCCAGCTAGGGAATATACAACACTGATATACCCACCACTGACTTCAATAGAATTATACTCTGTTATATTGAGGTTGAATTTTACAATAACAGCTAAAAATTAACATGTTCAGAAAAGGTAAAAAAAAATGTAACTTATCATAAAATTCTATGAATTACATTGCTTAGAATCTCCTATTATTTAAAGTTAAAACCAATTATATTATTGTACTGTACCACTTGTAGTTTGTTAGTACCACCCAGATGGTAAAGGGCCTAGAAACAACTTTCTAGGTGGAAGAGATCATGTCCTGAAATAAAAATATTCTTGCAGAATAACTTTAAGATCGATGGAGACCACTGAGGATAGTTTGCCTTGGAGTTTATGTTCTGGTAAGTCTGTTTTTCTTCACTTCCCACCTGAGCTGGCTTTCAGGATGAGGGTGTGGGTGTGCTTCTGTTGCTGCAAAATGGTTCCAAACATTCATTGTCCACCAGAGCTGTTATCATCAAGCACTTCTCTACAGCAAGGTTATACCAAGGGATAGATTTTAGTGAGCTTTTAATTTATTTTTTTTGCTCAAAATTTAGTATTGAAATAAAGTCTCAGGCTACTACATGAATAAGTATTAAAAATATCAAGATTTTCAGATCCAGCTAGTGCTGTGAAATTCATTTTCTATGAAGGAAGAAGCTAATTCTGGTAATTTTATTTAGGCTTTCAATATATACAAATTGGGAACAGCTGTTTGGTTTTTTAGACCATGCTCTGGAAAATTTTATAAACACTTGTGAGGCAAATTCTGAAAGATTTCATATTAAATGATGGAAAGCATAAACATTCCCCTTTTTATATCAAGTAACCAGGTTCTAAAAAAGATGTTAAGATGTTTTAAAAGTTACCCTTGAAAGAATAAAACAAAGCAAAGAACAATATGGTAAAATAATACAAGCTAATTTCTCTTCATTTATAATTTTGGGTAATTTAATATTGATCCTCGACTTGTGAACCAGTTAATAACTTAGCTTACCTGAATTTCATGGCTTTGCAAGTAGAGAGAGGGTACATTTTACTCTCCTACCAATACTGATTTAATCTAATTCTCCAAAGTAGTATGTAGTCATACCAGTTTGCATGAAACTTGTATTAATGAGCCAGCAATGTGCCCTTGTGGCCAAGAAGGCCAATGGCATCCTGGGGTGCATTAGAAAGGGTGTGGTTAGTAGGTCAAGAGAGGTTCTGCTCCCCCTCTATTCTGCATTGGTGAGGCCACACCTGGAGTATTGTGTCCAGTTCTGGGCCCCTCAGTTCAAGAAGGACAGGGAAGTGCTCGAAAGAGTCCAGCGCAGAGCTACTAAGATGATTAAGGGAGTGGAACATCTCCCTTATGAGGAAAGGCTGAGGGAGCTGGGTCTCTTTAGTTTGGAGAAAAGGAGACTGAGGGGTGACCTCATCAATGTTTTCAAATATGTAAGGGGTGAGTGTCAGGGAGATGGAGTTAGGCTTTTCTCAGTGGTGACCAGTGATAGGACAAGGGGTAATGGGTGTAAATTGGAGCACAGGAGGTTCAAGTTGAATATTCGAAAAAATTTTTTTACTGTAAGGGTGACAGAGCCCTGGAACAGGCTGCCCAGGGGGGTCGTGGAGTCTCCTTCACTGGAGACATTCAAAACCCGCCTGGACACGTTCCTATGCGAAGTGCTCTAGGTGGCCCTGCTCTGGCAGGGTGGGTTGGACTAGATGATCTTTCGAGGTCCCTTCCAACCCCAAGGATTCTATGATTCTATGATGATTCTATGATCACACCCATGTAGGGCCATCATCTAGGTGGTTACTCAGAAGAGTCTGATATGATGCAAGATGCCCTCTGCTATCTCCTCCACTTCCAGCTGCCATTTTGGCAGTGTTGCATCTGTACCACAGCTCTGTCCAGGCAGACATAGACATTTGGGGTATCTTCTCTCAAATGGGATGAGGTTTCTGTGCTAAAGCAACCCAGTTCCACTCTAACTGTCCTGGATGACAAATTCAACATCTTAAGACAGACAGGTCTAGCCTATGTGATTTAGTGCCTGGAGGAGATTTAGGCACTTTGGTAGGGCAACCAGGTCCATCCTAAGGTAAGTGAATTAATCTTTCCCTTGAAGTAACTGTTTCACATCATTGACTTCAGAGCTTAGGTTAAATCCCTGGCAGTTAGCTTAACTTCCATGAGGAAAATCCCACATAATATCTACCTGCTATTTTACTATGCCTGTAATCTGAACATGAAGAGAGTTAAAATTTACAAGCAAATGTTGAAAATATACCTAATTTCTACATCATTTGACACTTCAGAATAAATAGAAATCTTCTTGAATTGCCCACAAGACAATGCGAGGCCCTTGCAAATGCAGATAGATTTTTATGGAAGTTCTATTTCACAGTTATTTTATGTTTAGAAATATTTTGTATATCTATATTCATTTCTAACCTTCTTATTAATTTCTGTATCACTTTTTGCTAGGAAGACAAACTCCTATGACTTTATGGCTAAATATTGTTGTCAGTTTACTTAGAGAAATTCTAGGATAACAATCGAATTTACAACAGTAAACTAGAGAATAGAATTTAATCTCAATAATGTGGACAGATTCATAATTACATGCCATTAAAAATAAATGTAGGAAAGTTAACTGGAGTTAGCCAAACCCTTGAGTTAGTTTTTTAAATCCATTATTAGAGCTAAATCTTTTTTCCCCTGTGCTTCATTGTTCATGAATATATGAATTTTATAGAAAACCATACTTGTTGATTTTTATGTAAAATATTGTATATAAAATAGTTGCTTCCAGATTTTAATATGTCATAGCTGCATTTGGCACATATATATAGATGAACTTGCATTTTGCTGCTTTCTTGAAATAAGAATCTAAGAAGTTTTTTTAAAGATTGGCTGTGCTCATCATTTAAAATGAGTTCCTTTGTACCAGATGCCTGGTGCAATTTATGTTAATGTTAATTAACACTATTTGAAGCAAATCATGATAAATAGATGCCCCCCCCAACATTATGCATCTAGTTGTCTAGGTAATCTGATGAGTAACGAATCAAATTAGCACAAACTTTGCCAGTGTTTAGACATAGGTCTTTATTAGAAAAAGTATACATCATTCCAGTTGTGATATTTCTTCTGCTTGTTACTTTGAACCACAAAATTACTCTGTAGAAATTTACTGCCTTTGGAAACACCATTTATCTCTGATTACAGAGGGTAAGCTTTATGTCTTCTTCTCACAAATAGCTGATTAAAAGAGCCCCACACTGAAAAAAATAATTCAAAGTACTTTGTTTTGTACAAACCCTTTGTTAAGTGCCCCTCAGCTTTCATAATTAGAGTAAAATCTGATTTTACCATCTATGTATAAAATACATAGAACTTGAACTTCTTGAACTGCTTTAGCTTCATAGCTGTATCATGAAGTTAAATTTTAATGTGTTTTGATTTTGACCTCCATACCAAATGCTAACTGAAAGACAAAAAGAAGGCACCTATGCATACTAAAGTTGTGTTAGTATTGCATTTTATAGCAATGAAATAAATACTAGATGAATTCCTACCACCCTTTGTTGAGCTATATGGGGCTCAGCTGTGTTGCTTCTAACCCTAACTACATCACTTCAAATTACCAGTAAATTAACAGAGTAACACTTTCAACCTCAGAGCAGATTTGATCCAAATAGTCTTTAAATGCCATTTCTGTTCCTATTAACCTAAAGATCGGCATAGCAGATATTTTCGTAAGGCTGCCCAGCAATACAGGGCATTAATGGCTAAGTTGTGACAGCACTTTTCATGATGATTTATGATTCAGTGTTTAACTTGATTACTCCACTGCTGACTCTGAATACTATTTCAATTAGTGCACAGAAGGTCACATCACAAATATTCCTCTATAATCTATTCCTATTAACACTAATACACAGAGTAACCAAATCTTTTCACCCTTGTTGATTCAAATCATCCATAGCACTAACTGCAGGCTTGTTTACCAGTTTACTGCTCTGGACACATCCAAAATGGTAATTTTCAGTCCTCTGAGTATCATTAATAGCTGTACCATGACATTGTGAATAAAGCATCCCTCTGCTGCTACATGTGCATTAATAATTATCAAAGGCTCAGATATTTCAAACAGAAGGTCCACTTTAAAAAAGAACTCCCATCTAAATCATTATCTCACAGCTAATCATGAAGAGAAAAATAATAAGAGCAGATAGTCAAGAAACATAGAGAGGTCAGTAAGCAAAATTCAGGATGATGTAAAAAGCTAAAGCACTGGGGGTCGTCAGCTTAATAAAGGTGGGATTTGTGAGCCATGTTTTGCCTGATGGTTATCGAGAACAGTCCTTACATATACCTCTGGTGTTATGGGAAGTAAATGAGGAGTGACTTAAGCTTTGAAAACTAAAAAGGGAAGCATGAGACAGCTACTTAGCAAGCCCTTTGACTCCCCTGATCCTACTCACAAACTGCTGTCAAACTCTAAGAGTTCTGAAGAAGTGCTTCAATGCCTCAGACTTTGCTAGGAGAGGCCTGATAACTCTTCTAATTCTACTTCTGGCTACCTCACTTTTGGCAGGATAAGCTGTTTTGTGTCTGTTTCATATATACATTTTGTTGGGATCATTATACTGAATTTTTCTCTTTCCATCTTCTCCAAGGGGCGTGCATCAATGGACATTTTTAACAGGCAAAGGTCACTCTCTACCAAAACCACAGCAAAAGCTGATAGTCTATGTTCCATCTAGTGGATTTAAATGTTTGATTTTAATAACCCAAGAGTTAAAGCACTCAACTAGACACTGGGAAATTAAAGTGAAAATTATCCTGTCTGACTGTCTATGGAGAACATTTCTCCCCCAAACTTCAGACATCCAGGTGTTAATCTCCCTTCTGAGCCAGCTGCCTAGTCCCCCACATAGCCAAGTGAGACACTGGAGAGACTGAGAGCAATGCATGAAGTGCTAAAATATTTCCCAAATATTTAGTGTCACTGTAGGTACCTAGAGGTGCCCTACCCAGGCCTGTGTCTACTGCTTCAGCAGGGTCCAGCCCTCCTGTTATGCTTATGCTACTCCTGCTATTCTGGTATACATTGTGTGCTCTGAGACACTTCAAATAGTGATGGACACCACAGTGCAGGCAGCTGAATCCTGCTTAAAATCTCTACATTTTGATTGTTCCAGATTAAATGAATTGGTAGCTTTTTCAGAGATGAAATGTTCTCTAGATGAAAGTCTGCATTACATAAACGATGACAATTTTTACTAAGCAGAACAGGGAACAACAGAATTCCCTGATGTCACAGGCAGGGCATTAACTGAGCAGTAAGGTGGGGCTGCTTCCCAGCTCCTGCTTCACAGACAATTCATGCATTTAATCCAAGTTGATATATGTTACTATCAAGTAGGATTAGAGACCCTTATGGAAATATCCTGGATTTCTAGCCTTTCAGGAGTTTTAAAAACACGTATACAATCAGGATTTCCTTGAAGAATATATTTATAGTCTTTTTTCTTTAAGATTTTTTTTTTCTGGGTCTAGGGACACTCAATGCTTTGAGATGGCTGACTTTAGTGGATGTGACTGCATTAATTGCATTACTGTTTTAATTCAGATCAGACACACACTTTTAAAGGCAGTATCCAAATTGTTCACACTCTCTATACTGTCATCAATATTGCAGAGCAGTTTTAGAATACATAAACCGGCTACACTTTTGGATGAAACAATCAAAAAAGATGTGATCCAGGTACCTCCTAATAAGCTCCAGCTGCTAATTTATGTTCATTATGTGAGCCAGATTAGAAAAAGTCCAAAATAAATTCTCCCCTAAACATTTCTGTATACCTTGGGTCCTTAGTATCATCCATTTTGCTCTCCAATTGTGTGCAGGACTAAGCAACAGTGTCTTCAGACATTTAAAACCCAAATATAAAACTTGGAGCTAGTAATTAATACTTTGATATGTCAGCAATGTATACACCTGGAAGGTAAGAAGAGAGTTTTGAAATGGGATTGTTACTGCATTATTACATTCATTATTTCACATGTAAGTTCTCCCCCTAAAATATCACATTCAGAGCTAGCTTACACAAATCTGTTGTTAATTTGCACACAGATGTCACTCTCTGCAGGACATAAAAACAAAGCAGAGATAGCCAGCAGTACTATTTGTTGTGGCATCATACTTACAGAAGCAGCCTGGCTTTCATGTGTTTTTTATAAAGCAAAAGCAAGCTGTCTAGACAGCAATGTAAAAAGCCCTGATTTGCTGTTCACATATTATTTGTGCAGATACCTACTTATTTGCTGTAGCTCCTGTGCTCTTTTTGAAAAACATAAAATTACTGAAAATTGAAGTGTTTGAATTATTTCTAGAACAAGGGCACTATTTCCCACTTTGTTGTAAAATGTGCCTGACCACAATTTGGGACAATGTATTTTGAGGGAAGAAAACGGTGACTTTTTGTTTTCTAGGTTTTGTCATGCTGAAACTTCCAACAAGCATTATAAACTAAAACAACAAACTTTTCTCTCACGTGACTGGTAGAAACTACCTTGAGATCTAGAAGTTTACTTGAATATCTAAGAGTTGTAAAGAAAAATTTACTTTCAAGAATTATTCCTTGGGAATAGATGTGTAGAGATCACTTACAGACAGGGGTTTATAACAATAAATTACTGACTTATACCTCTGTCCAAATGCAGATGAGCTTAGATAAATAAGTGTAAAAATCCATAGGTAACTTATGTAAATATAATGAACTTCCAGCCTGTAAGGATGCAGAAATATTATTTCCTATGCAGAATAACATTCCCTTAGCTCTACCATAAGAATTTTGTCTCTACTGTAATCAGTGTGAACAAATATATGACAGCTTATAGAGCACATTTTTTTTAATATTTCACCCCAATTTTGTGGTCATAGAACAAAGGATATTGAAGAAATATTAAATGAATGGCGTGCCTTGAGAGCAGCAGAAACTGAAGGAGTTTCTGAAAGAGTAAAGCTCTGCCCTTGTGTAAAAGGAATTTTCTGTGTTGTACTGAGTAGAAGTACACAGCAATACATGCAATGTTGTTGCATGCCTGACTCAAATATCACATTATTGCACTCATTATTCCATTTTGGTTTTAAAATACATTTCTCTAGGCTTCTTTTAGAGAAGAGGGCCTGGATTTGGGAGGAAGTCACTTGAGTGTTCATGACCTGATTGGCACGTATGAAAACATCTCTGGTTGCTTATGAAGTGTCACTTATGCAACATACTGTGTTCTAAGTTTAAATTCTATCTGTAATTTCTGTCTGGATTCATAAGATATGAATTCAAGGGCTAATATTGTTTTCTGCAGATACATTTTGATGTAAGAATTTGATTTATTCTTCTATATTAACCTTTACTTCTTGTGACAAGTATACAGGAATGACAGTAACAAAAAATCTTTTATATCTTTGGTTCCTTTGGTGAACTCTTATTCTTCATATTCCCTCTTCTTCTTTGTATGAAATATCCAAGCAAATTGAAAAGTATAAAACTCTACCTAATGTAACTAAATCACAGAGCTTAATTTCCCAAAATAATCACTACAATAGGTCTCAAGTGACAATGGAAAAAAAACCTAAAGAAACCAACATTTATCTATTTCTTGCTCAGCATTAATTCTTAAATGTCTTCAGACAACTCAGCATGACATGTGGTATGTACCCAGATGCATTATTTGTCAACACATTTATAGGAAAGGAACTGGTGTTCACTGGGATAAAGCAAGCCTCATTATTACTTGTGCTTAGGAGAATGTGGGACCACACCTGGTACATGTAACAAAAAGTGGTGGTCTTTTTAACTTGAATTTAAAATCTAAATTTATCATTATGGAAGGTCGTATTGGTTCTTTAGCAAATACACCAACATCTCAAAATGTCAGATATGTTCTGGATCAATGCAGACTGCAGGGAATGAGAACCAGAGGCAGGCAGGCAGGAGGGAGCCTGTGCAGATGTGGACAACAGGAGAGTTTGACAGGATTAAAGGGAGGAAGGACTGGCACAGGCAAAGCAGGGGACAAGCTTGGAGTGAGCATTACCAAGAACTGGAAAGGAAATACTGTGGGCACTAAGGTTGCTCCTTTCCAGAGCCTGAAAGAGAATAGATGGGTTGCAACATCCCTCAGCTATATGGGAAACTGCTGCACTACAGCCAAAAGGCCTTTCCCTCCCACTGGAATCTAGTTCAAAAGATTTTGTTTTCACTATTCATGTTTTTATTACGTTTTCTAGCTTTGAACATCAGTTCTTTTTTTTCCTTTTTTATTGTTTTGTTGGTTTGGTTTGGGTTTTGTTTGTGTTGTTTTTCTGGCTTTGTCCATTAGTTAGTAATTTTCTTTCCTTTCTTATTGTTTTATTTTTTGTTTAATTGGGAAATTGCATACATAGCTTATGATACATTTGTAACTTCTTTATTGTACAACCTATGCACAAAGGGACACAATACCATTTTCTCAGACATAGCAACTTCCAAAATTAAAATTTTTGAGTTCCAGAGATGTAGAATTTGCAAGTGACATTAACAGCTGCTTAGATATTTACCTTTTTCTAGTATTTGATGTTATATAAATCCATTGATTGGAAAGTTGCATCAGGAGAACAACTTTGGGAACTGACAATATTCAAACTATTTTAATAACCCTTAACAAGGGTACTGAATTAAAGTTCCACAATACCTTGACATTCCTTAAATTTTAGATGAATCTTCAGGAATTTATTTCTTTTCTCTGACTCACCTTTTTTTTTTTTTAGTATGTAATTATCCTTTCTGTTGTTTTTTCTAGTGCAGGGAATAGGTCAGCTAAGATTTTAATGCTGAGCTTTGGCATATCTGTTTCCAGTCATCACTACAACCAGGGAAGAGTGAGAAGAATGAAAATTGGGTTTGGAAATAGCCGAATTTTTCTGGATTTTTACTTAAAAAAAAGAAGAACCACAATCTTTTAACTTATCTGTCTTCCGTTGCTCACAATTAAAAGGAAATAAATGCATAAACCAGTGATCAGGGAAAACTTCCTTCTACGACATGAAAATCATATCTGCCAGCAACTTGGTTTTATCCTAGGGACATGTCCAGATGGAATTAAAAGAAAAGATACTTTATCAGCTCCTTTTCATCCATGTATTGTTTATTTATTAGGTTGGAGATAATGTATAATAATTGTATAATACTAAGATAATAATTGTATTTTATCAGTCTTCATGGCTCATCTGGGCAGCTTGTTACACTGTGATCTACTCCCCAGTGCTCACTGGGACAAGGCCAAGTAACCATGAGTACTTTTAAGAACAGGGACTTGCAGAAGTTCTGTGTGACAAGATCATCTCTTCTTAGCCAAAAAACATAGTGCTGACCTAATTATTTGGCAGCTTCTACCTGACAGATGTGATGTCAAATGTAGAACATGTGTAGAGAGTTTTTAATGTACATTTTCTAACATTCTGATTCCCCTTGGGATAGCTATTTGCAGAATTGACTCCAGAAGCTGAAAAGATGGGCACTAATCTTAATGCCACTCTTGGAACAGTGTTTTGTTAGTTAAAAAAAGTGGCAATACTTTACAGATTTTAATGTTAGCTCTCTCTTGACTTTTCCTACGAAGTTTTTTGTAGATTATGCTAATTTAGAAGTAATTTAATGCTTTCTTTTTAATTATAATATGCTATTGATTTGTGGCACTGTGATTCGCAGAACAATCCTGATTCCCAAATTAAAAGATTTTGATTCATGCCTTCCATACATACTAATCTGTACTAAATAACATCAGATAAAATACAAATAAAAATCAGTGGTTCCTCTTTTCTCACTGCATATTGAGCTTTCCTGGGGCATTAGGATCATGTTTTCAGTGCCCCTGGAAAAGCTAGACATATTCATAAAATAGGCACAAAGCAAGATTCTAATTTATTTACACTGTTCAAGAATAAGTACTTTGTGTAAAAGAATAACTATTACAAGATTCACAATAAAATCATGAGTCTTGGCAGGACTGGTGCTTGTTCTGTGTACTGTTGAAATACTACGTGTTGATATAGTTTTCTACTCCTGCATGTTAGTAATGTCCCTTAGATTATCAGCTGGGGAAACAGAGTGTCAGCTTTTGTCATGCAAGAGGAAATGTTTTAATCTGTTTAGGAGGCTGGTGCAGTATGAATTACTGAGATGCCATATGTCCTCTGAAACTCATGGCAAATTCATCTTTCCTGAAGAAAGGCAACTGAAAAATACTTGTTTGTGTAGTCTGATACTGGGCATTAAAAAAAAAAAAAAAAGATAAATGCTTATGTATCATCTTTAGCAATAACTTTCAACTTAAGAATGACATTACAAGAGTAAAGAGAGTCTGACTGAACTCATTGAAACCTTTTTTGTATATTTATATCATCTAGTGGTTTCTTTTTTCCTGTTTTTGAGTACTTTACCCAAACATAGTATGTTTATATCTGCAAAGTAAACATTTTCTAAAAGGATTGTATAATCTCTGTGCCAGACAATGGCTAATCGCAAATTCCTATAATAAAAAATGAAAAATATCCGAGTTCAATCAGACTTACTGGATAAAGCAAGCAGATACCAATGATGTCATAACTCAGGGATTTGAGCAGGAGAGGGAGAACTGAGAATTATACATCAGGGAAAGAAAGATGTGAGGCTGGTTGCTCATTTGGGGAGCATGCATGTAAAAGGAAAAGATTTTGAAAGGGAAAGAGCCATTCCTTCAATAATGAATGCTGAACTCTGATGACAACTTAGAGCATGATAAATGAAGTGTTTACGATGGTGTATAAAATTATACTGTTTGAAATGATTATTCTGTTTTGTTACTGGTTATCCACCTGTTGATATTCTTTACATAGTTGGTTTTTGAGATTCCAAAAAGATTTATAATGAGAAAGATATTTCAGATTTCAAAGCTAGAAATCACACATGAATGATTTTTTTTAATGTTAACATCACTGAAGTATTATAATGCCTGTAGCAGAAAACCATCAAAACAAGGAAATTCACTGCTAGGGCTGCACCATGCCATATGTCCTCTTAATACCTAATTACAATAGGGGCACAAAAAGCAAGTCATTAAACTTGCACCCTATTGTGCATAGGTATTAGAGGACATATGGTGCATTTCAAGTCAACATATGAAATTCCATGAATTTCTTTTATTTGTGGTAACTGTTTTAAGCATAGGAATCTTTATTGCTATTTTGGTCTTCTAGGAAATTTGCCAAGGTTATAGTTTTTAATGAAAAAGATAAACTGCCCACCCTCAAACCTAGGGAATTTGCGATAGCTTTTTATATAAAATATACACCAACTTTCTTACAGAAGTCTAGAAAATTTTCTAAATTCAAACATTTTTTACAGGTTTTTCACCATTTAAAGAAAACTACTTGACAATGGATGGGAAGAATGGGTCCTTTCTAAAAGCTGCTTAAAGGATAACAAACAAAGGATAGGTCTCATGAGCTCCTTCTCAGAACAGAGATAAATCCATACTTTGATAATACGTGAATAGCTTGTTGAACCAGTTTTATTGAACAGCTTCATCAATGACCCAGAGAAGGGATCAGACCAAAGAATCTTTTGTAGATGCTACCCTATAGAATAAAGTTTTACAATGACAAGGAACTCCAGAACAACACAACAAATCTGAGTCAGTGGGCAAAAACATGGCAAATGAAGTTCAGTGCAAACAAACACAAAGCACCTAGGGAAAAAAAGTCTAAACTACATCTTTAAGATCCTGAACACAGTCCTGGAAGTCATAGTTATGGGAAAAGTTGATAGTCCTTGAAATTATAGTCTTGGTAGTCAGAGAAACTCCAAAAAAACCCTTACAAAATGCTGGTTACCTCAAAGAACTGGAGGAAGGCCAAAACAAAAGGTCTAATTTTCTTGCAGTGTAAGACTTCATTGGCTCAACATCTTGAATATTGTGGGTACTTCTGGCCTCTTCATAGAAGACTGTACTAGATTTTAGGAGAGCATAGAAAGTAAGGAGAGATATTAGCTGATTTATGAGGAGAGATCTGAAAGGTTTGGATCTTCAGTTTGTAGAGGAGATTAAAGATGACACAGCTGAGATGTATAAAATCATGAAAGTGGGTAAGGTGTGAGTTGGTTAGTTAGGTCTATACATAGTTAAAAGTTTGTCCATTCAGATAATCTTATGATTAGAATATATCCCAAAGTGTGTTTTCAAAATTTGCAGATCCTTGAAAGAGCATGGAAGGTTCAAATGAAGACTTGAGTACTATATCATTATTACCACTCTTACTGTTATTTGAGAACGCTTCTCTTATTTTTCAAATTTATTCTTTTTCTCACTTGCAAAATTCTCACTTATTGGCTCTTCACTAGGTAGATTTTGGTTCTTTATTTTATGCTAACTGAATAGGCGGTGTTAAAACATGGAAATCAGTACAATCTTTTACAGTCCAAAGCATTAGAATGTGAACTTATCTCGATAATGCTGTAGTGGACACTGGACAAAGCTTAAGCACAACTCTCAGAAACTTACTGGACAACTATGTAGAAGTCAGAGATAGATAGAAACTCCATATACAGTCTGGTATCTTGTATCTACATATTAACATCACCATGGGTTTTTGTGGTATTCCTGCATTGGCTACTTTTACTTTTATCTGGTTTTGAACAGCTTTGTAGGAATGAATGCTCTTATCTTCCTCTTATTTTAAGGATATTCTGGCCATAAATCACTTGTTTCTCCTAATGCAACGCTTCCATAGTTGCTGTATATGATACAAAAAAAGAATTTATTTACTTTCCATGGCAGAATATCCTTAGCAGAGACTTAGTGTGAAAGAGGAGGAAAATGGAATCAATTACGTTCAATTCTTTTTGGAGTACAATGCAATAAGGAAAAAATATGTTATTAAAATGGATTCACTCTTGTATTAACCTAGTGTCTCTTTCAGACTCTGCTTTCAAAGTATTTCTTTTTCTTTTTGTTGCCATAGTACAGACACTTGAGATATTCAGACCACTAAGATGAACTTTATGAAATGTCAGTAATTGCTGTGTGTGCACATTGACTCATTACGTTAAACAAAAAAGCCATCTTAGATTTCCCATACACACACACAAAATAGGTTAAGATATTAGCTCACATTAAGGTCCAGTGGCTTGCAAAATTGAAACTGTTGGAGGAGAAAAAGTCCCTAATCAGATATTTTTAAATCTGAGTTATAAAACCAAAAGTGGACTACGAACAATTTTCAGAGGTTTGGAATAAACCATGATGCAACCCAGGTTTCTTAATATTAGAAAGAATATTTTATGACCC
This sequence comes from Calypte anna, assembly GCF_003957555.1. Lineage (NCBI taxonomy): Eukaryota > Metazoa > Chordata > Aves > Apodiformes > Trochilidae > Calypte > Calypte anna. Next base: position 158,210,340 of record NC_044244.1, read on the forward strand.
AGTATCAAAGTAAATAAGCAGCAACAGTATAGGAAATAAACTACATTATTTCATTACATTAACATTTACTGAGGTTTTTCTAAAAATTGGACTATCTCCAAAAGTTTTCATCCATTACCATTGTTTCAACATAATACTCTAAATGCATGCACATGTACGTGTGCACCAACACTTACACTGTGAACATCTGTGTTCCTAATTTTTACTAATATCATCGAGGATGCAGATAAACAATGGAGTAAAAGTGCCTGCACTGAAAGCATTCTGGAAAGCAAACTTCTATTGATGGAAAAATCAGAGGTTTTTAAGTACAAGAAATTGCAGTTTCCCTTTCTTTTGTAGTCCATTTGTTATTACAAATATGACATCTGATGATCTTACTTAATCCAAATACCTCTCTGAAATACCAGGCTGATGATGATATCCTTTATCAGAACCATGTTTTTCATTGTAATTTTCATTCAGGCTTTCTTGTGATAATATCCATGCCATTTTCAAACAAATTTCTGCTTCTTATTTGTTTTCATATGGTTAGTGACTACTAAACCATAAAATGAAGACCATATAAGAGGAAACACTGCAGGTATGGTGGCTCATGCTGTTGGGTGTAGAAGAGAGAAGCAGCCTGAAAAACTGCAAGTGACAAAAGAGTTGGAAATTCTTCCCATGGGAAAATTCTATTTGTGTTTATGGTATATATTTTTATTACACAGGATTTAAATGTCTAATTTAAAAAAAATCAGATCATGTCAAGTACATTATGATCTTAAATAAAACATACTAAACTACAGATGACAATTCCCTGATACAGAGATAGTCCCAGATAACTGAATTGCAAAAGACTACACCGTTTTTTTTTAAAAATCAGCAGCATACAACTTATGTTTTAAGCAGAAGAATTATTTATTACTGCAAATGACTGAATAAGAACTTGGAAAAATGCAACCCTATCTATTCATTTCTGGGTAAGATGCCAAAACCAAGTTTATCGAGTCTATTACTTTTTGTCCTCAGCTGCTTAAAATTGCAATTGGAAAAACAAAGCTGTCTGAAATCAAAAGAGTACACAGACTTTCAAGTATAGAAATGCTATTCATCCTCCAACTCATCTGTGATAAACTTTGAATTTATGTGTGTATAAGGATTTTTTTTGTTTTCAGATTTGCTTTTGTTTTTGGTTTGCTTGGGTCTTTTTTTTTTTTTTCTTTAACAGCCAAAAAATGTATTTGCACATTTAGAAATTACATTTTTGAAACTTCTTAGCTTTGGTGTCACACTCTAAGTAAAGACTGCTTGACTGATTTATGCTTCGCTGTAGAAATAACTCAAGCTTCAGACAGATTCCAGCTAACACTGTAAAAAATGCTTACTTGTGAGGGGGATAATTCAAATTGCCTTTAAAGTGTCTGTTTTACATGAAATATTCTGAAATATACATTAACCTATGAGATGTTTTTAGACTGTTGGCCAGAATCACAAGTCACCTTTGACAATAGATTTAGATCATGATTTTTTCTGAACAGCATTACCGTCTCACAGCACAATCATTAGAACAATACTTTTTCTTACTAATGTCATGTTATCTGCTTTGAAGTTTTATTTAGGATCTGTTTAGATATCTAATCTTTTTGCTGGATGAACTCTGTGCTTTGTTGGAGCTGGAACAAAGCTGCTCAGGGAGCCAACAAGAAGCTGTCATGCTAATCTATCCTTTAAGATAACCTTTGCTGAGGCATTACTCTTAGTATTATTTGTTATTAACACCTCTTGCAATGCTTGTATGGTACAGATGTCTTGGGTAATCTGAATGAGCTGAGAAAGCCCTTGCAATAAGTTAACAATAACTGGCACTGCTGCTACTGCCCTGTAGTTCCTGTTTTCTAAAGGGTAGGCTATCACTTGTTCAATAACTACACAAAGTTAATTTCAGCAGTCATCAGAATAAGAGGAAAGAAGTTTTCATTGAGTTGCAGAGATTTTTAGTCACCTGTGGAAATGAACCCTACATCTTCTAAATGCACAGAATAATTCCATTTCCTGCTGCACCAACTACCATTCCCTTTCACACCTCCTATAAATTCCTCTTTTCTTGCTACAGAGCCCACAGTGATCTCTGGGCAAGTGGCCACAGAGGGCTCAATGACTTCAGGCTTCCTTTCTGCCAGCAGGCCATCTGCAGGCACCACAGAGGTCAGAAGGCTTATGGTTACCTACTGAGACTATTCGTAGCCCACCTGCTAATTCTTGAAAGACTTCTTCCAATTAATTATCTTTGTCTCTTCTCTTGCTCTATATCACTTTGCTAAAATTGACCAGGACTTTGTCAATGGCCAGGAGCTGACCGGGCCTGATAGATGAGTAGACCTTTATTCATCCACAAAAACATTTTCTAATTTTTTTTTTCCACTAGGAAGCCATCACAAACAGCTGGGAATTGCAGAGTGTGTCAGGCAGAGGTACCTTTTGGGGTATCTTTGCCAGATGTCATAGCTTACTTTGTCTCACCTGAGAGACCAGATTTTTTTCTATTCAGAAAGTTTTTTTCTGGCTCGTGCTACAAGAAGGGCACCCTTTAGAGATTCCAAAGCCTTTTTGTGTTTTGGATGTACCAACTTTAGAGAAAAATTGCAGGCCAATTCATTTGTATGCTCTGGCTTAGCTGGGTGGATGCAGCATTTTTAAAAAGCTTATTGGTATGAAGTTTTGAGAGCATGGCAAGGACAAATTAATGTGTTCCACCTAATGTAAATGAAGGGCAGCCTCCAAGGAAGCTACTAATCCAACTTTCTATTTTAATTTTGATTACAAATGAAAAAGAACTGTATTTATGCTACCTCGGTCTAGGAATATTTGACTATTTTTCTTAACCTTTTTTTAATACCGTTAATTTTGACTGAATTTTGCAGCAGAGTGTAGGTTCCACGGATCACAAATCTGCAGAAATGTGTAATATCAATTGCAAAGTTGAAGAGAAGGACTCTGATAGTGACCCAGTTGAAGGAAAGATTGCAACCACTGCTCAACCGTTGTTAGATAATAGAAAATCCACACAAAACAGATGTTCTTTCCATGAGCAGGAAAGCTCCCAAGAAATATAGCATCTATCACAGAAGAGGGTATCAGCTGTGACACACAAATGCATAGGAAACTGGTCTTGGTTAGCTCTGGTTCTTGCAAGCTCTTGCAAAAATACTCTATGTATAAGAGTATTATTTAATCTGTCATATGTGGGAGTGTGCATGTGGATATCCCTTCAGCTAGATGACAGCAAGCCTTGTTATTTCCTAAACCTTTAGTACCAAAAGTGCATTGAGCACTGGATATATGGCTAAAGGCAGGTATTGCTTTGCACAGCTTGCAGTCCTGTGGCTACACCACTGTTACAAGGAAATGCAGATTCCATAGCAAAGAGTTTTTAAAAGATATATTTCAGATTGTTTGCTAGACATTTTATATTGCATTTCCTCTACTATTCTTTCCAACTCTACAGCAACTATGCAACCTTATATAGCAAGATTTATTGTTTCACAAGTCAGCTTACTGAATCTATCTGATTCCATAAAGTATTGTGCCGACACCTGCACAGTAGAAAAGAAAGCTAAAAGGTTGAGAGGAGATTTTATCTCTGTTTTATTCCTCTCCATTTAAAAAATGCACAGGTAAGTAATATTGCATAATGCTTAGTTACTGATGCTGTTTAACAGGAAGTTTCTCCATTTTATGTCTGGCAATGGGCATCTGATTGGGGTAGTCATGAAGAAAAGTGGATGTGCTATTCCAGGATATTTTATTACATGAGAATTTCTTGGAGACTTTGTCAGTGCCATTGTATTATTTTGCTTATTTGCCACGTATATGGATTCGATTTACTGCATGGTGACTATAACTCATTGCTTTCATTTCTCTCATCTTGTTCACCTCTTTTTTACCTTTGACATCTGTAAAATACTTAATCTGAGCTGGTATGTGCTATTGAACTAGTAGATAAATTAATGTAAGGATTTTTACTGTATCTCAGTTTTTTTTACAGAACCTCAAAAGTAGTGTAGTCCTCCAATAACTCAATTAACTACATCTCAAGCTCCTCAAATCCATGTTGTCTGGATTAGACAATCTGAAAAAAGCATCAGTCTTTTCAAGAAGTGTACTTTGTTCCCACTAAGTTTCTTATGTTCTCCTTATGTTTTACAATTCTGGCTCAAACACACTACCAAGAATTTAGTTGAAATGGGCTTACACAATGATCCAAGTATTATCTGTAAATATTTTAGATGGCTTTTGTTTGGTGAAAATCAACTTGAGAAACAAACTTTGCTGAAAAAATCTGAAATTACTGGTTTGCAAATAGTTCTTTTTATATTAAGTACTAGTTATCTTAACATTATTCTAACATTTTTCTTCATTAGCACGATTGTGCTAATTACATTTTCTACATTGTAAATTGTAAATGTTTTCTACATTGTAAATCTACATTACATTTTCTACAGTGTAAAATAGCTCAAAGTGGGCAATGTGTATTTGGGTATATATGTTATATATATAATGTATATAGCATATATTCTGTTCCTTCAATATATTTTAGAGCAGCAAGGTATGAACACTCAGAGTGGGAACCTTTCAGTTTGAGAAACAGAGTTTATAATGGAAACATCAATGAAGTGACCCAATGCTATTGAGCTGGGGAGTAGTGAGTGGTTCCCTATGCACTGGTGGATAGTCTTGGACACCAGGAAAGGGTTTGGGAGCCCTTTGAACCATCACTTCACTGAGTGCTTAGCCAGATCAGTAATACTGCAGCCTAACTCAGCGTACTGTAATAACCCAACCTGAGCCCCCTAGAGGTTTCTGTTTGAGAACAGATTTCCAAAAGTAGTAGTCTGAAAGTACATGTTTTTCAGTGATGCGAGGACTGTAAAAATTATGTTTGTAATGAGATAACATTTTTTTCCCCATGTGAAACACTGGTGGAAATCACAATAAATAAATACAATGTCAGGCTAGAAAAAATGTTGTAGTTTCATGTTGTTGGCTTGCAAATTGAATTTTTACATAAAATTTACACTAAATGGAACCTCATTATACAGTGATGAGGTCCAGTATGATCCAAATCATTAAAATCACTGTACTGCTTAATGATTCACTAAGTGGTACTGCAGTGCCATAAATTTAGCACTAGTTTCATGATTCAAAACAGCAGACTGAGACACCAGCAAATCGTATGTGGATCATTAAATTTACAATGAATGTCAGAGATGAAATAAGGGGGAAAAAACACTTTGAGAGATAGGGATAATATGTGCTCTAAGGTGACATCCATCAAGATAAATGATCTTATACCACTTGTGCTTCGATAATAATGGGGGGTTGTTTTTTTGTTATTCTTCATTTCATAATTTCTAAAGGGGTTGGAAGACTAAGCCCTTTAAGAATTAAAGTTGCTGTCATTTTCTGAGTACCTTGTGATCTATTTTATTTGTATTTATACAATATACATATGCTGCTATATTCCTCTCTGACCCCGTTGAACCAGATTCTCCCCTTAGCAGGATCAGAGTATGCCAGATCTGTAAATTTTGCAATTGCATATTCAAATAGCATAAATAGTTCAGTATTAGTATTATTATCAGAATCCTAGAAATTTATATTTTTTGTTGTTATTGACAGAACTTTCTATCTCAATAGTCGGATAAATTATTTCCTGTGTAATTATACTAACACTAATAATGATAATAGTACTGAAAATAAGAGTTACTCTTGCACACACATTCTAACCTACATACATAAATATAAAAATGTAATCCAAAGGAGGAATCTAGTCTTCTTCAAGGTATAAGCATGGAATACTTCAGTCTTTAGTTCTTGGGAACTAAAGCTCATTTTTGCTTTGATTGAATGTATTTGTTTCAACTCCCCTCTAGTGATTCCTTATCATGAAACAGATATCAAAACAGTAAATACCATTTTAGCTGAATTTTTCACAATCTCCTAAGTGAGGTTTGAGAAGTAATGCATGGATTAAAAAACAAAAATTATGCATGAATTTTTCAGAAAAAATATGTCAACAACATCATTGTGACTGAATGAAAGAATTCACTGTTTTATCCTGAAAGATGTAAATTGAAAAGAAAGAAAGATATGTTCTTGAAGGTATTTTACTATCTAATGATACTATGTGGGGAAGTAAAAATTGTGAAATTGCTTACCTATACAGGAGAAAACAGGTTTTCCAAATTTTGTCCCACATCCTTATTCAAAATTCCATCTTATTTCATTTCACTGAGATGCCAAATGCAGCAAAAGGTAGGCCATACATGCTGGGAAATACAACACTTTACTAACAGAAAACGCAGAAAAATTAAAAAAGTATACAACAGAAGAATAAATAACAAAATTATTATTTGAATCATAGAATCACGGACTGGTTTAGATTGGAATGGACCTTGGAGATTATCTAATTCCAACACCCCTGCATGGGCGTGGACACCTCCCACCAGACCAGGTTGCTCAAGGCCCCATCCATCCTGGCCTTGAACACTTCCAGGGAGGGGGCAGCCACAGCTTCCTTGGGCAAGCTGTGCCAGTGTCTCACCACCCTCACAGGAAAGAATTTCTTCCTACTGGCATCCTTTCTTCCCTCTAGCATGTTGACTTCACCACACAGTTCTGTGTCATCAGCAAACTTGCTGAGGGTGTATTTGATTCCACTGTCACCAACACAGATGTTGAACTGGTCCAAGTACTGATCCTTGAGGAACACCACTTGACACACAAGGCAAATTTAGGCTGCATGGAGTCATTCCATTTGTATCAAGCATCAAAGTAGAGAAGAAGGAAGGTTTTCCAGTTTGTATACCCATCTTTTGCACACATAAGAGCAGTGGGAAAATGTTCAAGAGTTAAATAGGTGTTGAATTAATCTGAAATAATATCTTACACATCCATTTAAAATCACCAACAGCCAAAGGATTTTACTAAAAAGACTCGGTTTACAAATACACCGCCTATTGTAAGAAAGTTGCAGGCTGTTTGCATTGTGAAATTTTACTTAAAACGATTTATGTCAGACAACCTGAATTTCTTTTTTCCACACTAGTCTGGTGGAAATGGAAAGTGAGATGAAAGGAAAATGAATTAATTTACTTTCAGACACAGGAAATGCTACTAAATTTGGATACGTGAAAATATTGAACTTTCACTAGGGAAAAAAATAAATGATTTGAGGCCCTAGTGATCACACAGAGGATCCAGACAATTTGACAGGTATGAATTTATCTCACTTGCGAATGAATAACCTTTGGTAACTCACTTGAGACTGAAATATTCAGAACACATTTTCTCCAGAACACTTCAAAAGACACAGTTCATTTCTGTCTCAACCACACAGCCCCTTTGGTTACTTTCAGTTTACTGAGTTTTTGCTTTGCAAGTTCAGAAAATTAACATAATAAAAGCCTACCAGTGAGTTTTAGTCATGTAGGAATGAAACTAGATTAACTCTTTGATTATTCTAAAGTCTACACAATCTTTTTTTTAGTATCAGCTGAGGGAGGCTTCATTGATCTCCTCTAAATCTTGCTTCAGCTTTACATGGAAATTCACCTCACTTTGAAAGTACAGGCAGTTTTCAAAGCAGTGCTTCAATTTATTTGGTAAGTGACTTCAACATAAGCCTCGTTTTGTGTAGCTGACAGGGGGACAATCAGTTATGGCTCAATGGGATAAAAGTACTTCCTGGGGACTTGCCACAAGGTGTGCTAAGGTGTAGCTCTAGAAGGTGCTGCATGCCCACAAAGAAAGCAGAGATCTGGGGATATAAATGAGAAGGAAGGCTGGGAGTGCACCCTCGCTGATGCTCAGAGCTATACAGGACTGGGTTATAAGGGATCACAGCTTTCTGAGTGTGCTCTGTAAGTGGGTGAGGTCCCTTAAACATGTAGATGAGGGTTACTTGGTTAGCAGATTATCTCCATTCTCTAATAATTGACTTATCAGATTGCAGCTGTGACATATAGAGGGATTTCATTTTGTATCTTGAAGGTACTCTTTAAAATTTAATTAAAAATTTACAAAATTTACAAAAATATATGTTAAAAACCTATGAAATTGAAGTTTGAAGAGATAAACAAATGTGAACAATGAATCTGAAAGTCACCAGTGCTTTAAACTTTGATTTGTGCTTATCAAGGTTAAAGGTTGCTATGCTTATACCAAACTTCTGATATAATACAAATTTCTAAATTGTCTTGTGCAGTAGGTGGAAACAACAATAATTCCAAAGTTTTCAGAATACTGAAATAGTTATTAAAATATTTTATTGATTCACAATCTTCCAATGACCAGGCATATGGAAATGAGAAATCACAAGATCAGAGAAGGCCTGAGGTTGGAAGGGACCTCTGGGGAATCTCTGGTCCAACTCCCTGCTCATGGTAGGGTCAGCTGGAGCAGGCTGCTCAGACCTGTACCCAGTCAAGTTTTCAGTATCTCCAGGGAGGAAGACTCTCAGGGCAACCTTGTCCATTGTTAGACCTCCATCACAGTAAAAATGTTTTCTCTTGTTTGAATGGAATTTTTTGTTTCAGTTCATGTCATTTGCCTCTTGTCCTTTCACTGGATGCCACTTGGAAAAGCCTGACTCCATCGTCTTTAATCACATCCATCAGGTGTTTATTACACACCTTGATGAGATCTCCCCCTTGAGCCTTCCCTTCTCCAGACTGAACAGTCCCAACTCTCTTATCCTTTCCCTGTATGTCAAATACACCATGGATAGGAAGATACTTGACAACAGATGACTATTTTAAAGATTTTGAGGAAAGTATGTGATAAAATTAAGTGTTCTATGAAAGATAATAAACTGAGTCAAATTTAATCTTTTCAAAACTGAAACCCAACTTGACTTTGGCCTCTTCTAGAGATGTTAAGACTAGTCTCAAAAAAGATTTAGAGGGGTGTTCCTAAATTAAAAAATTAGAAAACAACTTCACTTGTCTTTCAGCCGTTGAAGCCCTCCAAGTTTCCCAAGTGAAACAGATACCACATTTGCCATTTCTACAACCTCCTTTTCTTGCCCTCTTAGCTTCTGTGGCCCATGCTGCATCCATGCACAACATCACTAGACCCAGAATAGACTGTTTCTTCAAAGGGTACAGGAGAACAAGTCTGGAAGGAGTGAGTTACTACTGCACACAGGAACAAGGCACACCAACTCACTCATTTTCTGGCCATGGTTTGTGTACAGGTCATTTGTTGCCCCAGTACATATGACATATTTTGCTTATTTTTTCTCAAGAAAGAACAAGTTACTTTTCGTATGAGAAGGGGGCAGGACCTAGATGACTTGGAGACACATTAGAGTTGCTGCTGGGTGGCAACTCAGTAAAGTAGTATCAGGTGGGCCAGCCCACGGGACTGACAAGAATGAGATCCCCCCCCAAATACAATAAGTGATTGGGCTCAAGTCTGTCCCTGGCTAAAGAGTTTTAATTCTTGTGGTTTCCATTTGTATACTGAGCTTGTCCTGAACAACTAACAAGCAAAACCACTTCTCTGTACTACTGATTCCTGTCATCACAGGGCTATCATTTGTTCCCAGAGTTAGAAATGCAGCCAAAGGCTGATGCTTTTTTTGATTCTAAAGATCTAAATTAGGTTTCTAAATACAAGCATCAACATGTGATGTGATTGAGGCGTCTAAGCTTCCATTTAGTCGAGACAACTATTAGGTTTTGGAGAGCTCTTATAATCATCACAAAGTAGTTAAAGACATATAGTTGCATGTACAGACCTCTGGCTTCTATTGACTAACATTCATCTGACCAACATGGGAAAGTAGGCACTTAGTTGACATATAGGCAGTTACATTTAGATGCTTAGATTATGTTTTCTAGTCTGTACCAAATGCCTCTTGGGAATTTTGATACACAGTGTTTGTATTTGTCTACTTCATGCTGTGGAAATGCACAAACCTTAGATATTCCTTCCCACATGATACAACTCACTTTTCCTTCCCTTTCTCCAAAATTCCTCCTTTATCTGCATCTGAGGAGATCTATTCTGTAGATATGAAGGAAGTATACTGATGGCAGTTCTTTTTTATGTACACTTCTGAGACTAAGTGTAACAATTTATTCATTCTAATAGTGTCCTGATTGGGCAGCAATGGCCCAAGCAGAGAGGTTTTACTTCTGTGAATGATACGCATCATTGCTGATGTTCCTGTTGTCACCTGGGTAATACATCTGCTACAGGTCTGACCTTCTTCTGAAACCACATTAATGAGACAAGTATGAGCTAGGTGACTGATAATAGCTGGTGCACGTGCTTCCTAGTTCTGATGCTCTGTCTGCTTCATCTTCTCTACTGTAAAGTACTAAAACTAAAAGGAAAACATGTCACTCATCTAAGAAGCATTATAAGCTTTCCTTGAAAACAATAGTGCAATTTAAACAGGTTCAGTCAACAACAGAAATATATATCTTCAACCAGCATTCTGACACAAAGTTCATGTATTCAGAATGCATTGTGAAGTAGTCAGACAGCATACAATATCTTATGTAGTGAAAAAAAATGACATATCAATCACTTCTCTTGTGCTCCATCTTTACATGACACCTCAGCTCTTTGGTTAGGTAAGAATCATTGTACACAACTCTGTGGAGCATTGTTTCTTTAGTCTACCCATGTCTAAAACATTGTTATAGTTAACAGGAGGATTTCTACTTACAATATAATTGCATTGTGTATATATAATTAGAATAATACTGCACTAGACATTGATTGACAGAGCAAGACAGGATGAAGTATAACATTAATAGACCTCATGGTAAGTATAAATTTTTGGGTTATAAGAGGTTGTTAAAACTACCTTAGTTAAAAATGGTAATTGTGAATAGTGTAATTGCAGTATTACACTAGAGATAGTTCACTAGCTGGACTGAATCCACAGTGTTAAACCAGTATACCAAGCTGTGTAATTACTTAGTTTTCACAAGATTTGCTTGTTGATTAATTTATATATTAAGGAGTTTTCCATAAAAACACTTCTTCTCTAAATTCAACACATAATTTTAAAATTATATCTTACTGAATCATATATAAAAAAAATGAAAATGGGAATTACTATGTAAAAAAAAAATCTTTTAATTACTCCTTGCAAAACACTCCGAGCTCCTTGACCAGTCTCCTTAAAAAAGCCTAGACTAGATGGTTGAAGATAACAAGACCTAGTCTAATCAGGACAGAAAGAAGGTCCCAGAGCAAAGTAGATCTCAAGGTATATCTGCATTTGTACTTTTAATTAAAGCAATTAAAAGCTTCACCTAGAATATAAGATTTTTTCCTTGTCATGCTAAAGACTGGACTGTACCATAGCATTGAGGAGCTGAGGAACAAAATTCTATGTTATGAATATTCTATAACAGAGAAACTGTTTACAAAATTAAATACAGCTGAACTCCCATGAGAAAATGTTGCTGTTGTTAGGGGCATAGCAGTGAAAGTGCAAATACTTGAGGTTAGATTTGCCACAGTGATATCAGAGAGCAAGTAACAAGGGATATCACACACTCAGAAATGTATCTGTTTCCAGTTTTATGGTTCCAAGTGACCACTGCAAACTTTGTTCTCTGCATTTTATAGCTAATGCAGCCTATGTTCCTGTATGCTTTCAGAAATGTTACTTAACACGTAGGCCCCCTGCCTTTTTGGGTAGTTCTGAGTATTTCCATATATCGTGATTTAACTTGAAAGTGAAAAGAGTCCTGGGTTACTGCAGGAAGGTTTTAATCCTGAAGAATTAAATGTGAATACCTTAAAGGAAAGCAGTGGTTTAAAAAAGACTTCTTTTTGGCTGAATGTGATACTGAATAATCTTTGAATTAACTGGGAATCTAATGACATGCCTTGTGTTGAGAACCTTTCTCTGTCTAAGGAGTGGTGATAGGTAACTAATTCTTTCTTACCTTTACTTTTTAAAATTATTGCTCTTAATTTCTGCCACCTATTTTCCATGCAGCTATCAATGCATGAGTTGCCCTGATCGCTGTGAACTGAAAAATTGAAAACAGGGAGCTACATGTTATCAATTCTTGCACATGCCACAGCATGAGCTTTCTGGTGGTTCCCTGTGTTGGCACTGAACAAAGAAAATCTGTGCCAGCAGTAGTCTGAATGCATGTTCAGGGCACAGGGGCATCATTGCTGTCCTCATATACCCCCCAGAAAACAGAGACCTGGTGAAAGCTTTGCAGAGACATAAATCTGATCTCATGGTTCAGAACAAAAGGCAAATGGCCAGGAGGCCACAGCATTGTCTGAAGCTTATCTAATAAGGAACAGGTATTTGGATAACACAATATCTGGCATTATACATCATCAGACTGCTTGAGTAACTTGTGGAATAATGGTATCAGTGGAGTTAGTCACTCATAAGACTCCTCACTGACTTTCCCAAATGAAAGAAATAAATCAAAGTAATCAGAGACTTAGCATGGACATTGGTCAAATATATATATCTATATTGTCCAAAAGTGAATTATCTAGGTGCCCCCTTACACTGTATTTTCAGGGTGTGACTGGAAGCATCAAAAAATAGACATCTAAAATAAATAGTTGCATCCCAGATGTGCCTGGTGCTCTCCATTGTCTGCAATTGCAAACTAGTCTAAAATGTCTTTGAGTGGAGTGGTACTGCCTTCTCTGACACTAGGAGGATATTGACAAAAATCACCATGTTTCACTGTCCCATGTTTGACTGAACTGCAGGCTACATCTTAATATTATGCTTAGGATAATAGTGTCACTCAAGTAGATGAAAATAAGTCATAAATTGTAATTTTTCCTCTGTTTTGTCTGTTTTCTGCTGTTTGTTGGAAGAAATCAATCTTTTTTCCTCACATTTGGAAATGTACTCCAATCTATCATAGAATCATAGAATTGGCTGGGTTGGAAGGGACCTCAGAGATCATCGAGTCCAACCCTTTTACCACCGTTGCGGTTACTAGACCATGGCACTGAGTGCCACATCCAGTCTCTTTTTAAATAGCTCCAGGGACGGAGAATCCACTACTTCCCTGGGCAGCCCATTCCAATGCCTGATCACCCTCTCCGTAAAGAAATTCTATATGTGGTAAGTTTTAACAAATTTCTTGAAATCATCTGTTCAATTTTTTTAACAAAGTGACTTGGTTTGAGTAAAGCTTATGCTCCCACTGATAGGTCGAATTTTTTGTGTCCTCTCAGAAAATGTTATTCACTGTGTCAGTTTCTGGAACATCAACAGATCAGAAACCATACCCTTCTCAAAGTCTTAAGTTCCATCACAAATTCATGCCAGAAGAAAAAAGGAATATTTTAGAAAGTGTATCCAAAGTCATTTCCAAGCTTCTGAGAATACAACTAATGGGAACAAATCCTTTCTCCTGAATACATGTAAGACATATGAAAGTCAGAGTGCACTATAATCAGGGAACATTGCCAAAACTCATCTGGGATCATATGAGAAGAGCATGTGAAACTGGTTGCAAAAATGAAAGATTATATGTTTATCCAAGTCATCTTTTTTTCTAATGCTGCCTTTGGAACAAAGAGTTTTCAGTTTATGGGAATGGTAGATACTAAGTAGTATATGTGAAAACTATGCATCTAGGAATAAACAAATAAGCATACTTATGTTAATCTTCCCTTTTAAGGATAAAGTGTACCTCACAGGATACTTTCACTCACAAAATTATATGCTGGCAGATGACCTTGGAAATGTTTATGTACTTCCTTCCATTTTTTCATTTTAGAGTTGTCCTGATTAAGTGCACTGGAATCACTATATATTAATGTGACAGCTCAAATTACAGGTAGCTCGTAGAATAAAAAAGAAGATAAATTGGATAAATGGGTTACACTGGGATAGGTAAATTAATTAAGTTTCTAGGGAAAAACAGAGTCTCTCTAATACTTAGATATCAGGAAGGTGATTATTTGTAAATAAATAATGCATAGAGAATACTTTTAATAAATGTGGTTGGCCAGATTTACTATTCTCTCAGCCAGCAAGTATTTTGCAATAATTTCAGTAGAATGCTCGAAGCTGACATCTAACCTAAATCTTCACCACTTTGCTCACCCTTTTCCTTGTTCTCTGAATTCTTGCATTTGTGAATTGTTGCCTAACAGTAATGATTGCTATAGGCCCTTTTCTATTCACAGGATAATTAAATATGGAAATAGACCCTTCGTCACAATAATGCCAGAATGCCTCAGTCTCTTTGTGGGATGGCTTTCTTGAAGGTGAAAGAGAAGCTTAATTTTATCAGCCTTTCAGTTGTTATCTTCTCACTTTAGATCTTTAAATGCTACGGTATTAGACCACTTGTACTAATGTTTCTTTGATGTGGACTTCTCTCCACCACTGCTGAAAGTGCTGCAGTAGCCACCTCGGTCAATGCATAAGGATTTTCACTGGTCACAGGTATGGTTGGATTTAAATACCTGACCAAAAGATGGAAGGTGTACTAATGTTGTAACATCCTTGCTTACTTTTCCTATTCCAGCTGAAGGTTTCATATTGTGAGATTTGTTTAGCGTGTCAGACACTCATAACCAAGTTTGGATTTACACCTCAGTTTTCCCTGGTCTGTCAAGATATTAAATAACTACAGTGAGGTCTGATGTAAGAAGAATGTCAGAGTGCCATATGAGGAAGAGCTAGCCCCTAAACTGGGGCAAATAAAACATTAGGTACCTAAATAAATCATGTTCCACTTAGTATAGTTATGTCGTCTTAATGATCTATCTTTATTTTGAACAGTTCAAATAATGTCAGTCAGGATGGCTCTGCTTGCTAAGGTAGCATACAATTCTCACTAAGATTTCTACATTTGGGATATTCTGAAACAAGGACCATGTTACTGTCATGGCAAATTAGGTCAATATGGTGAAACAGAGTCATGGGATGATGAAACATTAAAGAGCACATTATTAACTGTCTTTTTCATTTTTTTTTCTTCAGTGGCATTTAACAAATCAAATGTTAAATTCTGAAAGACACACAAATGCTTTGTTAGATTACTAAAAAACAGGGAGAAAAAGTTCCCTCAGCTGGTTTCTAACACACTAATATAAAGCTGACCTTAGTAATATGTTTTGGAGGTGATGTTTGAGGTCCCTTATAACCGAGATATATCCAAAGTAAAATCTGCATGATTTATAAAGTTTCTTGTACACTTTTATGGAGATACTTCAGGAATCTAATTTTCCCTTTGACATATCCCATGAGGACTTTTTAGAATCTCAAGATTCTGCAGAAAGAAATGCAGCCATTCTGAAATCTACATCCCTCAGAAGGTACCTCTCTGTCATTGGCACGTATCAGTCTTATGAGTGAGTAACAGGAAGGGTTTTTCTGTGTTAAGCATGGTAAGAGAACTGGTAATGTTATGTTACCTAGAGTTAAATATTAACAGAATCCTCTTGCCTATTTGCAAGGGTGAATGTCAAGTTCCAGACATGATGAGAGGAAGAAAAGTTAACATATTTCAGTCTTTCTTCTTAGGTGTCAAACAGAAAGGACAAGATAAGTTTCTGCATATAAGAGCAAAGATCTCTGAAGTAACTATGATATTTGTGTATAAACCTCTAGAGCTCCAACCAGGGACCTAACAGAAGAGCCTGCTAACTCATGTTTCAAGAGCTTATCTGTTATACTTTAGACCAGTGTTATAGAAGATATGTATAATTCAGTTCATGCCAGCAGGCCATAAACTATAGCTATGCATGTTGTAGTGCATTGTGAAAGCTTCTTTTTTAAGCACCTAGTACAATTAATTCATTCAAAGGATTACCACAAAATGTAAAGTATGCAGTCAGAGTATGTCTTGCTTTCTTGCTATTACCAACAGTATTTTTGATTAGTAAATTATCATCCATGTAACATCTCTTTTAGTAATAAAAATTCATATAAATAATATTTCAAATCTTCAAATAATAATAATAATAAAAGAGCATAATTTTAATTCTGAAACAAACGTGGTTTGGGTTTGGCTCACCTGGAGAGAAATGGTGGAATTTGAAATAGTACAGAGGTCTCCTAACTTCTGCCCTGGTGCCTCCTAACTAGATTACGCTTTTGAATTATAATTTAACTGTGTAACTAATGTTATATCTGCAATACTAAACAAGGCACTGGGGACATAGGGCAAGGGACTTGAAACTGTCTATGTCTCAGGACTATTTTTGTTTATCTTTGTGTGATTCAGAACTTGAAATATCCTGTTACACGCTCATGTTTATATTATACATTTGGGTACAGATCATAGGCTTCTCTTGAAGAGGTTATTCTCTTTGTGAGTTACTGTTAAAGACAAAATTAATTTACTATGAGTTGCACAAATAGCCCCTGAAGCATATTTTTAGAATTCTTTTAAATAGAATAATCTAAACAGTAAATGATGGAGAGAGAACTGAAATGAACTGTTTCACTTAGTGGTGAGATCTTTTACATATGAGCATGAAAAGACTTGTAGTTCTGGTGACATATTATGTGAAGCAAGTTGTGTCTCCCTGCCCAACAATCCAGCTGCATGTGCTGCATTATTATTCTTGTATTTGTCTCCTTATCCCTGTCCCATTTTATTTCCCCACCTCATCAGAACAGAGGTGCAGTGATACTGCAGCTACTTCCTGAACCCAAAGTGGTCAGAATAAGACTTCAGGCAGACAGAATCAAAGAACCCAACACATCTTGCTTGTTCATAATGCGGGAATTTTAGAAATAGGTAACACGGATAAAGAAGAGTGGAAATGAGCCAATATATGCTGGGGACTGCCCTCCTGGAAAGCAGCTCTGCAGAAAAGGACCTGGGGCTGAACGAGAGACCAAAACCTGTAACAGACCTGGGGCTGAATGAGGAAACAGTGGGTCCTTGACACAAAGAAGGCAAAAGGTATCGTGGATATAGCATTAGGAGGTTGCCAGCAGCTTAGGGCAGCTGATCCTTCCCCCTGCTCCCCACTGGTGAGCTCACTCCTGAACTACTGTGCCCAGTACAAGACACAATGAAGAGAGACCAGCAAAGGGCCATGAAGATGATGAAGGGGTGGAGCACCTCTTCTATAATAAAAGGCTGATAGAGTTGGGACTGCTCAGCCTGGAGAAGAGAAGGCTCAGAGGGATCTTATTCATGCATATGCATACTTGAAGGGAGGTTGCAAAGAGGATGGAGCCAGTTTTTTTTTTTTCAGTGGTGCCCAGTGACAGGAACAAAGGCAATGGGCATGAACAGAAACACAGGATGTTGTGATGGAACATCAGGAAACATTTTTTTTTTCCTGTGAGCACTGGAACAGGTTGCCCAAAGATAGTGTGGAGTCTCCCTTCCTGAAGTTATGTGCCATCTGGGCATCATCTTGGGCAACTGGATTCAGGTGGCCCTGCTTGGGGAGGTGAGCTAGATCAGGTATCTTTCAGAGGTCACTTCCAGCCTCAACCATTTAGTGGTTCTGTGAAAGGCTGAGGGGCATGCGGCCCTTAAGATTTAAAACCTTGTTTTAGGACCAAGGGTCAGAGCATTGCAATGCTGGGAACTTCATGCTGGGGACCTGGCTTAGGGAATTAATTTGGAAGATTGTTGCCATCACAACTTTGCAGTGCATTTCAGGAAAGAGTCTGATGATGTCTGCTGTTCTTAGACTGATCTTTTGAGTTGTGGGAAATATAATTCTTTCAGGCAGCAGAAGCAACTGATAGCTGATTTCACACATGCTGTAGAGGAGGTTTAATTTAGGAGCCCTTGTGGGAAAGAGCCATCACCCTTACTGCCTCCTCTTGAAGTGTTTCTTCTGCCTCATCCCCCACACAGAAGGAGATAAGTATCTCTACCTTCTGTACACTTGAATTTGAAGTACAGAAGGCATCTTCAGTTCCTTCTAGTTGCAGATAAAGCTCCTAACTTGTGGCCAGAAATGTAATTCAAGATGTAGCAATAGCTATAGCTTTATAGTGGCTGGAATAAAGAGGCTTCCAACAGAACTTGCTGGCTGCTTGTGAGGCAGCTATGAGCTCCCACTGATTTATACTGTTATTCCAACTAAGTTTTGGCCATCTAATCCAGGACCTTGATAGCAGAAAGGAAGTCAAGCAGCTTAAAAGTTCAGGTATTACAAATCCCAGCACAGCAGCACCCAATTCATTTCATATATCTTGCCCTTAGTGTCTAACACATACATTTTATCAGCAGCTTGTAGGGCATGCAGTCAGATAATTTCCATTATGGTCAGTGAAATAGCATGGTTAAAATCCTGTGCAATGCTTTATAAATTTAAATTTAAGCATAAATGTTCTGTAACAAGATTATTGTATCTCATCTGATGGTTGGGGAAAGCTCACTCATTTTGTATTGTCAGCACTTGGAGCAGTCATTGATGTATTAAGCTCTTACACAAGTCACGGCATCTTACTTGAACCAACGTGCAGTCGCAGGGGATTTCAATTGAAAGAGTAGATGCAAGAGACACATTTATAACACTAAAGGCAATCAGGTTTGCAATGGATTAGTGAAGAATATGTTAAAATCTCCATCATTTGGAGTCCTTTTATCAATGACAGAAGTCTCTCTAAAACAAACAACCTGTTTCAATAAAACTTTGCTAGGTTACAGGCACAAACAAGGAGAAGAAATCCAGTTTTGGGGCAGAAAAAATGGCTTAGAGTAGCCCCATTTTCACTTCTGTTTTTAGCTATTTATGCTAAGTAAGGTTAGGAAGAAAGGTTATGACTCCATGAGTATGCCCAAAACTTTTTCTTCATGGAAAAATTTGTTCACATATTCTAAAAACGTTCTCATTTCTGCATGCATGTGATGTATCTTGCACTTACCTATGCACAGGATAGAATTTTCTGAAGTAAATCCCTTTTGTCAAAATGGGCTTTGCAAGCATAAACTCTATTACTTACATGTGTGAATGCTTATGTCTGCATACTTGAAAGCCCCTTTCAAAATTTAGTCTATTAAATAAAGATACAAATTAGCAAGATGAGTACAATTCCCCAGCTGAAAGCTTTCCTTTAAAATAAATCTGATATTTCACTAGAAGTAGATGGAAACACTTAAAGAAGTGGGTTGATAAACAGTATTGAGCCCAGGTAGATTTGTAGCAATTGATGTTTTGACGAAATTGGAGATGCTGAAGCAGGCATTTTAGCTTAACTTAGCTAAAATAATGAATTGCAGTAGCCCTATCTAGACATGACAAAGGTATGAATCAACTTCCCCATCTTCTTCAAGCAAAGATCTCACACTTGTGCAGTACCTGTGATGGTGAAAAGGGGATTGAATATTACATGAAGATGGCTGTCAAAAGATAGCTCTTAGTTCAATATCACATCAAGAGTTTTTGAGCTGACAGAGAGAATATGACATTGTTGGTCCTTGAAAAATGTAATAGAGAAATAACTCTATGTTCTTTGCAACAATTAGCAAAATGTTGACTTAATTTATATTATGGTTTGTTAAAAAAATATATTGGAAACATCTAAGGTTGTTTGAAGCAAAATATTCAGATATTTACTAATTTAGATGTAGAAGTCATGCCTACACCCTATGTGTTAAATGAAAACTTGTAATTTATAAAAGACTGAAGAATATACTTTATCAGAACTTCAATGCAAAATTCAAGTTTCAAATATTGAATTGCACTGTTGCTTCTAATTTAAACACAGTTGCTATGTGGCATCCAAAAGAAAAAACATTACTTTTTCTATTGTTTTGATCTGCTCGTTTTAGATGGGATTCGTGACATTTGTTAAAAGAACTGAAAAGGAAGAGATGTGCATGGCCTGGCTGTATTACCTACGGCAACTTTTAACAGCCTAAGATAAGCAAACGTCATATTTGGGCAACCATAAATCTTGGATGACCTTTAGCTTTTAGAAAAGGTATAGTAAAGATCTTAATCCACCAGAGCTAGGAAAGGTTTAGTACTGTGACAGATTTTACATCTTTCATTTGCTGTTATCAAGCCCAGATGCACATAAAAACCTACCTGAAAATTGCTACTACTTTTGGTAAAATTTGTTCTTCCCCCATTCTTCAATTACCTCGTGCTGATTCTGTCCTTAAGATTGCATCCCAATGAATGTAAAGCCCTTTCTGGGGCATAGCAGTAATTTTTTCATTGTCTCCCCTTCTTGTTACTCTATGTAAGTCATGCATGAATGATGTCTGGGAGATCACAGGCTGTCAGATGATTACCTGCTGACAATTCAAGTGAAAAATATTGCATAGGGGAAAAATGTTGGGTGTTTGGGGAGTTTGTGTGATTTTTGTTTTAAGACAGAGAAAGGAGACTGCAGAGTGGTTACCTCTGTCATGATAGTTTGCTAATACCTAACATTACTGTAAAGAGAATCATCTGTCTTTGCACATTGATCAGGTGAAGACGGATATCAGGAAAAAAATTTCCAGTCATAAGGATAGTGAAACTATGTAGAACATATTACATACCAGTGCTCTGGAATCCTCTCACAGTCATATTTTCAAGAATAAATTAAGCAGTCTTCTGGTCAGTGTGGTCTTGACCCTATCTCAGAGGAAAATAAAGGACTATGTGCATTCCTGATTCTTTTCCTGTTCTGTAGTGACATATTCCAGCTCAGGCTAAATTAATGTTTAGACTTGATGACCTTTAAGATCTTTTCCAACCAAAACATTCTATGATTCTAATTTTTTTTTCATAAGTATGATTGAGTTACAAAGCCCTTCATAGCAATTGGTGTTTGTTAACATTATTTAGTAAGTTATTGCCAAATTCCTTGCAGAAGAGGCTCATCTAATGTAGCCCATCATTATTCCCTTACTCTTTGGGGCACAGTAAGAACTCTGACAATATTGTGTAAGATATGTGGCTAATAATGACCCTATTTAAGTTCACTGATGGTGTGATTTCACCTGGGTTATCATGGATAGGGACCAGGATACTCAATATGACACATTGTTCCTTTCTCATTTTTGCTTTCACTTGGTGCCCTTTCACATCTTTGGGAGTCAGTGAAGAGAATGGGTTCCCTCAGGTTTTGTAGCACAGAATCACAGAATGACTGAGGTTGGAAGAAGGCATCTCTGGAGATGATTTAGTGCAACCCTCCTGGTCAAGCACAGTCAGCTACAGCAGGGTGACCAGGATGATGGATACACAGATTTTCAATGTCTCTGAGGATGGAGACTCCACAGTCTCTCTGGGCAACCTGTTTCAGTCTTTGACCACCTCACATTGAAAAACATTACATTTGAGTGGAATTTCCTATGTTTCAGTTCCACCAGCTTCTGTCCTTTCACTGGCTACCACTGGGAATAGACTGCCTGCATCTTCTTTACTCACCCTCACCAGGTATTTATTATACACATTGATAAGGTCCTTCCCTGAGCCTTCTCTTCTCCACGTTGAACACTCCCAGTTGTCTCCATCTCTCCATGGATGTGAGATTCTCCAATCCCTTCGTTATCTTTGAGGCACTCTGGTGGACTTGCTCCTAAGCCTGTATCTCTCTTACAGTGGATAGTCCAGAACTGGACCCAGCACTCTAGAAGTTTCTTATCAGAGCTGAACTGAAGGAAATTATCACCTACCTTAACCTGCTGGCCCTGCTTTTCCTAAGGCAACTCTAGGATGAGCTTGGTCATTGCTGTAAGGATATATTGCTGGTTAATAGTCAACTTCAGATCCTTTTGTGTCAAGCTACTTTCCAGCTGGTAACCACTTTGTAGTGGTGAACAGTGTTATTTTTTCCCAATGAAAGACTTTCCCTTTGTTCAAACTTTTGAGGTTCCTGTTAGCAACATTTATTATTTTCCAGTAGTGGTTAAGCTTATGTACCTACTGTAGCTGTTCATAGGTCACATTTTACTTGCATAATGTTGAGCGTTGTATCAGTCAGCACACAGCAAGTATCATTTTGGTTTTGCCATGTATTTTGTTTCTATAATTAGGTAACTAAAACCAGATCAGTAAAGCTGGGATAATTCTGACCTAATTTACCTGTTTCAAGTTAGGTAGACAGTCTGATTTTCAAGATTAATTATAAACTCAGGCAGGACTACCTTAGGAAGGACAAGGGGAAAGGAAGGTTTCCAAAACAGGTTTTATTCCATCCTTAGAAACACATCTAAAGCACATGAGCTGATTCACCATTCAGAAATTCTATTGGTCTTGACTGACTGCAGATGGAACCTGTTTGAGCAGTCTAGATTTGTCAACTAGAGATAGATAAGAAGCAGTCACCCTAAATAAAGGTGTCCAAGGGTATGCTGTCATTCTTACCTAACATGGATGACAAGCATGTGAATTTACCCATCAGATAACAAACCTGTAAACAACACTAAGTATTTCCAGTCTTCATACCAAAAAGTACTTTAAGAGGCATAATGAAAGAAAATATTGTGAAAAATTATTTTACTAGTATTGACAAAATATTTTTTATTATTATTGACTAAGTACTTGGAATTATTCAGCACTGCTTTTCACTAAGTTTTAAATCTTTTGTCTGGCTTTATGCACCAAAGTATTCTCTATCATCTAAATTATCATCCATACTGTTTTTCATAGATTGATCCATTTCTGCCTACAAGACAGTAATAAAGAACAAAGTTACATCTGGTTTGATTTTCCTGTAATAAACAGCCAATTGCCCCATGTCAGAATAGATGTACTATAGGTATTCTTTGGGGATTTTACCGGGCTTTTGTCAGTCAATAAATAAGTAAGGTCTAAGATTTCATTTATAAAATAGAAATTCCATTGGGCTAGAGGCATCAGGAATAATAGGTTTTTGCTCTTATATACACAATATTTTAGCAAATGTTTTTGCTACCTGCCATTAAAGAAACAAATACTTTTCAGGTGATTTTTCCAGTGGTATACTTCTTTTACAATGCAGTAAATAGTTTTCTGCAGTGTATTGCTTACAAATGTTAAACTAAATTTATAAGGAAAGAGTTAAATTAAATTACTGTAAGAAGAAGTTTCAGAAGTTAGATGAAAAATACTTGATACTGCAGTAGGGGAATTTCTGGGTGCATAAAAGATGGTATTGTAACAAATTTCTTAACGTAAAATTTTTTGTTCTTCAATTATTTCTTTTCTGTGAATTCATCAGCATTTGATTTAACTCAGCTTTCCCCTTGTATTTAGCTGTTGCCTTAGTTGTCTCATTTCTGTTAAATTTTACTGCACCATTCTTCATCCAAATCATACCTTTGATCACAGGTAGTTCCATTCAGAAAAGATAAGAAGAAAATACTTCTCTACTGGTACAGCAACTTTCCTGAAAGAGAAAATACTCATTGTTTGCTTCAAAATTCATATCACAAGTGTTAAAATTATATTAATCCTAGCAGCAGCACATACTTTAACTGAGGCATTAAACACTTCAATATATCCAGTCTGCCTACACTTACTGCTGAATGTGCTGCTTCCCTTGACCATTACATTCACTGATTCTTTCTGAAGTTCTCTTGCTTAATTTTATACTCTGAGTGTCCCCATGCCAACCAGATGTCTCCCAGGTATCTTTGCTTTCTTTCACTTCAACTCTTGTCACCTTCTCTCTTGCAATACTCCACTGACACTATTCTCCTACTCCCTCTAGGTTTGCAAAAGGGGCAGGGGTGTGCTCTTTTGCCAGGTGACATCAGGTACATAAATGCTGTTTGACAGAGCAACCCATCTCTTCCTCTGCCTGTTTCTCAGCTCCCAGCTACCAGATGGAGCAAAAAAAATCAGTCCAGGAAAAAAAGCCTGGTGGTGTTTGGCAATGTCTCAGTGCCAGAGTCTTGATTCCTCACCACATGGTGGCTCCCTCTTTATCAGGGAGGGGGACTAATAGAGAGCATCTCTCATTCAGTTAATTGCTGACCCAGCTGTGACACAATGTCCATAAGGTACTTCGAAAATTTTTATCTCAGCCTTTGAAAAACATTTTGTAGGATCTACCTAACTCCTTCTCTGACCTACCCTCCACCTCTTTACCCAGGGCCTGAAAAATCTATTGTCACCCGACTGACTTATAGTTAAGAAGAAAATCCCTTCTTGATGCTCTTTTGTATGCAGTATTTTCTTTCTACAACCTTTTTTTTTTTTTTAAATGAAACAAGATGATGTCTAAATAGATGAAGCAAATGTAATGACATGTAGCATTGTGCCAACTTAGTGCATTGGTCCTATTTGAGGTTTGAAGTTACAAGTTTAAAAAATTGCCAAGAACAGCTCTCTAGAAATTCAGCAATTCAGTCGATCTCTAAACCAGCACATTGGCACTGCAAATTTCTTCTTTGTGTGTTCCTTATTGCTCAATGTGACATCACAGTCACTGAGAAATAAACTCTTCTTCTTTCAGATTCTGACACAGTCACAATGCTGAGGTTGGAAGGTGAAGCTTTTGAGGAGCACTGTAATTTACCATTGTGCCAATTCCATGCTCTAAATTAAGGGTTGCAGTGACAGTAACTATCAAGAAAATTAGGATGGGAATTCTACTGTGGTAGAGTATCAAAATTTCTCGCTACAAGTATTCAGCACTAATAGATAAGTTCCTACCATCAAAGTGGGTGCAGAAAGTGAAGGAGCTTGTTAGAACATAAATTGATCTTTATGCTGCAATGGACAGAGGTAGTGCTATGTTATGAATTTGGTAGACATTTTCAATTTCATTTTCTTCTAGGTTCATAGTTACACACTACAGATTCACAGATGACGTGTATTCTACATAATCTGAGTCATGTATTATCATTGTAACAAAGGTGCTTTGTAATTAATTCCAGTCAAATTCAGCCTTATTTCTCTAACAGGGATTTTCTTCTTTACATATTACATGAAGCAAGAATTTCTCTGAAACATTGAGATATTATTCTTATATCTGTATGTCTGTCATATGTCTGTCAGTCAGTTGCTTTTGCAATGCTGCCTTGGGTGGCATTCCTTCTCTGGAGGGGAAGAGCTTCTCTCAGAGCAGGTCCAAGCCAAGATGAAGGAATGCAAGGCAGATATTTGGTAAGTTTAAAGTGAAATTTGATTTCAGACATTTTTCCTTTAATGAAGCATTACATTTCTGTTATTGAATTCTATTAAATGAGACAATCAGTATTTGCAATCATATTTATTCTCCATAGTGGTTTATTTATATGGTGTAGACAACACAGATGAAAGCTGTTGCGAATAAACACTGTTTTGTTATATTGCTAAATTTATCTTTTTGTATTTCCAGACCATTAAAACTGCCTTTGAGCTTAGTATCTTTGAATGTAACTTTTATAAGTTGTTTCAGCTGGAAGTTAGGTAATTTCCTTGGGTTTGAATTACTGTCTTATACATTGCAACAGTATTACTGGGCTGGCTGAATTCTTCTGTGTGGTTTCACCTAGACATGTAGGGCTCCAAACTCACTGGACAAAGCTGTGAAGATTTTGTTATGTGGATTTGTATGTTTCCTGCTTTAAAAATATGGACATTATTTTTAGCTTCACCAGGAGGGAACAGTGATTTATGTCACCAATTTATGTTTTTCAACATATTTGAAGCTATGACATCCATATCCCTGCTCCAAATATTTTTTGTATTTTTCATTTCTGAGCTTCTGTTGTTCATAAGTAGATTATGAACTTAGCTAGGTAGTCAGACACATAAAATCTAGCCTTTGAAGTCAGCATCTCCCTCTTGGCTTCTGTTTTTTACCCATTAGGATAAATGCTTACTTCCAGAAAACCTTGCTCTAGCCATAGGAAAGGAAGGATGGAAACCACTTCAGTAAGAAACTGAAATAAGATCTTACAGTGACTAGTTGTGATAGTTTCAACAATAGTTCTCACAGGAATTGAGCAAATGGAGTTTTTCAGTTCCACATCCTTTCCTATTGTTCAGAACTGTGAATAACAGTTTTAGGGATTTCATTAAAAAAATCAAACAGGATTTCCTTTTACTATAAGTAAAAGCTGCTTTTTATTCTCCCTGTCCCATTTTTTGGCACCTTCTTCTCTGGAAGATCAATAACAATATGTGGCCTCTCCCTGTCCTTGTTGATACACATCACCATTTGACTTTTTTTTTTTTTTCATTACTAGAATCATTACTAATATGATTTCACTAATTTTAGAAATATTAATGTAGTCCCAAAGGTAGCAGTAGCAAGAGGAATATAAACTCTGCATTTAGAGCTTAGTTTCACATTTTCTGTTGTACCTTCCCTTCTGGTTCTTGTTTTGTATCCTTATTAAAGCTGAACACACCCCATTACTTAAGCATATACAAGATGCTCATTACAGTAATAAAGTGTCCTACACCCAGCATAGTTTGTGCTGCAGTTTGTGCTGCAACTTTAGTTTGTACTCCTGCTTTGCCATAACATTGTTATAATGCTGCTCTACACAGCATAATTGTAAAACACACTCTGCTTCTGCATTCATTTGAAGAACAACTACTTGATAAGTACAAAGTAATTAAGCAATAAGACATGACAGGCAGTGCATTTCTGGGGAATTATTGCACTTCTCAGATGTCTTGAAAGATAGGAGGCTAAAGGCTGAGTGACTTCAGCCACCTGAGAAGTGGAATAATCCCCCAGAAATGCATTGCTTACCAGGGTTTATTGCTATTATGAAATGGAAATTATGAAACCAAAATAGGAAGAAAAGATTAGATCTGTGCAGTTATGGAGGATTACTTATATAGGTATGACATCACTGTCAGCTCTATATGTGCCCAGAGAGTCTTTAAAGACATTTCAGAATCAGCACGTGAACAACACAACTCATCTGAAACTGCTGTTTCAGCACTCCTCATTACCAACTTTACCTAGACCAGCCCCTCAACATTTCCCTACAAATTCATATTTGTATTCTCGGTACAGACTTTGTCTCTGATACTAATCAGACAACCTCAGGGGGTGTGGTTATTCTGAAATAATCATACCCCCTGGAGGATTAGAGGCATTTGGTTGCTTCCTTGCCTTGTAACACCCCAAGGTCATTATCTCATGATAATCACATCTCCTGGAGTTGCCTTATTGCTTAAGTGTAACACTAAATTTTAATTACAATGAAATAGAGCTCTTCTGGTAGTTTATCCAACATCCTGTGTGTGCAAAGCCAGATGGAAATAATGCCTAGCTTTTACTGTAATAGCATGTGGTGGGCCTGTGCTCCAGTGCAATAAATGATTATGTTTTTCTTCAGTTTTTTAAGAGAAAATAGTTTTGAACTGAATTTGCAGAACACTGCTATCAAACTCATTTTGGCGTCTTATTATTGTTGTGATTCATTGTAAAATCAATTTAATTATAAAAATAGAGTAAAGGAATACATTCCTAAAATTTATGTCACTGATACTACTAATGCTCACTAATGAGCTCCACTCGAGTTTACTGAAGCTGTAGGATTTGGTTGTTTAGATGTTTCATAGAATAATCAGTAAGATAGCTTACCTTGGAAACTAGCATTGAGGTTTCCTGAGAAAAAGTTTAATTTTGTAAAGGAACTTATATTTTGAGGTCCTTGAGTTTCTTCTCTTGTCAAGCAGAATAGAATACTGTATCATAGCTACAAACTGCAAATGTGTAAAAATTACTTGTCAAGTAATTTAAATAGCAGAAAAAGAAAAAAAAAATCAAAAGCATTGCTGGATTGTATAGTAGTATCTGGATGTATTATGTTTCTAGCTGTGTCTACGCTGTTTTGATCCTAGTTAGAACTGCAGTTGTAATCTGAGGCATTTAGTGATAGATATTTACTGTTCATTCTTAGTATCTGTCTTGCTATAGCACATTTTTTTAGAGGGCTTTTGAGGTTTTAAGAGGATTGTTTTCCTTCCTCTACTCCTTTTCAACTATTTATAACAAAGCTGATAATATGAAATTGTTTGTGAGAATGATCAAACTATATAAGCCTTGTTTTGTCATGTTTTATTTTGTTGTATTTTGCCTTGCTGCACTGCAACTTAGTCAATTAAATACTACCACTGTATTTAGATCTTGAAGGTGCATGTCCTGGCATTTTTACTGTTATTAGTGTAATTTTTCTTATTTTATTAACTCATCATGAAAATAAAAGTGTTATGCTCTGGTATGTTTAGGTGTGCTCCTTTCAGCAGAGTTCCTCGCTATTTGCTTGTAGCAGAGAGTTTTGGGCAGACCCCTCTGCCTCAGCAAGTCTCACTATTGATCAGTGCCCTTCCTCCCACCCAGTGGCACCTTCTTGGAAACCAGTGTCCACTTTCCAGTTGACTTGTTAGGAATGGGTGGCATGAAGGTATTAAGCTTCTACATGTTCCATGAAATGAGTGGCTCTGAAAGAAGGGAGGCCTTATTTGCATTCCCCATCAGGAAATGAGAAAAAATTTCCTAGCAAGGAAAAAACTGACAAAACATCCTTTAGTACACCTCACAGGATTGGTATGTGAGAGATTTTAGAAATTACATGTCATTATTTCTATTTCTAGTGGGAGTATTTTTTTCTAATGTTCTCTTTGAAGAGAGACAATGTCTTTCCTCATATGCCCTCCCTGTGAAATCAGTAAATCACTTCAGGAAGAGTTAGTTCTAGCCTGTGGTAAGAGATATCTTTTGATTTCACTAGGGTTGTGGTGGTGTGGTAAATAGTAACATCTGACCAACCCTTCTGTTCCAAAGACAAATTGATTCTGTTGTATGGGACAAAGATATTCAATCAGCTTTCTGCTGCGCTGAAGTTTGCTGTCACTGATAAGGGTTTGTTATTTTTCAGTAGTATTGATGCTGAATTGCCTAGTGAAGGAAGATCTTATTTTTGCCACCTTGTTCAGGATTAATAATAATAATAATAGTTACAAAACAGCATTCATAACTGTTGCAAAAAGTAACAATATTGTGAATATTTCACCCTTACAAAAGCTTCTTATCTTGTTCTGCTCTTACACATAGGTCATATTATGCACTGCTTTGTGCTAGTTTGACAAGAACTAATGTGGATACTTAAATATTTTAAAGGCTGCACATTCCAGAATGATAAAATACTCCACTGATCTTCCTTTTGTGTTGAATTTGTGGTTAATGATAAAATAATTTACTACTTCTATTTTTTCTGTCTATTAGTGGTTTTAACAACAAACACTAAAAGTTCTTTTGATGGAAAATCTTCAAATAAGGCCATGCAATGACACTTTTTAACTACAGTTGGTTT
Organism: Calypte anna; assembly: GCF_003957555.1. Classification (NCBI taxonomy): domain Eukaryota; kingdom Metazoa; phylum Chordata; class Aves; order Apodiformes; family Trochilidae; genus Calypte; species Calypte anna. The sequence goes on from NC_044244.1 coordinate 158,239,532, forward strand.
TTATTCAGCCATAAAATCTATCTTTCATATAGAAACCCACTTACATGTCTTACTTCAGTGAAGGTTATTTGTAGACTGAAGGTCTTTTCTTGTCAAGATATGATGAATACCATGTGTGAAGACAGAAGAGCATCAGGACCTGTATTAGCCGGAAAACCCACTGATCTGTGAATAACCTAAAAAAGAAAACCTGAAGATTAGCAACGTCGCTTTTAAGAATGATCCATCAAATTCAACAAGCAGATTCACAGAGATGAATCATCTAGTTCCTTTTATTCTAACAATACAGTAAAGGTTATTTCCTTTCCTTACAAATAGAAGTTCTGAAATACAAGAAATAGAGAATTGTGAGTCTTTTTCAGTCATAAGGCAATCATTCTACATTTTTCATTCAGGGTGCTTTTAAAACATTTTTTCCTTTTATTTGTCAATTGCAGTAGGTGTGGCTTAACCCATTCAGTACACATCTAACCTGTGTGATTATGTCCCATTTTTAGGTGAGGTTATATTTTCTGTAAAGATTAAGTTCTCTGTCAAAACCATTCAAAAAAAGCACAAGGATTAATTTTGCATTGTTTAGCACATTTTTATTATTTTACCACAACATATCAAACTACTGCTTATTCTTAGCTTGAAAATCCAGTGATACCATTGTATTAATGTTTTCTGATGTCTGATAAAGACCGTGGAATTCTTTTCCTCTCTTTCTCTCCTCTCCTCTCCTCTCCTCTCCTCTCCTCTCCTCCTCTCCTCTCCCTCCTCTCCTCTCCTCTCCTCTCCTCTCCTCTCCTCTCCTCTCCTCTCCTCTCCTCTCCTCTCCTCTCCTCTCCTCTCCTCTCCTCTCCTCTCCTCTCCTCTCCTCTCCTCTCCTCTCCTCTCCTCTCCTCTCCTCTCCTCTCCTCTCCTCTCCTCTCCTCTCCTCTCCTCTCCTCTCCTCTCCTCTCCTCTCCTCTCCTCTCCTCTCCTCCCCTCCTCTCCTCTCCTCTCCTCTCCTCTCCTCTCCTCTCCTCTCCTCTCCTCTCCTCTCCTCTCCTCTCCTCTCCTCTCCTCTCCTCTCCTCTCCTCTCCTCTCCTCTCCTCTCCTCTCCTCTCCTCTCCTCTCCTCTCCTCTCCTCTCCTCTCCTCTCCTCTCCTCTCCTCTCCTCTCCTCTCCTCTCCTCTCCTCTCCTCTCCTCTCCCTGCTCCTTGGGTCAGCTGACCCTGACCCAAATAATGTGTTAAAGAAAAATCCATTCAAATTTCTGTCGAGCTTTTAGCTACCCTTACAGTGGAAGTTTACTCACACATTCTTACCTGGAGGTAGAAAAATAGTAGGTCAAAATCGTGATTGTAACTACTATCCATTGAATATTTGACTACCAGACTGAAGAGTCACTGCTAAGCAGTTCTTGTCTCAGAAGTCATTTATTTTAGCCTGTGAGCCTCTCCTAACTCTGTCTTTGATAAGGAGAAAGAGCTGGAACCTTTCACTCCTTCCTCTTCCTTGATTATTTTTGTACACCTTCCCTCTGTTTCATTGATCTCCATTTGAACACACCATTTTTGCTTTATTGATGAGTATTTATAATTTGATTATCAAATCTAAACCAACAGATAGTTTAGACTGACCAACAGCTATTAAAACTGCCCTGTAATAATTGTCTGGCATACACAATAACAAAAAAAAGGAAACATTATTAGCTGTAATTGAAACTTCTTTTCTGTTGACTTTGCATACCCCCTTTTAACATTTTCTTTTACGCTTATAGAGAATTCTACAGCATCTATACCAATTCAGATACAGCTGAGATTTTTTGAAGATTTTTTCCTATTTCTGTGAAAAAACACCCAGAAAAAGAATGTAAATTTAGATGTGAGGTTTATTTTATAACTTCTGTGCATTGGAAAGTAAATGGACTATCTCCAAGCAGCAGCTCTTACATTCTAAAAAATAGGGTAGGTGGATTATCATTATGGGATAAACGGAGAACAAATTAAACAGTGTTTAAAAGAAATTAAAAGAAAGCATATTTTTTCTGTCTTTAATGGGGAAGCAGTGATCAGTCAGTGATGAGGTCACGGGAAGCAATTATTTTCACAAGGTTTATGAGCAGAAAGCAAAAATTTTTTCAGTTGACTTTCATCAGTGAATATGAACATATGAAAAATAAATTTTAATATGGATATAATACAGGTTCTTGTACACCCACAGGGCCCCTCTACTTGTGCTTACTGAAAATGCCCTCTGTTATGTAAAATAAACATTTTGCCCCTGTTATTGAGAACAAGCATCACTTGTTGAGGTTGTAGATGTCTGTGTAGCAGGGAAGGGGTAATTGGTAAGATGTGTGGCACATCCACCAACCTGGGGGATGCTGTGCTCAGGGGTGCTCTTCATTCTTGGCAGTCAGGGGCACAGGGATCCTGAATTCCTCAGGTTCCGGGTTTACTGACAGAAGTTAAGGTATGTTTCTCTTCTCTTTAAATAGATGGTAATTATACTGTGATAGGAAGGTTTTTTATAGTATTATTTATAGAGTAATTTTCATTATGCAACTTCAATAACAAAATAGCAGCAATGCAACACAGAGAAAGATTTATAGCTGCAAGAATGAGAACCTTACTTCTTGAACCATCTCAGAATATTTGGGATAACATGGAGGGCATTTCAACACTTAAGTATCATCCATTTAAAGCTCTTACAACTAATAAAGGGTGAGCACAAACGCTAATCTGGGGTATTTGTAATAAATTCTCTATATTCAGGGGAGTCACAATGTGTATTTAGAATTTTTTTTCTTGTGAGCAGTAGGTTTATCTAAGTATTTGCCTTTTTTTGGCACCTGAAAATAAGTAACATTAGAAAAATATTAGGTTTCATCTTCATGACTTAATGAAACTACGCATGGCAGGGTAAATGAAAGAAAGGCAGAGGACAGAAATTCCACTGGTTATAGTAAGCTTAAATATGAAAAGGCTTTGAGATATATGTCCCACCCACAGGAATAGTCATAAATCACAGGTGAATGCAGAAGAGGTTGTCAGTGGTGCTTAGATGCAGGACTGCAGCAAAGTGAAAAGCACTAACTTAGAATTTGGCAGTGAAAGGCCACCTGTATTATTGATTTGAACTCAAGTTTAAAAAGCCACCTCTGCAATTTAATACCCCATTCTGATGATGTTAAAGCAAACTCACTGCTAAATAAAACAGGGAGTTAAATAGCTGTGTTGCTTGATATAGCAAAACAATGAAACAATTTAATTAGGTGATAATGTTTCTGGCACTGGAGTATACACAGCAATAAACTGCTTTTGTGGTTGATTAAATGCTGAAGTGAAGCAGAGCATGAAATCTTTCTCAGAGGAGGGAGCTGCCTCTGGATCTTCCCATTACCTTTGGATTTTCCCATTTCAGTAAGGCAGCAGCTCTTAGGAATACTTCTCTGACTCTCAGCTGTGGGTGTTGGGAGTGCAGCCTTTGGAAGATCCAGGAGATCAGCACTGACTTTGCTTCTCTTCATTTTTTGCATCATTGCGTGTTCCTGTGACCAGTTCTCAAGCAGACTTTCATCCACAAGCTACTTACCCTCTGCTTTCATACACAATGCAGTAAAGCTATCAAAACAAAGCCTGGGAGATACAGGATCCAAAAGAACATATATGCTCACAGATAGGTTCTGCTCTATACATTTTACATAGTCTGGGCAAATAATTTGGTAGCGTGGCTTCCTTCACTGTTACAGATTGGGTATAAATGCACAATAAGTTCTCATTGATCTCAGAATGAAAAAAACCCCACAACCCAAAACCTGTTTTTTGTTGTTTTATTTTTTATTTTTAGTTGAAACCAGTGCTGTAATCTGCTCCTTCTTTACCTTGTTTCTGCTGCATTAAAGCATGTCTTTTCTGCATTATCTGCTCTATAGTTGTTTATCAAGAATTTTGGTGACCGCTGTTATTAATAGCATTGTAAAGCTATCTTGAATTATCCCATTTTTTCCCCTGTGAAAGCCCTGGTTTGTATCACCATAAGGTAAATTCCACAAGACAAAGCCTTCATTCCAACTTATTTTGGTACAGGAAGATTTGGAATAACTTTGCTATTGGACAGCACCCAATTTTTCCCTATCTTTTTCCAGACTTATTCTTGTTCCTGGGTACACTGCATTGAGTAGAAGCCTTTTCTTTTAAAATAGAGTGGAAGAAAATTTGTTCATACGTGTAAATACAATTTATATAATTATATAGATTTTAAAAATTCTTAATTATGTCCATTTTAATATTATAAGAGAACTAAAACTCCTGTTTCAACTTCTGAAGATCATAGCTGCCTTTCCTCAGAATTCTGCCACTTTCTGTTGAAGTACTTTTCAGACAACCTAACTTTCAAGGAATGTCCTTGGTTCGGCCATTACATAATTCAGTACTTCTGAATACTTCTGGGATGCTCTGAAGTTACATTTTTATATTTAAAAGTCTAATTGCTAAGTTCCTAGGTGAGCTTTTTAAATGCAAATTTAGCACATCTACCACCTCCATTCCTCTTCTGCTCCCATGATCATCAAATCAAGCACCCCTCTGTCAGTCTAGGCTTCCTTCAGATTTGTAACCTGAACTGAAATCTTAATGGCTCTTCTAACAATTAAATCTTTGACAAAAGCTGGTATTGCTTCACCACAGAAAGGCATGCTCAACAAAATGGCTTCCCTGGGGACCAATCTCCATCTTCAAACAAAAACAGTTCTGGTTCTCTGGAGACATTATATTTATTGAATGTAAATGTCATAATAGCTTGACAGGTGTTGAGGCTTGTCTGGATTTTGTGATCTGAAGCAGTAGTATCCTACTGCCTGCCCCACAATTAATCTTATTGTCTTTGTAGGGTCCCAGGGTCTATCTGCCCAGATAACAAGGGGCAAAGTGAGCTGTCAGTTAAGCTTAGAAAAGTGCTAAATCCTGAAAGAGCACTTAAATCCAGCACTTAAAAGGACCTCCTGTACAGAATTGCCTTTCCTACCTTTCAACATTTTCCCTACATAAGATGATGGAGGAAGGGCAAGAGAAAATCAAAAAACAAACTTAATAACACCTTCCCTTCCAAATACCATGATTTATAACAAGATTGTGAGAACATTCTGAAGCTATTTCATGTTGAATTACAGTATACCTTTACAAGTGGCTGCCAAACTAGGAGTTCATGACAGTACTACCTGTGTTAGTCTCATACCCTTCCTTCTGCTGCCACTAAAATTTAAAATGCGGTACATACAAAATAGATCTATAAATTTATATAGTAACTATCCAAACAAATGCAAACTCATTCTTAGTAACCATAAAATTACCTTCTGTTATCTATCACCCAGTGAATTATAGTTTCATCACTTAGAACAGCCAGCAAAAGTGAATAACACTGCCTGCCTACCCACTATTTCACTGTTATATTCAGTGCAAGTGATGCAGTTTGCAGAGAAAAAGGATAAAACCCAAAAAAATTAAAGCTGAATATATGGTGTGGTAAATAAGGGTCATGTTATCAGCTCTGCACTGAATATAATTTTTAAAAGTCAGCATCTACCTCTTTAGCTTTTAGTTTGAACCACAAATAAATCAGTTTAATTTTTGGTCCCTAGATATGCCAACCAGATTCTTACATTTATGGAGCGTTCCACTGCCCAATTACTTGCATTAGACCTGGAAGCAGGATAATGTACACAAACTGTGTGAGTTTTAATAGGGTGCAAATTGATATAGCTGTTTCTTTGACAGGCTGCTGGGAAGGGTAAACTCCACATTGTCAATGAAACTTTGCTGTAGTTCCTCCTGACTGTTCAGGGCTTGAAGGAGGCTCCTCTACCGCTGTCGCCAGAAGCAGTGGCTGGGTGCTGGCATGAGGGCATTGCCATCACAGGTCAATGCTGAGCCCACTTCTACAGGAGACCAATGAAAATCCTGCTTTCCCTACTCTGGAGTAGTGTTTTAGCCATCTCACACACTGAACAATGAAAAGGCAGAAACATGCTACCTGGTTTGTCTGCCCCATCCCAACTATAGAGATGTAAGCAATGAGAACTCGGAGGAAGTTGTTCACGTCTGAAAAATTAGAGATGGAAACTGTTCAGTAATTCGGTATATGTTGAAATAATCACTGTCTGCCCATGTCTAGAGCAGGTACACAAAATGCTGAATTCATTAGCTGAATTGTTTTTCACTAATTCCTCAGTCTGGTTAGTACCTTGAGAGCTGCATGTGGAGATAGGATCTGAACTCTTACAAAGCAGAACTGCTTTTGAGGAGCCTTTTCACTGGAACTCCTTTTTAAATCCTGCCTTCAAATTGCATTATATTAAGAAAAAAATGAAAATGTATTGGCATTTGGCTCTCAAAGAATGGGTTCCCAACTTATATTTTATCTAGATTTTATTTCCCAGAGCATCTGTTCTGATCTTATTTGTCTCAAAACTGTGATAAGAAACATTTCAAGCTGTATTTCACAATTTATTTAGAGCTTATTCATTCAAAATGTGATAACATCCTTTTTTTGCTTTTCCAAACATGTAAATAAAGCTTGACATCAGTCAGAAATCTAGGTCTTTTAACATTAACATTTGAAAATAGTGACTCATCTGCCACAGAACTTTGATGATAATTCTCTTATCAAGGAATAAACAGGAAGGTCAAGTTGCCAGTGCCTTATATACAAAGAAAAACTAGAACATGCTCTCTGAATAAAACTAATAGTAATGTTAACTGATCAGCTACAAAGAACAAGGAATAATTTAGCATTTTAACTGAGCATTTGAAAGAGCAAATGAATACTTTTGCTTCACAATAGAAAGATTAGATATTATACTTTTTGTTTTAATATTCATGTTTATTATCCAAATACTCTTTTTTCTTTTTTCTTTTTTTTTTTTATAAATTAGAAAAGCTCATTAAAAAAGCTTGGGATAAGCTCAAAGGGCAGAAAAAAATATCTCTGACATTAAGATAAAATGAACATTACCAACGCTATTCTGATTGTTTGCTGTAATGTGGAAGTCTAGGATTTGCTGCACAGCATCTGACTTGTCCTTTCAAGACTCCGCATATCTCTGCCTTATTATGGTCATTTCCTCTTCATTTCTTCTGACTTTTTTAACCCAAGTCTCCCTGCCCACTTTCTCTTTTTTTTCTTTTTTTTTTTAATCTTCACATTATCCTTGCCTCAGTGCCCTCCTTCATACACCCTTTTAGAGTAAATGGGAACTTTTCTTTCTTAAACTTCCTCTCATACAGATATTTTTTGTTTTCTTGTTCTGGGAAAGATTTTTTTTAAAAGCAAAATTAAAGAAGAACAAAAATATTTTTAAAAGCTGCTGGCATTTTCACTAAATTCTTGTCAGCTGGCATGTCTCTGCATCACTTTGGTTTACATGAGGGTTTTATTTCTTTATCTAAGCACCTTGCAAATGAGAAATGACTCCATGGTAATGGATCAAGATACTCCAGCATGAAAGTTGTGCAGAACAGGAACTGGGATTTTGTACAAATGGCATATAGAATACCTCCAACTGAAACAGATCATTAACATATAATAATTCAAAATTTTAATTATACAGTATTGATGCAGAATTTTGTATGTCCTGCAACACTTTCAGTATTAAATAAAGCTATACAATTAAACAGAACATAAAAGCTAAGAAGTAAATAATAAATAAAAGCAAGAAGAACATTTCATTTTCTATGTCCCTTCCAAAAGGGCCTGAATACTCAGAACTAGGCTGAGAGCTCCACTGAATCTAATGAACTGCCCTTGAGAGCCTAGAAGTGGCTATTTTATATACATTCACTGTACTGCCTCATTCTTGGTTTTTTGCCTCACAAAGGGAAAAAAAGCAGTAGAATGGTTGCTTTGTTTTTTTTTCTTCTGGCCAGCATGCTGACACTACTCTTCATCATGTGTAGCAGACAACAGGCTTCCCCAGGTGGAGGAGAACAGTTGTTTTCTGATGGGTTATTTCGACAACTGGCAAGAGTGAATTACTCTTTTCAACAGATTTACCTGCATCTTTATTTACATATTATTCCTCACTCTTCAGATGGATGGCAGCTTTTCAGAGCTAATTAATTTGCCTAGAGTATTTAACAAGATCTTATTTGTAATGATAGCGGAAGAGAAACTGCTTAAATCCCTTTCCTCTCAAGCAAATGCTTCTGTTTATAGGAAAAGGAATAAAGAACACATTATGATGTCTAACATATACCAGATGCATACCAAAGTTAACTGATTCTGCCTAGATGACTAGTATTTGAAAGAACTTAAATGACACCAAAATAGATAGCTAAGTATCCTTGTTTAATGGTATCCTGGCTACCAGAAAAGTCAAAACCATGTAACTTGTTGTGCCTTTAGTTATCCAGAGTTGCTGAAAAATTCAGAGGTCAACAAAGATACTTGGGAAAACGAAATACTGATTCAACTGGCTCAGGAACTCTCACCATAATTATAAGAATCCAGCCTGAAAGGTCAAGTTCCCTCTTGATATCTTCTAAAAAATGTGTTCCTATAATAATATTAACTTGCTTTCTTGGTTGTTTGTATTTTCCCCCTCTCAAAGTGTGAATATATTTTGCACTTAATAACATTAACTGAATACTGGAAGGAATTAACACTTCAAGTAGCAACCATGGAAGTGGGTGTTGGAGTTCTGTGTAGGAAGGGTTATTAACACTCCCCTGTTTTAATTTAACACACTTGCTTTTATGGTGAAATCTTTCAAACTAAGATGAAGTTTATTCCAAAAGTATACATAGTTTTTATGGGGAATTTAAGAGCTATGCCTGCTGCATTATCTTCCAAGTGTTTAAATATAACAAGGAACAATTTCTCCCTGGAAACGTAAAACAAGACCTCAAGATATACACTACATATGGGAAAACAGAAGGGCTTTTTAGATGTCTCAGTATTGGCATATTTAGGTGTATATTCATGTCAACACTCAGCAGCTTAGCTGAATAATGATTTGGGCCTCCATTTTAAGCTAACCAATATAAATATTTTCAATATTCTCTGAGATATTTTCCATTTGTTTGGCCACTCCATTCTGAATCAGCTCTTTTACAAAACTTTATTTAAGATAGGATGAACATTACAGCTTTACAGCTGTACCTGTATCAATAAAAAAAACCCCTCATGGCACAACGCAATATCTATAAAGCAAAGGTTCTTTACCTTCCAGAACAGACTGATCACTTTCAAGAACCTATCTAAATACTCTGTGGTCCATACTAATCTCAAAGATATGTAGGGACACAGCATCTCAAAGATATGCTATTTGCCACAGTCTGAAACTCTGATGTGTTAACAATACACATCAGCTTGTGTCTGTACTCTGGCCTACACCCTGCCTTTTTCTGGTTTGATGTTCAACGTGTCACCAAGAAGTTCAAGCATGAAAACAACACTCTGCTTTATTTATAGGTTGCATTACATGAGATGCCATAAGAATACATAGAACTACATTATGTGCAAAAAATAATATGAAGTTTTATTGTATCATACTGTCTACAGCATTCAAAATTAGTATAGATGTTAACGGTATCCAGACCACATAAAACCTGGCATACACCCAAAGTTTGTAAGTAATGCAGAAATTTTAACTTAGACTGTTATCAGGATGGAGCCGAAAGGTAAATTTTGTAAGTGTTAAGGTATGTGAGAAGAACTTACAGTACTGTGCAAGTGCACATTCAGTTCTATCTCTTGACTCATCTTTCTCAGCCTAGCTTAACCTGCCTGCCTGTCTCACCCACAGATTATGTTTTGTCTACTTAAAGCTTTATTTTACCCACTTCTGCACAGCAGCTATACCAGTGGAGCCCAACTTACTTTGACCTTTTAGAAATGAAAGTAAGAAGGTTGAAAAAAAGCATGAACATTCAGATGAATGAATAACACTCAACAGTGTCACTGAATATGGATGGCAAAAAGCAGCACCCTTTTCTCACTTTCCTTGCTTCCCACTTGAAAAGAAAAACAAAATTAAAGTTCTGCCTTATGGTGCATGCAAATATCCAGACAAATGCAGACTGCTGAACTTGATGTCATGTATGTGTCAATAGTATAATGTACCATAGATATAGGTTTCCTTATGGAAAAGACATGGTATTGTGTCTGATGGATGCCCTTCTATACTCTAACAACATTTAGGACTCCATGACAAACACCTGGCAGCCTAAACAAATTTCAAGGATGCACCATAACGATGAAAAATCTTACAGCATTCATATACTTTACAGAGGAGTGTCAAAGGTCCTTTGTAAGTCAGTGTATCTCAGTAAAATGGGAAAGTTTTAATCGGGAACTTCATCAAACAATCTGTCAATTATCTTATTTGATCTCTGTGGCTCAGCGTGTCCTTAAGCTTGTTTTTCTAGAATTATGTCAATATCCTTAAACTTCCTACACTTCAACATGCCAATAGTTGCTGTTTTGGCACAATTTCTGATACACTGATGCTTATCAATCTAATCGTGGTAAAGCTCATCTTCCAAAGGGAAACAACTGAAAGATCATAGCATCATATTTCACATTGGAGTGACTGTCATCACAATATACCATGCATGTATGCAAAGGTCACACTGTAAATCTGTTTTATTAGGGCCAAACTCTTATTGCCCCAGAACTCAGAAGGAGAAGGCAGTACATGAGGGAATTGCTGATGTTACAGTGTTGTTAAAGAAGTCACTGCCAGCATGTGGGGTCCCACAGCCATTGCTGCCTCTTTATATTTGTATCATGAAATACCATTTTCTTATGAACTCTTTCAACTCCGCAGAAGCCTGTATTCTCTGAGAGAAGAGTTCTACGGATCACAGATACCTGTTGTTGAAGACAGAAAATTCCTAAAATCCTGAAATAGGACAATAAGACCAGATGGTTTTTTTAAACATATGGCTATTTTACTGTGTTCTTTTTTCACTGCAGCTTACCAAGTTTTTTACCTTTAAACTAGCTTAGGCCAGTGCCATGCAAATGGTAGGTTAGGTATGTTTTCCTGTTGTTGAAAGTAAGAGAAAAATTATTTAAGCTTTAATTTTTCTAACATTTCCTCCTCTAGTGATAAATATAGATCTACAAGGTAAAGCACGAACATATTTCTTTGTCTTTTATATTGCGGGCCATATATCTGCTAACCATGCCTAATGGTGTCTTAATATGTGGTCTTAATGTTAGTCATCTTTCTAGTCCCATTTGCTTGTTTTAGTTAAATACACAATTTCCAAATATATCTATAAGCATTTGACTACTGGCCTCTTACTGTTTTGAAGTGAGTTCTGACTCTGTATTGGAGTAAGTAATATGAACTCTTCATTACTGAAAGTTTAAGAGATAATTTTAGAGTCCAGATGAGAGTTTACCAGAGATCACCATCTTGCTATTTCTCACAGTGTTCCAGTTAACCCATGTGGCCACCAGTATATGTATGGACTGTGATTCACACAGTATTTTTAAATGAGGCATTTGAATCATAGTCTCTGATTATTCACATATCCATAATCTTTTTTTCCCATTGGTCAAACTTGAAGAAGGTTGAGAGACCTTTGACTTACGTATTTCGGTAATGGCTGTTAAAATCAATTCCAGCATTAAAGTCTCTAAGAATGAACAATGCATTGAGTGGAAAATTGATTAAATGGTCAAAGAACAGTCCTTTGTGGCCTCGTTTGCTTTTTCAATTAGTACAGATGTCACAGCTGGTCTAGGTGGCTCTCAAACTTTCACAAAAAATGTCCTTGAAGTTTCATCTTTCTGTGAGCCTTTTTTGTTCTAAGAAAGATGATTTTGCATTGATGTTAGCAATTTGGTGGTTTTTTTGTGCTCCATTTTTGTAAGAAAGCAAACAATCACTTAAATAAATCAGGAACTTGAATGATAAAATACTAATAGGAAAAAAAATACTGCTAGGTGAACCAGGGTGTTTTTGAGGAACTTGATTTTTGTTTTCTGGTTGATTCCACTTGAAATTCTTTCCCTCCTTTAGGGCTGGCGTGGATCAGATCATGTGTACATTTGACAGAAACATACATCTGACAGGGAGATGACTTATCAGCAGCTACCTCATATTGCTTTTGACCAGAATTCCCGGGTCTTAAGGTGAAGAACTGATGGGAATATGTGTAATTTAATTTAAGAGAGCTCCAGTAAGTCATGTGATTAAGGCACTTAACTGGGATTTAGGTGATTTGAGTGCAATTCCAATCCCAGTTCTGCTACAAACTTGCTATTTGATGTTGAGAAAGATATCCTGGGAAAGGTTTCTCACCAGCTTTTATCTTTAGCCTAATTCTGCCCTCATTGACTTCTACATAAAAAGAGATCCCAGCATATGCCATGACATGGCATATCATGGCTATATGGGTAACCTGTCACTGTGTCAACTCTTAGAAACTAAAGGTAAGGTAGATAAATCCCTAATTTCATTGCTTTAAATAAATATGTTAAGGATTAAATTAATTTCAGTGTGCAAATATGTAGAAGAAATGGAGAGGAGACTGTAACCTTAACTGCACTCTTTCCCTCCTTTATCTGCTCTGATTGCTATGTAGGATTCATAAAATAAACCCTGAGATTGTTTCTTTATTTTAGCTATGCAAACAATTTAGTTATGATAAGCAGTAGGTTTCTTTTTCAGTTTTAATGTTTTATTAATTTAATTTTCCACTGTCAATTTTTTTTTCATTTTGCCTTATAGCCTAAATTTCCCTTGGTATTTGTAATTATAATATTTGTTTGTGATTATACTGCAATATACTGTATTGTCAACACAATGACAATGAATAAGAATTTCTACCTAATGTCTAATTAAAAATAAAAATAAAGACTGACATTAAGATTTCTTAATTTATTATTTAAAAATTCAGAAAACAACTCCTTGGTTAAACTTTATGCATTTAAAACTATACATTTCATCTCATGTGTAAAACAAGTGAGCCAAAGTCAGGTTCCTTGCTGAGTAGCTACAACTACCAGCTAAATGGCTGCAAGTTGGATCAACCTGTGCATGGACTGAATTTCTCCCACAGTGTTTGGGATAATAGAGACCTCTATAATTACTTAAATGGCTGGACCTTAAAGTTAGCAGTCTGCTTACAAATGAAGCCACTGCCAGATATCTCAGGATATTTCCCTAAACAATTTTGCAGTTTTAACATTAATAAAAGAAAAACTTAAAAACTTCGGTTAAGTAATTTAGTGTCCTACATGATGAGGATTATTTATCATTAGTTTGTATTACATAAAGTAAAAACTCTTAGTACAAATGCTTGGAATGGCCTCTAAAAAATGGTTGATTAACACTGCTTCAACAGCAACAGGTTCTTTGTTCTATTTTTTTCTGCAAGAATAGCAGTAAGAAATAAAGTTGTATACAAAGCTTCCTATCTGTGCCTGGGAGTGTAGCATGCTGGGTTCTGAAGGGATCATAGAATCAATCATAGAATCATAGAAGGGCTAAGGGGTTGAAAGAACCCTAAAGATATCTAGTTCCAACATCCCTGCATGGGCAGGGACACCTTCCACTAGAACAGGCTCCCCAAGGCCCCATCCATCCTGGTCTTGAACACTTCCAGGGAGAGGGCAGCCACAGCTTCTTTGGGCAACCTGTGCCAGTGTCTCACCACCATCAAATGAAATAATATCTTCCTAGTGTCAGTGTCTAACCTTAATCTCCCCTCTTCAAGTTTTAAACCACTTCCCCTTCTCCTCTCCCTACACACCCATGTAAAAATCCCTACCCTAGCTTTCTTGTAGGTCCACTTCAGATACTGGAAGGTTGCTGTCAGGTCACCTCAGAGTCTCCTTTTCTCCAGGCTGAACAATCCCAACTTCTTTAGCCTGACTTCATAGGGGAGGTGCTCCAGCCCTCTGATCATTTTAGTGGCTCTCCTCTGGGCACACTCAAGGAGCTCTGTGTCATTATGTTGGGGATTCCAGAACTGGATGCAGTGCTCCAGGTGGGGTAGAGGGGGAGAATCACCTCCCTCAGCCAGCTGTCTGTGCTTCTTTTCATGCAGCCCAGGACCCGGTTGGATTTCTGAGCTGCAAGTGCACACTGACAGCTCATGTTGAGTTTCTGGTGCACCACCGCCCCCAAGTCCTTCTCCTCAGGGATGTCCACAGTCCTTTCTCCTCCCAGCCTGTATTCATGCATGGGATTGCCTCGACCCAGGTGCAGAACCTTTGCACTTGGCCTTGTTGAACTTCATGCAGTTTGCGCAAGTCCACTTCTCAAGCTTGTCAAGATCCTTCTGGATGACATCCCTTCCTGTATCTATTGTGTTGACTTTACCACACACCTTGCTGGGGGTGTGCTAATTCCACTGTCCATGTCACTGACAAAAATGTTAAATAGCACTGGTCCAACTGACCCTTGAGGAACACCACTCATCACACATTTCCATTTGGGCACTGAGCCACTGATCATATTTCTTTGGGTGTGACCATCCAGCCAGTTCCTTAACCAATGAGTGGTCCATCCATCAAATCTGTATCATTCCAGTTTAGATATCAGAATGTCACGTGGGAAAGTGCTGAATATTTTCCACAATGGGATACCATTTGTATGAAGACCTGGTGCTGTGGTTTGACCAGAGCCTTTTCTCTGGGTAATTCATGTTACTTCTTCCCATTTTAGGGAAAGACTGTGAAAAATAAATTTTCCTCTTTTGTGCTGCAAAACTTTTTTTTTTTTACAAGATGGATAGAACATGTCTGGAGTGACTGTAATGCATTTCACACTTTCTAGTGATGAATCCTGACTTCTATTTTTCAGAAATGGTATCCTGTGGGAGATGAACTCATCCTGGGACAGAGACACACAAGATATGTTTAGATCTAAAAGATCTGATTCGTTATATTTGGGGAAGAAAGATTAGAATTAGAAAAATAATTTAGTCATTAGCACTGAAAGCTCCTATGGTATTCTCATTTTTTATAGGAAGCTACAACTAGTAATGAAGAGATTATTTATTTCTGACGCTGAAAGCAGGACTGCTGGGTTTGAAGATGACACTACAGTTTTGTTTTCCAGTCATCTCTCAGATGTTTTGAGCAGTAGAGTTCTCAGCAGATATCAAAACCTGGGAACTAAGAATTGGCATGCTTGATTCTTACCAACAGGGATGAGCACAAGTTTATGAACAGTGAAAATCTGCACCAGAATATTTAGTTCTGGTGCAAATGCTTTTAATTAATTTGTATTTTGCAAGAAAAACTATGGTATGAGATTACCCATGATGCTATGGCTAATAACCATTCAGAGCTATCCATAATTTGGGAAAAGCTCAATACATGTTTTCTGTTGGTAGGATACCTTCATGATGGAGTTCCTGTGTTAAGTTTACCAGAAATGTAACCATTCACTGTGTGAATCTTTAGATAAACCTCAATAGTTGATATAGAGACATATTTGTAACTCTTCACTCCCTCCCTGTACATTGCTAAAGTTCTTTATTGGGATTTACTGGGATTCCTGTTGACAGCGATTTTCAAAGCAGTACAGGTTGGTTTTTAGGCTACCATAATTAGTTAAAGGTTATGCAAGTGGTTACTTGTTCAGTAGTACAGTGTCATCAGCAAACTCTGCCACTTTGCAATCTGCTTGCTCCAAATTATTAAAAAAATATATTAAACAACTTGATCGTATTACTGACCCCTGAGACACTCCATTATTAATATATCTCTTCTTTGAGGTTATAACTATTTATTTCCTATCATTTAATCACTTTTTAATCCATGACAAGCCTTTGCCCCTTACTTCATTGTTATTTATTATCTTTAATATTCTTTTATGAGGGACCTTTTCTAAAGCTTTTTGAAATCCAAGTAAATTATATCCACTGGGTCATGTTCATCGACTGTCTTATTAATATTTTCAGAACCTTCCAACACATTAGAGAGGCACATTTTTCTGTTACAGAAAGCTTTTTTTCCCTTGCCATATGTATTGTGGTTCCCCAAGTGTTGCACCATTTCTTGTCTATTTGAATTTAAATCTTTGTAACAAACTGTAATCTCCAGGTATGTGCCAAATCCTTTTTAAAAACCATGAGAATCATGCTAATGACTTCCCAGTTGTCAGGAAATGATGTGTTTGGTAAGGATATATGGTGATTCACCCTTAAGTTGTCCAGGCAGTCTAATGGTAATTTCAAAGATGCCTCCAAAACTTTCTGAGAAGAAGATTCAGTTCCAAAATGACCAATGTATTTTTTCATAACTTGGGAGAGGAGCTTTATCAGCTTACTTCTTCAGTACTGCTGAAATATATAAAACTTCTGAGATAATTTAGCCAATACCTGCACTTATTATTCTCACTTCTTTAGTAATAAAACCCAGGAAATGTACTTCTTGTATACATTTTTTGTTTCTA
The DNA here is from genome assembly GCF_003957555.1 of Calypte anna. NCBI lineage: Eukaryota > Metazoa > Chordata > Aves > Apodiformes > Trochilidae > Calypte > Calypte anna. Next base: position 158,255,923 of record NC_044244.1, read on the forward strand.
ATGGATGAAAATAGGTGAAAAGGATGATTCTGGAAACCTTACTTTTTAACAATGAGGTTGGAGAACTCAGGAAACCTTCTCCACCTGGCACAGTTTTAGCCCTTGATCCCTCCCAAAATTACCATTGTGTGATAAGGTTCCACCTCCTGTGAGACTATAAAATTGTTCTACATCTGCTACCCAAGTCTTTCCACTTCTGGGATCCTGGATAAGAAAACACTGATTGGAGGGGGAAAGAAACAAAAATGCTCATGATGCTTTGTTTCTCTCAGGGAAGACTTGCTGCAGAGCAGAAATTAGGACTGAGCAGCAACATCCAAACAGCGTAGTAGCAGGTAGAGCAAATGAGAAACTGATAGGTAGGGATGTGATGATACTAATAAGATGTTCTAGCTCTCCAGAGAGGGAACAGGGAAAATGCAGAGTCCTCACTTTCTCTTTATTCATGAATGTAAGGATCAGGGAGATAGTCTGGGACAGAGTGGCAGAGAATTAAGGATAATGTGTGACCAGCAGAAGTACAAGAAATTGTCTCTCCTTGGAATATGACATGGAACTTGGTGGCATCCAAGGTAGCTGCAGGTATTCTTGGTCTGCTACAGAACCATGGACTTATAGATAGGGCATTGCAGGTAATAGTTAGTTGAAGAAAAGTGTAAAGAGACTGGGAAACAAGTAGATTTAAAGAAATACATTGTGCACATCATATCCAACAAGTCAAGTGTTAGAGAACACCTACAGTCACTACAGCAAAAGTGGACCATGGAGTATTGCCTTGGTAGTTAAGATTTCAACACTCAAATTGTGGTGTAGCATTATGTGGTCAGTACAAATGGAAAACTTTTGTGGGGACAGAAATTATTTTTCCTCAAAAAATTGCAGGATGAGTAGCAACAACAAAAATCTCCATTTGAAAGGTAGGAATCTGTGAATGTCCTTGGGTTTTTTTCAGCTTAAAACTGGTCATTATTCCTATGGAAATGGTAGAGCTGCATTCAGTATTGAGTTAATATCCTTTATTTAATTTATCACTGGACTAATTCAGTCTGCTTCCAGTGCTTGTTTTCTTTTATCAAGGCCATATGGATAGACTTCTTCATAACTTGCACAGCATTTGAACAAACATCTACATGTCCATCTCCCTGCTGGGAAGAACTGCGTTGCAAGAAGGTATGGCACATTATTTCAGTGACTGTCCCTTCTCAGAGTGTTTGAGATCAAAATAAATGATTGGGTTCTGACTACTGGGTAAGTGTGATTCCTAAATTTCAGATTTTTCTTAAAAACTGTGAAATTAACAAAAAAAAGGTTACTAGAGCTGTCTTTTCAAGTCAGCTTACTAGGAGTATGGTCTTAAGCCATCTGAAAAATGTCAAATCACTGACGTGTGCCACACAGGCATGCTGAGAGGGTTAGGGTTGTCCAGCCTGGAGAGAGGAAGACTCTCAGGAGGCCTTATAGCATCCTTCCAGTACCTGAAGGGTGCTTATGGAAAAGTCAGGAAGGAACTTTTTACAAGGACATGTAGTGATAGGACAAGGGGCAATGATCTTAAACTAGAGCAGTGTAGATTTAGATTGGCTATTAGGAAGATGTTTTTTACTGTGAGGTCAGTAAAATGCTGGAAGAGGTTGCTGAGAGAGGTAGTGTAGGCCCCATGCCTGGAGATATTCAAGGTCAGGCTTGACAGGGCTCTGAGCAACCTGATCTCACTGAAGATGTCCCTGCCCACTGCAGGGGGTTGGACTAGATGGCCTTTAAAGGTCCCTTCTAGCCCAATGAGTTCTATGATTCCATGATTCTACAGGTCTGAGAAGATTAAAAAAGTGGTGGGCAAGAATTCACCAATATTCATGGATCCCTATGAGGTGAAAATTATCACAGTAAGTTGGGTTTATTGCCAGTTGAACAAGTCACGTCTGAAAGCTAGTTTTTAAAATCAGTCACATTTTTATTTTTGGATGGAAAACCATGCAGAATCCTTTGTTGAAAGCAACAAAAAAGTTTCAATTGGAAACAGAAATATTTTTGAACTTTATCTTCTTTCAGCTGATTTTCAGCATGTTCTGCGTTATCAGTGCAGAAGCTTCTTATCAGCTTTGCTGTTTTTATTACCTAATAAATCTCTAACTTAATTATACTTAATATAGTGTTGCCAATTATTCAGAAATCATGAGTAAGACTTCCAGAATTCATAGGTATGGGTTTTTTTTTAATAACCTGTTTGGAGTTCTCCTTGTTTGACTTCTATTTTCACACATTTAGGAAATGTTCTAATTTTTTTTTGCTTTGGTATCAGGACTGGAAACATGATATGTTTTATGTAAGTTACTAGCCTCCTAATTAGTATGAGTAAAGGAGCTAGGTCTTTAAGGGAAGCATCAAATATCATGAGGCTAATAATAAAATTGCGAGAGCTGGCAATATTGTTATCAAGAAATGAATTAAGATTCCTTATTTCGCCTGAACAATAGTCATTTGTCTCCAATTTATCAGTAGCCTTTTAACTTTTACAGTTATGTCAGAGGTGTGGAAACATTTATTTTTATTTCTTACCTACAATTTACTTGTCTCTCTCTTAACGATGTTGTCTGGGTCTTCAGGCAAAGTATTACACATCAACTTGTCATTAAGTCAGTTTTGAAATAGATCTCTTTATCCTGTGTAACCACTGATAATTAAATAAGAATGCCAAAATCCTTCCTTTCCAAATAAGATTATTTGTCTTCTTCTCTATATTTTCTTTGTTTTTAATTTTTGTTCTTTCTCTTTCATATAATTTCTCCCTTTCTGATTTTTTTTCCTTTTCTGTTATTCATTCATTTTTACAGTAATTAATGTCCTCCTGCTTGATAACAGAAAGGAAAAGAGCAGTAAAATATATCCAAATGCTAGCTCAACTGTTAAGAAAGGTGTTGATGCCCAGGACAAACCAGTACTCATCTATGCTGGTTCATACAGGCTACATGAAAATGTCACCATTATTAGCAAATAATGTTTTTTTCCCCATACTGACAGTTGCCAAAGTATAAGGAGAACCTTATACCCAGGGCTTCAAGACTGCTCCTCTGTAATTTGTTATGTATCTCTGATGTGTGACTCTGCAGATCATTAACATTATTATTAGATAAGTATCTGGGTAAGTATTATTAGGTAAGCATCTGGGTGTACTTGAAGAGATTAAATATTATCTGATCAGTTAAATATTAAACACAGCCCCTCTATATACAGAGCTGGTGTGATCTCTCTTAGCCAGGCAAGCAAAATGGAGTTTGTGCCAGAAAAGAGGGGTTGAACCTGTCCTGGTTGTGCTCAAGGAAACGGAGGGATGGAGAACAACAAAGTGACAGGGTCTAAAGCCATAATGGGGGAAGGGGTGGGGAGGAGGGTAGAGCTGGGAATTCAGAAGTGCTGCCACTGGGAGGATGGCAGAGATGGAAGACTGAAATGGTTCTTGTGAGGGGACCCGAGCCCACTGGGCCAGCAGCTGCTGGTGTCCACCCTGGTCTCACACACCCTGTACTCACCCTGTCTTTAGAATTTAGTTATATTCAGTGCCATTCTAAATGCCCCACCACTTAAAAATGACAAAATGTGCTTTCTTTTTAGTGTTCTTACTGCACACTTCCTATAGGACGCAGCTTATCCTCCACATTTTGGCATCTCACTGTGGAGTAGCAGGTGACATTTGTGATCAAGAGACTTAGATCTGCAGATATCCTTGGAAGATGCAATAGTTTCTAGCTTTTGAAAGCTCCAATTTATTATGTACTTCACTGTTATTCTTGTTCTCAGAAGTCACATTTATTACCAGGAGACAACATAAAAACTCCTGAATAGCACTGCAAGAGTATCATGCATGCTGTATGTAGACTGGAACTGACTTCCTGAGGGTGTTTTTCTCCTTTTTAATATTGTTTTGTAAACACCCCTCAGAAGCAATGTCAAAAATCAGAACTGAGGTGCACAAGTACCATTTGCTACCCGTTAAAAAAGGTAGATTGTATTTGGTGCTGGATATTGGAAGCCTAGATTATTATTTCCTAGTTTTAATTATGCACGTTTTAATTAATTCCAATCTTAGTTTTACCACACATGAAAAGACTATCATCCATTGAAACCACCAACACGTAGTTCAGTGACTAAAAATCTGTTTTAGATATCATCTCTGATCTTTGGAAAATCCCAGGAATTACCTGCAACACATCATTAGCTCACACTGAAAAGCAAACTGAAAATAATTTCATTACATGCTGATATGAAAAACTAAAAAAACCTCACAAAATAAAACCCTATATGCAGTAGTAAAGTAAGCATGGCCTTGGAATTTTGAAATATTTTCTCTCTGATACAGTAAAAGAGTTCTATGCTTCAGCGTTTTTATCTGTTACCTGTACAGTTGTGGTGTATCAAGCATATGCTAGATCATGAAGTACATTCTGGGACTCATATGTTTTATAAGATTATGGTTTCCATTTTCCTGTTCAGTTAGAGTAGCAAGCTATATACAGGGAAAGTAAGAGCAGAACACAAGCTCAGAGGTTCTTCTCACATCTTCCCAGTCATGGATTTATTATTTCTTTCCCTCCCCTGTTAGCTGCCACACATTAAAAAAAAAAAAAAGGTATATAAAAAACCACGTTTATAATTTCTATACTTTATATAATATTATATGAATCATAATATTATTTGTTTTATACTTGTATATTGTAGGGGAACAGCAGAGGAGCAGGCCTGTGTGGGATAGAGGAGAGCTGTGGATTCCCTGGCACTCACTGACCCTGAAGAAGAACAAAGAGCTGGAAATAACCTGAGGAATTTGCCACCTGGACAATGTTATGTCCTGGTACCAGGTGCCTCAGGTAGATAAGAGAAGAAATAGCACTTTGAGGTGTGAATTGAACATCGATCAATAGATACTGGGATATTATATAAGTGTAACAAACCACACAATAAACTATTCTGATTGTGCACAGACCAGGGTCTGTGCCCTCATGTCTTCCCTCAGTATATATTGCTATACTATATTACATATTTGAAAAATGCATTTGCACCCTAGAAAAAAACCTGACCTCATCCCACGGCTTGCCCCTTACCATTGATGTTCATTTGTCATTTCTGAATTAAATTTTATGGTTTCATATAATGCTGTTTATCATATCATACAATGGATAATTTCCAGTAAAAATGAAAAAAATAAAGAGCTCTGAGAATATTAAGATGAGCAAAGAGGAAGTTCTCAGATGAGATCTACGATGCAAACATTGGATCCTTGTTTTTTTTAATAGACTACCTAGAAAAAAAGCATTCTAACTCCTTTGAGGGATGCCTTTTTGAACGGGTTTTGGGAGTCAGTCTTTCAGGTGGAAGAAAGATCTGTGAATATCTTTGTCAGGCCATTGGAGTCCAGGTCAACTACCTGACCTTGTTAAACTGTGGAGGGGATATAATTCAGCCTGTCTTAGTCCTCCTCTCATCTGCCTCTCCAAGAAAGTAAAATCTATTAAAGATACTTGAACTACCATTGAGAATGTATTTCCATGGCAAACCAGCTTTAGACAACCAAAAACCTCTTCAAAAGGAGGTGGGTAATGAAAGCAGGACTCTCAAAGTCTAGTGTGATAAGAAAAGAACATGTCCTTCAGAGCCATCACTTAAAGAAGAAGGTGGATCACCCACTGAGGGCCAAGGACCTGTTACCAGAGGGAATAAAAGCTAATGGCAGCCTTCCTACAAGTGAAAATAATTAATGAAAAATTTATGACCTGTATTGTATAAATTGCTGCTGGATGGTCCCCAGATAAATTAAATTAATAAAGTTACCTAATTAAGCCATATCTTCCTGGGCTTTTTGCATGGCTGGGGCAACGATGCAAACTCAGCAGAACAGAGGAAGGGAAGGATAGAGTTTCAAGGGCTGAGGTTTGAAAAGCAGAAGACTGAGTCTCTCAGAAAGAAAATCTAAATAAAGGGCCCACAGAAAAAGTGAGTAGAGGTCTTTGGCTATGTTATTATGTCTAATTTTAAGAACATTATATCTTATAGAAGGTTCAGAACTGGACAGAAAAGAACATTTGGTCAATGAAGGAAAAAAAAAAGGAATTAGTTCTGTGAGATATTTCTTTATTGGGTGGAATAGGTGAACATATTTTGGAGGCAAGTGAATGAGACCACAGAATTTTTAGGTGCTGGATGGTAAAAAACAAAACCACTTTTTGTAGTGTATTTGTACTTAAAAAAAAAATGCAATATTTTTAGAGTTTATATTTCAAATATAGTTTGAAAAGTTGAAATAATACAGAAATAAAGCTTTCAGTTTTACAGAGTTGACGGGAAAAGTCTTATAACACTGTAATTTTTGTTCTGTTTTAGTTTTCTGGAGATTTTTTCAGTTATGCTGAATTTCATACTAAGTATATTGTATTTTGTGTGACCACTTCATTATGTTTCTAACATATTTTCACTTATTCAAAATACAGACTTGAAAAATGTATCATAATGCTAATATTTAAAAACACTTAATTGAGATGAGAAATGTGCTAGATTATTCAGAGAAAAAAAACCTGTTATAATATCTGATAAATTAGCTAAACTGTGACATTTGTCACAAAATGTTATTTCTATTTTCACACTTTAAACTTGAGAGTGTTTATTTCTTAAATAGGAACGTAGAACTTGCTTTTTAAAGTAATTTCTGATCACAGGAAACTAAAGGGTTTTGCAGGCCTGGAATTCTTTTTCATGTGTCTTGAACACAGAGCTTTCCCTGAAAACAAATAGCAACAAGATCCGACCAATTTTGAGTTCACTCTGTGAACAACAATGAAGTTTCTTACCTTGTGCTGGACAGTTTAAACCTTTAGTCTTCTTAGGGTAAAGCTAAAACTCTCTGCTATACAAAGGGAAGGAGATTGAACTCATCTAAGGTTAACAGCCAACATCAAGTTTAGTGATAAATAAATTTAAAAGTAACATTTTTAGTCTTAAAAAAAATGGAATACTTCTTAATGCACTCAGTAGTGCAGGCCTGAACATATTTTTCAGTCCTGTTGACTTGGGGAAGACATCTCATGCTTAGAAACCAGTTTTTTTTATAAGGGACTTGCCAAAGTAAGACCACAGCAGCAGTCAGGGTCATGTCCACATACACTATGGATCAGAGTTTCAGCATAGCACATCCTTTTCTGGATCTGACAGAAAGTTTAAGCTCATAAAACTCACTTTTTGTTTTGCTTTGGTTTGGTTTGGTTTGGTTTGGTTTGGTTTGGTTTGGTTTCTTGTGGCTTTATGGAAACCCATTCAGCTTCTTACTTATACTAACAGAATCATAGAATTGGCTGGGTTGGAAGGGACCTCAGAGATCATCAAGTCCAACCCTTGATCCACTACTGCTGCAGTTACCAGACCATGGCACTGAGTGCCACATCCAGTCTCTTTTTAAATATCTCCAGGGACGGAGAATCCACTACTTCCCTGGGCAGCCCATTCCAATGCCGGATCACCCTCTCCGTAAAGAAATTCTTTCTAATATCTAACCTAAATTTCCCCTGGCACAACTTAAAACCATGCCCTCTTGTCTTGAAAATATGTACTTGAAAATATGTCTTGAAAATATGTACTTCCATTTGCACAATCGTGTGTGCACGTTTCGTGCACCGTTCATGATGTGCAATTTTGTGATTTCCAAAGTTATCAACATTTGATTTTTAAAATGTTCAGTACAGTGATTTAAGTTGTCTGGGTAATCAAGCAAAGTACAGACACAATAGAAGTGTATGAACAATAAAACAGAGCTACAAGAAATTTTTGAAGTGCAGTGACATATCATCTCCAACAAAACTGCATATTATGTCTACATTCTATGTAATTACTCTTCAAAGTGAAAAATTTGCAGATTGAACTTCCTCAAACTTTCTGACACAAATTACTTTTCTAGATATTGATTTGAAATTAGATGTAAAACTTGAAAGAAAAATGAGTATTTTTTACTTGTCTTGAAAATGCACAAATAAATTCCTTACTTTTTGAACTTCAGTTTTATTAAGTAACTTTCTATAAGACAAGTTTCAGCAGATCAGCACAAAATTTTCTTAATTTCATTACAGGCTGTAAATTAAAATTAATGAGGCTGACACCCACAATTAACAATGAAAAATGCAGATTGTTATAATTACTTAAGCAATAACATTGCTTTACATAGAAGACTTAAGGTGCTCCACAAATTATTTACAAGTGTTACATAAAACACAAAAAATGACAATTTCAATTTATTTTGTCAGTATAAAAAACAAAAATCCTTACTAAAACCTTTCTCATTTGGGAATCTCTCGCCATGCATAATTAAGCAAATTTGATTGCAATTAAGCCTGGCTTCTACAGTGGAGTTTTAATTAATGCAAATCTGGCATCTACATCTATAAGATTAATTTTCATGAATTAAAAGAAAACAACAAAGCATATTTGAAAGTGCAGTTGTATTGTTGAAAGGATGGAATGCAAAATCTGATTATTTTTCAGTCTTCCATGTGGATAGCCTTTGACTTATATTTTAAGGAGGGATATTTTATTTGGATCTGTTGTTTTGTTTCTCAAGGCATTATTAAGCAGGATCACAGCAATTACACTAAGCTTCTAAGGAACATCTTAAAATTTAATTATATACATTTAGAAGAAGAAATGAAAGAGAATATAAGCTCAGGAGCGAGGGCACCATTATACTACATAGTGTGTTTTCCTTATCATCATCCTTGTCTCTCATCTGGGGCCTCAAATATTTTGTGAAGTCTGTGGGAGAACCCAAGATATTTTAAGATATATTTTAGTAAGATCTCCTCTTAAAATCCCAAGCTTGGAAGAACTATTATAGGACAGAAGAATTCTAATTTTTATTTGTTTAGCAGAATGTTTCAACTGATTTTTTAAATATTTTCTCTGTTTTAAATTTGTTTGTATTTAATTTAGTATCTTCAAAAGAAAAAGAAAACTCTTTACTGGGAATTCTGTTCCTTTGAAACTGTCCAATAAGAGTCACCTATTCTGTCATTCTTTACACATAAAAATTTATGGCTTGTCTTGCTTTTAAATACAATGCAGTTTTATTTTGTCATTTGTGCAATAAAACAGTCATGTGGAAATGGACCATTAGTGAGACCAAAAGATAGTGCATTAAAAACTAGTGTTCTCACTGCCATGCAAGAAGGTAAAGAACTCCTTTTTTCCTTCATTCATATGGATGTCAGAAGTCAGGTAATTCCAAGAGCCACTTATCCAGCTGGCAGAATAGCTCTGTCTGTTGTGAAAAGCTAATATTTTTCCTTTCTTCAAATGTATTCTGGTATTTTATTCTAATGTCAACTATAGTTGTTCTATTTTAACTTGGTCTCACTTTTCAAAAAATGTGCATTGGACAAGCAGAGAAGAAATCACTTCCTTTTTATTGAAGGGTGAGGAGGCTGAGCCAAACCTCTGTTGGAGGGAAGCTGGGTGCCAAGATACAAGTGCCTCTGGGAGAAACACCAAAACTCTTGCATGCAGACTGCTGGAGGTGTTTGATGTGAGAAGTAATCTTACAAGCAGTAATCTTTCTTCCTAGCTAATCCAGTTTCTTTCTTATTTATTTGCTCTTCTATTCAAAACCCAAAATCTTCCTGGGTTCCTTCCCAAAATCTTTCCATGAAATGTCGTCTGAAATGAAGATTTCCCAAAGATGCTCTCTCAGAACTGTTCTTTTATAGCTGTACATGGGAGAGCACAAAAGCGTCTCCTCAAGGGGCTGTAAATGCTGCCACATTTGGTGATCCAAAAGTTCTTGAAGGTAGCTTCCAAAGCACCAGGATGAGGGTGTTCATTGATCACAAGAAGAAGAAGGTGAATCCTGCCTAAACAATCACATACACTCCTTTTGCCATAAGGAATTTACTGACATAAATTATTAATTATATCTATTTTCAGCATTTGTTCTCATTGTAATTAAAGTATAATATTGTGAAGTATCGATAACGTGTTTAGGAAGATTTTCAGTTTGATTTTCCAGATTATCATCTCAAAAAGCAAGGTAATAGAAGATATCTACCAAGTCTCTGGTTATGCATCAACTTCTGCTTTTGCAGGTCTGGAAGAGACTCAGTATAAGTGCTTTGTGACGTACATGATACTTTTTCACTGGAATAGTCATGTGTCCACCACTCTCCCCTCTCTCTATTTTAGACATATTTGGCACTAAGAAGCCTGTATTTAAGCACCTGTACTGCTCCCCTAATTTTGTGTTTGTATGTATTGGGGATTTTTTAATGTTTTTCCTGTTGTGTGCAAAATGAAGATACCTGTAGAGTTATGTCATCTTTCTACATCCAGTGTTTGATAATGAGGACAATGTTTCAAAATGGGCTCCTTAACCTTTACTGAGACATATAAATACCTGAGCATGTTTTATAGATTGCTGAGTATTTGCAGCTGATTTTGTTTTCAGCTTATGGGGATTTTCAGATTCTGAAAGACTAGGTTGCTTGAACATATATAGAAAAATAATAGTTAAAATTATGGTAAAGGAGAGACTTGGGCATAGGAAAGACCTGGGTCTGATGGAGCAGGTCCAGAGAAGGGCCATGAAAATGGTCAGGGGCCTAGAACACCTCTCCTATAAAGAGAGGCTGAGGGAGCTGGGGTTTTTCAGACTGGAGAAAAGGCGGCCCTGGGGAAGCCTTAGACTACCTTTCAGTACCTCCCACGGGCTACAGGAAGGTTGGAGAGGGACTGTTTGCAAGGGGCTGGAGTGATGGGATGAGGAGCAATGGTTTTAAATCAGAGAAGAGTAGATTTAGATTTGATGTCAGGAGAATTTTCCTTACCATGAGAGCAGTGGAAAAATGGAACAGGTTGCCGAGGGCAGTAGTTGAGGCTGGGAGATATTCAAGGTGAGGCTTGATGAGGCTCTGAGCAACCTGATCTAGTGGAGGGCATCCCTGCTTACTGCAGGGGGGTTGGACTGGATGACCTTTGGAGGTCCCTTCCAACCCAAATTATTCTATGATTTTATGATGATATGCTGTTTGATTCCTGATAGGTATACTTCTGTGCTTTAACTATAGGTTTATAGCCCCATCTGACTGAATCAGAGAACCAAATCTCTCAACTTTTTAAAGCATTAGATGTCTATAAATATTTTGTTTGGGCATGCTGTGAGTTCTAGGAAACCCTTAACAAAGACCTTTTATAGAAAGCCATAGGCACGTTCAGGCTGTCACCACTCTTTGGAACACTTGTCATTTCTCAGCACATCTCTATCCACTTGTGGTTCTGATTACTACAGCCATGACATGACAGTGTCCTGCTTGCTTTTTCATCCTTTTTAATTTTTTTTCTTGTTCTTTCTTTTTTGTTTTTTAATCCTTTTTTTTATTCCTTTTCTTTTATTTCTTCTTTCCTCCTCTTTCTCTTTTTTCTTTTTACCTCATTTTCCTTTTTCAATTTTCCGCTATCTCCCCCATTTCTTTTCCCTCCTCCTTCTGCCTTTATCCTTTTCCTCCTTTTTTTAAAAAAAAAAATAAAAAAAATTTCATTCATTCTCATTCAGTTTCCTCTCAGAAACTGAAAATCATTGTTTCTCAGACTGTTTCAACCTGTGTCATTCAGTGTCATTACCTTTTCAATGACATGTTCTAACCACCATGATAGTCACAACTGAACCTAAAGGCTACTCCTGCCTCTTTGTTCAAAGGAGTGAGGAGGTGTCTAAGGATAAATATCGAAGGGTCAAGTTAGAGTGAGGTTTTTTTCTATACCACAATGCTTCAAACAGCCTCCTGCTAGTGCAGATCAGGGAGGCTTAGGCTTTTCTGTTTCCTCACATTTTTTGTTTTCCTAGTATTTTCAACAGTCTCAGACTTGACATTTTCCATATCAGTCATGTAGAAGACCATTTTTTTCAGCACCCACTGAACAAAGTTATCATGCATGCTCACTTACATAAGCTATTGAAAAAGGTGCATGCCACAGAATGCAGTAGCAACCACTTTGTTTAACATTGTGGTCAGAGAGAGAGGTTGTGGTTCCCTTTTCTTTCATACAATTAGTTAACCAAGCTTTTTCCTGAAAGTTTTATAACATTGTGGGTGAAGAATGAATCAAGACATCAAAACTCTCAAGATCAGAGGAAGATTATCAAAGTTAACGAGAATCAGGAAAATTAAGAGATCATTAATAGTAATGATACCAAAATGAGAACTAGGAAACCAGTCCAGGAAAATCTAGAGACTTTTATGCCAGCCATTAGTCTGAAGACTATGATTAAAATATAAGAAACGATTCCATCAGCTTGTTGTGCAAACATGCTGATAACATTCTTCTGGCTTGAGTGTTTTAAAGAAGCCTAGGGCCATTAGGCACCCAAATCCTAATAATAAATTCTTGTCTTGGTCTACACCTTTTCAACATCTAAAAAATAATAAAAGCACATTGAGCTGGTATTTCCTGTTTAATGTTCATTATGCATTGAAGAGGTATTGAGAAATAGTTTTGCTTCTGCAGTTATGAAAGAATTATAAAGGTCTTTCCTGACTGAGTGAAATAAGTGCAGATTTTGTGAGCCTATGCCAAAATCTATTTAATTAGATCATTATTCATGGAAAATAATGCACCAGTAGCTTCAGAGAAAGTGCAAGGCATGACATATTTGAATTAACTCTATTTAATTAAAGGAATACCTTCTGAGGGTCTCAGATTTCCTGGGACAACCCAGTTTTCAGTGTGAGTGCTACTACATGTGTAGCATCCTTACAACTCAGATTTCTTGTTGCACTTGTCAATTTTGTTTTCTGTTGGAAATACCTTGTTGTATATGAGCAGTGATCAGACCAAGAGGAAGAGACCAGCTAAGTGGGACAAAACTGGCAGAATTGTCCATGAGTAATGAAATGCGATAGAGAAGATAGAAAGGGAAGAGTTCTGAGATAGGTAGGGAAGGAAAAAACAATCAGGAAGGAAAAGGGAAAAAAAAGGTGTTAAGTGAAGTGTAACACCTAATTATAACAATTCAAGGATTTCAAATAGAAGGTAGTAACTCCTGTTGCTGTGTTTCTGACAGTTTTCCCACCTCACACTCTGTTAGGTTAGGAAGGTCACAACTAAGTTGCTGTGGACTGAACTGCAATTGTTTTAGTTTACATAAAAAAATCAACATAATTCTGCTAAAACCATAGGAGATGTTCTAAACACCATGTGTTACAATTTTTTAAAATAAATTAATTAACTGATTTCTGAAAAGAACATATTGTTTTCCTTGTTTTTTCACAGAGCTGCGTTCTTCTCACCTTTCTGACTGTGAAGGGAGATATTTTTTTCCTGACCTTGGTGGGAAAAATAGTTGAAGGGTGGTAATTTTGAAAAACGAGAACAAAAATTATGATCTGATCTTACCCCTCGTAGGTAGTTAAAAGAGTTGTATTGTTTTCAGGGCTATTATTTGAGTTTCTGTAACATGCTTGTCTGGTTTGCTGGTTGATTAAAGTGGTTTATTTACTGCTAATAGTAAAGATAGACTTTAATCAGTAGCAACGATATAAAAGAGGGATTTTGTAGGTATTTGGAGTATGAGAAGGGGAGAAACACAAGTTAGAAGAAATTAAGGAGGACAAATATGAGGACAAGGATCTTAAAGTGATGGAAGAAAGGAAATAACTGGATATATGTATAGATTGAAGGAATCTGTGCAATGTAGACAAAAATAAAAAATAATTTCATACAGAACCTTCTTTTAGTAATGAAATAAAACAGCTGAATTCAGCTTACCTGGCCAGTACACTACATTCTCTGCTTCTCTAGAGGAGCATAAGGAAGTGAGAGACCACCAAAGATTTTGTCTTTTCAAATTAACCTCAATTTTTTTAAAACTGAAAGAAGAAAAGGGGAGACTTAGGCTCTCTACAGTGAAACCAGAGCTATCAGATTTTCCTTTTTTGAAATTAGTATCTGAGACTTGCTATTTGCAAAGTTGAGAATTTACAACAAAATGCAACCTATATGTGTATTTGTATCTTCAAGATTGGCAAGTAAATATGAGTAACTGTTGGGTACATCCAAGAAAAATTGTGATTGCCTCCAAAAAGCAGTTAAGGCTTAAAAGTCCAAGGATGTAGAGAAGGAAGGAGGAAACCCATAACAAAACATAGAAAGAAATGTGGTGCCTATAATGATGGTAATCTTTATACAATAAACCATTTTTTAAACCTAAGATTTCTTCATTATTTGACTCTTTCATGGTAATTGCAATACACTTGTAATATAATTTACCCTAGTTCTTTTTCTAGAAAATAAGATAACCCCAACAACAAATATCAACTTATTTTTTCCAAACATTTTGTATTCTTCTTTTCTTCTCTCATATTAATTGATTCATTGATTAAAGTTACTGACATGGAAGCTTAATCAGTCTAATATGTGATATCTTTTCTGTCGCCTCCTCTTTGTGCTGCAGTGATTTCAGTGAAAAGATGAAAACGATAAGCAATTTTTTATACATTGAAGTTGAAAAATGAACAAATACATGACTTAAATTAGCAAATTTGACTGAAGTAACATCTACATTAATCCATTTGCCAGGCACCCCCTTGTCATGGGGGAGGAGCTTGCCTGCCCTTGTGAGGTGGGAGTTCTGCTAGTGCTGGCAATGCCTCCAGTAGGGTCTCCTATGCCAGACAGGTCACATCTGAAGGGTCAGACAAAGTGTGTCCTTGGGCAGGATGGGCACAGTAGCCTTCAGGCAACCATCCTAGAAGAAGGACAACTCTAATTCCAAACCTGGGTACATGGAGCTCGTTTAGCCCTGTAATGCCATCCATCTAAGAGAAGGATATTCTAACTAAAACTATGTCCTGAGGACTTCTCTGTCACTGTCCAAGCTTGCTGGGCCCTGGCAGATGAACCTCAGGAGGAAAGGGTGGGGACAGTTCCTCACATGCTGCGCCTCACCTAAAAAAGCCACAGCACAGGCTCAAAGGGTGTCCTCCTGCTACATGAGGATCAGCAGGGCCAAGTCAGATATGGCGATGCACTCTCTGAATCCTTCCTCTCTGAAAGATGCACTCTCTGAATCAATGGTGTGAAACAAGGCTGCGTTCTCGCACCCACTCTGTTCACCGTCTTCTCCAGCACAATGCTCCAAAGGGTCCCAGCAGAGCTCGATGAAGAAAACGGAATTTACATCTGATGTGGTACTGATGAGAGCCTATTCAATCTAAGGTGACTGAAGGCCCACACCAAGACCCTAAATCACCATGTCCCAGAGTTGCTTTTTGCCCCCCTCCTTGCTCACACAAAAGCAGCTCTGCAGCTCTTAACATCCTGCTTTGCAGAGGCTGCAGATCTTTTGGGGCTAGAAGTCAGCTTGAAGAAGACAGAAGTTCTCTACCAGCCTGCACCACAGGAAGCCTTCCATCATCCCCACATCACCATAGGCAATTCAGAGCTTAAGTCAGCCTAGCAGTTCAGATATCTGGGATGCATCATTTCCTCAGATGCCAAGATCAACAAAGAGATAGACAACAGATTAGCAAAGACATACAGAGCATTTGGAAGACTTCATGAAAGAGTCTGGACCAATAAACACCTGAAGAAAAGTACAAAGATCAGTGCCTACAGAGCCACTGTACTCTCTACTACTGTCTACTCTTTTATATGGGTCATCTACTGTCACCACCTGTGACTCCTTGAAGGCTTACATCAGTGCTGCCTCCATACAATCTTAAATATCCACTGGGCTGACTGTGTGACCAATGTCACTGTCCTTGAACAGGCAGGGGTCACCAGTATTGAGGCCATGATACTGAGGACACAGCTGTGCTGGGCAGGGCACATCTCCAAGATGGAGGATCACTTCGTCCCTAAGTGATGATGCTCTATGATGAACTTACCACTGGCTGCCCCAACAGAGGAGCCCCAGAGAGGAGATACAAGGACTCCCTGAAACAATCCCTCAGCTTTGGCCATATTGGCTGCCAGCATTGCTCCACTCTGGCCTCCAATTGGGAGACATGGAGACACCACTCATAACACTGCTGAGAACACACGTAGGATCAGTCTCAAGGAGAAAAGACAGCGCAGAAAGAGCTGTGCCTTGGCTGTCCCCTCACAGGAGACTTTCTGCTGGGCTTTTTGCAGCCACACTGCCTCTCCCCCATTGGCCTCATCAGCCATCAGTGTGCTTGCAGCAAGTGTGGGGAGGGCCCTTCTTAAATCTTCATTTATGGAGCCAAGATATGATGACAACCCACAAAATTATTTTAGTCACATACAGTAATTTTTGCACTTTGCTATTTACTGAAGCATAATATCAGTAACATAATTTACAAGTGACTTTTCAAGGTATTTTTATATTACTTAAAAAGGTATATTTGGAGAATTCGATGTGATTCCTTGATATTCAACAGTCTATGCAGATCAACCCCTCTCTTCTTTTGATAACATTAATGGCTCTTGCTTATTCATATCATAGAAATTAAAAGCATTATTGTCTGTGTCAGTATTTGATGGAGATGCGATTGCAAACAGTATTCTGGATTTCAGCTTTGCATTGCTATTTCCTTTCTTACAGCACTTCCAGTGACCAGAATCCTGCAGCTAACCCAGTAAAAAGAAAATCAGAACAGAAGGTGGAAAGCAATTTACTCATGAAGACAGTGCTCTGCCTTCTTGAAAAATATGATACCAGGGCCTGAGTAGATTACTTAGCTAATGATGTTGAGTTAGTGCCCATGGTTGAGGAGTACCAAAGTTTAAGGTCTTGCAGATGATTTTAGTAAGTTATTTATAAGGAGAATCTGTGCTGACAATCTAATTATAGCATCAGCATTATTAAACTTGTAAAGTGCTTCTGTAGAAGCACTTCTGTTTTCACTTGAATTGCTATTTATAACAGACAGAAGGAAACATTTTGGTAAGTTGAATTGTGAATGGTGTACTATGCTTATGGAATGCATTTGGTAAGAAACATCTGTAACATTTCTGGAAAGCTGTAATTAGTATGACTAGTAAAATCAGTATATTTCAGTAATAAAATGCTCAGGCTTCTAATGCAGCATGTCACTAGATGTCACTCTGGATTCCACTTTTGATATCCTGATGATTTCTACCTTTTTCTGCCTTTCTTTCTCTGCTTTCCCCACAACAACCCTGAATAGACAATGTAAAATGTGCACGAATAACACAGAATTGCTGACTGAATGTCAATTTTCTAGTGTGTGACTTCTATTGATCATTCATTATTGACATGAAGGTCTCTAGCGTCTCTGCTTTCCTCTTTAAACTCTTTCTCAGCTAAAATTTCCAAGCAACAGAATCAGAAGGCCTTGAAGAATGGGATGATTCAGGTCTCTTAGGATGTTTTACAGAGTACTTTGACCTCAGGAAGACATCAGAAGTACTTTTTATAAAGACTCAACAACTGTTTGGAATAAAAATTTAAATACTGGGAAAAAAGAACCTCCTACTTAAATCGAACAGCTTTCATTGACACTTTTTTGGTGTAACTATAACTGACTGCTTTTGGCAAATATAAGGACTTTTTGAAACAGTTTTTTAAATGTATGCACTTGCCTTCCTTGTAGCCGATAAACTTTAAATAGCATTTTCATGGTGACGAATGACATGTAGTACAGTATTCTATGATCACAGTCCTAGAATTTTATTTCTTTTAGCTTTGTATACATTAATTAAGTATACACAATCAGGGCTGAGTGCAGAGACAGCTAAATAAACAAATGACACTGTAGAAAGGTCTTTCTGCATACTAATCATATCCTACATCTGCAAGCAAAAGCTCTATAAATCGATTTGCTCTTTCACATCAAAAGACAAACAGTGAGGCAAGTCAGCAGTTCCTTTGTCAAAGTCACAGAGATTGCTGTTCTTCACAAATGCATTTCTGCAGAGCTGAATTCAACCATTTGATGATTAGCATTATTGGCAACTCTTCAAAGAAGATTCATCAAGTAATTTACAATTGGATTGGTTGCCATTTTTGTGATTCTATCCCATGAAATTGAACAAAAAATGATTGACATTTGAATTCTTACTTGGAGGACAAAGTGAACTAGCATAAGAAAAAAAAGCAATCAGATTCCCAAGAGGATAGGAAGCTGCTGTGATGTCTCTGGTGATTCCCACATGGACCAGCTCAGATAGGTTTGAAAATGCAAAGAATTGGCAGGGCAGAGGTGAGCAGAAAGATTTAGCTTGCTGTGAATACGAGAAAAATTAAATAGGCCCAAAGTGCTAATTTTTTTAAGATGACGATTTATATATCTGGATGAATGTGCTTGTGTAACCACTCTAAACACTCCATCCATTCCTGTGTGAAAAAACTCAGAAGGAAGGAAAATCAGTCTATCAATTCAAATGCTTTCTGTGCAAGCATTGAGCTTTCTGCTCATGTTAGATACATATTGGAAAAATTAAAGAATAGACAACACATTTGTATGTGCATGTAAATAATACAGAGCTGTGTGTGGTGTAAAGGAATACAGGAACTGTTCAGTCTTGCTTATGGTTTTTCATTTTTCAAAATGAACACACAAAACAAACAAAAAAATTGTTAGAGATTCTATATTCTGTTATTTCTGCTTCATAAATTATGAATTAGAACTCTGTCTCTGCTGTGGTACAATTCCAAAGATATTTGGATGTCTCCCTTGAGTGTGCTATTCCCTGAAACAGAAGGAAGATAGAACTTAATGCAGAAAGGTATAGATAGAAAAATGAAGTGCGCATGAGCTCATTTGTTGATAACTCCATTGGGTTTTTTTGTTTGTTTTGGGGGTTTTTTGGTTTTTTTGGGGGAGTGGGGAGTTTGTTACACTGAAGGCTCATTTTTGGAATAGATTCTTTCTACTGTGTTTTGATCTCAAATGCCTACAGATATTTTTAACAGACTGATCCTTCAGTTACACACGCTCAGGTAAATCTACTCTATATCATTATGAAAGTAGAAACTTACTGAAGACTTGATTCTAATATTCTTATTCTTTAGTTCTGCAGTGTAAATAATCCCACAGAACTGAGAATGAGTAATTGTGCATCAGGGCAGTACCCTAAATGTGAGATAGAGTAAGAAACCCCAGTGAAAAGCAAAAAAGTAGCAGAATATGTCAAGTAATTTGAATTATCTTGCTTGTATTAATTTACTTTAATGTGGGATAAGTTTGGGATTTTTTTCATCCAGATATCTTTTCAGACATCTTTCTAAAAGAATAATTAAAAGAAAAAAACAACCAAAACCAAACCAGTTCATTAACCATGAGCATTAACTGAAGTGGACTTCCATCATCTAAAATTAAGATCCATAAATAGCCGAACACTGAACTTGAGAACATGCCATTGTATATCCAAGCAGCCTTTCCAAACATATTTGTTGCATAATAGCAATGAAAAAATTGCTTTTCCAGTCATGACACAAATAGGAATACTGCTTTTCAGAACATGTAACACATAGTAACCAAATTTCAGAAGGCTTTGCCTTACATTGTCCAGGATTCATTTGTCTCAAAAAGTGTCTCTAAGAGAAGGATGGGTCTTGAAGATTGCTGGATCCCTACATTTAGGATTCAGGGATTCCCTAGGCTGGTAGAAGTCATTAAAACATGATTCTTTTACTATCTGAGTGCTGAATTTATGAACTATCTGTAGTACAATGGCTACCTATATAGGCTTTAACACATACCAACATAGATATTTTGCTTCATGCTAAAATTAATGTAAATGTAACTGTCTGGTATTGTGTGAAAAGACATGTAGATGTGGTGTTTAGGGACATGGCTTAGTGGTGAACTTGTCAGTGGTAGGTTAACTGTGGGACTTGATGATCTTAAAGGTCTTTTCCAACCAAAATGATCGTATGATGCTATGAAATCATAAAAATAGCTAAGAGTGTTAACCACCACCCTGAACTTCAGGATTTTAAGTGACGTATTAAGGCTGGGAATGTGATATTCCTTAAATCCCGTCCGATGTCCCTTAAATCCCAGATGGTAGGCTGACTGAGAGGTAGGAGCTCCATAGAAGAATAAAAGGCAAGAATCGGCGGTAATTTTTTAATTAAAGGTGATAGGATAAAGATATTAAAAATACTATCGAGGCGCATATGACACCACACAGCTTTTGGTGAAGATAGCTCTCTTGGTTTAGTGCTGTGGTGTTCTGGCACGGGGGGCCACAGAGGAGGCTCCTGTGAGAAGCTGATGGAAGTTCTCCCGGTTCCACTCCTGGCCCTGCCTCTGCCCCAGGCCGAGCAGATATGGTGTCATGGTTTTAGAGATTAACTGGACAGTGACAGATGCTCTGCTATTCCCCACTATCCCCCCATGGGAAGACAGAGAGGGGAATAAAGGAGAGAAACTTTAGGTAGGTAGAAGGCAAACTGTCTTGGTGAATAATGTCCTTCTCTAGTGAGGAAACAAGGAGCAGGGGCAGGAGCAGCAGTTTGTCCTTTCAAACCAGGACATGTGGTAAGCTGGATTTACCTCTGCGAGTAACATATTCAAGAAGGGGAAAATGAAACTGCAAATATATATATATATATATATATACACATAAATAGAACTGCAGAGCAGAGGAGAGGAGGAGATGAGAGCTGTGGCAGAGAAAAACCACCAAGGTCAGTGAAGAAGGAGGGGGAAAGGTTCCCGAGCAGAGATTTCCCCGCAGCCCGTGGTGAGATGGCAGCTGTGCCCCTGCAGCCCGTGGAGGAGAGTGGTGGGGCAGTCCCTGAAGGCGCAGGGTGGGGTAAATGTGGATTTGTAGCCCCTGAAGTGTCACGGGTGGGCAGACATGAATCTGCAGCCCGCATGGGATCATGTAGAGGGTCAGATGTGGATCCGCATCTGTGTAGGAGCCCGTGTCAGAGGAGGTGACTGTTCTCGCAGCAGCCGTGACTCTGTGTGCAGCCCAGGCGGGAGCAGTCTGTGCCTGAGGGACTGCACCTGTGGGAGGGACTCATGTCGGAGGGGTTCCTGAAGGACTCTCTGCCATGGGAGGGACCCCGGGTTCGAGCAGGGGAAGAATGTGAGGAGTCCTCCCCCTGAGGAGGAAGGAGCGGCAGAAACGCCGGGTGGGGAACTGACCCTAAAGCCCCCCTGCCCCTCCCCTGTGCCCTGAGGGGGAGGCAGCAGGGAAGCGACCCGGGACCGGGGAGAAGGGAGGGGGAGGGGGTGAAGGGGAAGGAATTAAGATCTGGCAGAGTTTTGTCTTTCTCATTGTAGATTAAATTAGAGGGTTTTTTCCCAAAAATTAAACCTGTCCCACACTGGGGGTAGGGGGTGAAGGAGTGGAGGCCTGGTTGATAGGCCTAAACCTTAGCTGGGCCTAAACTGTGACAGTAGCATACATAGCTAAATCTGTGTATACGTGACAAATATAAAACCATAAAGTTGATAAATATATCCAACATTTTTCATTTATCTTAAAATGACTTCATGGCACAAGGGCATACACCTTATATTTTTAATAGGCTGATCCTCTTTTCATCATATTTCTGTCTGCTTTGCAAGTTGTGTTATAATTTTCATAATGGTGTTATTTCCAAAATCAGAAAAATGAAACCTGTTACCTCAGTGAAATATACTAGCTTTTAATTACATGGAAATTCTAAAACAAAACAAAACAAAAACAAAAACAAAATTGAAAACCAAAGTAAAAAAACCCTACATTAAAAAATAATTCAGGCACTGATTTATCCTTACTTATGGGTTGTATCACATAAACTCCAATCTTATGTTAAATTTTTTAATGAAATTCAGCAAAACTAAGAAGGTTGAATCTGTCTAATCATTAAAGTATTTTAAATTTCCATGGGAAATTTTACTTACCTAATATAACAAATGAACAAAAAAGAATCAGTACCATTGACTGGTGATGTTATTTCAGTAGATTTGATCTTTGCCCCACTATGACATCCCTCACGATATGATTGGATACTATGCAAAACAACAATTTTATGCAATTAATAAGTATTCTAAAAGATCTATGACCATCTATCTATGCTTCTATTTGAAATAAATATAATTTTACACCTTTCTTTATTTGATTCATTAAATGTTCGATTCAGTTCTGGTGTAAACAGGTGTGACTCTCACTGAAGTGAATATATCTGCTTTTAGAAAGATTTGGTCCCCTGTAACAGATTATGGGTTAAAAAACTACACCAACATCTAGAAAAACTGAAGGTCACAGTAATACTTTGTTAGTCAGAGTGGAGAGCAGTGTAGGTGAAAGAGACCTGGGGGTCCTGGTTGACAAGAAGATGACCATGAGCCAGCAATGTGCCCTTGTGGCCAAGAAGGCCAATGGCATCCTGGGGTGCATTAGAAAGGGTGTGGTTAGTAGGTCAAGAGAGGTTCTCCTCCCCCTCTATTCTGCATTGGTGAGGCCGCACCTGGAGTATTGTGTCCAGTTCTGGGCCCCTCAGTTCAAGAAGGACAGGGAAGTGCTTGAAAGAGTCCAGCGTAGAGCTACTAAGATGATTAAGGGAGTGGAACATCTCCCTTATGAGGAAAGGCTGAGGGAGCTGGGTCTCTTTAGTTTGGAGAAAAGGAGACTGAGGGGTGACCTCATCAATGTTTTCAAATATGTAAGGGGTGAGTGTCAGGGAGATGGAGTTAGGCTTTTCTCAGTGGTGACCAGTGATAGGACAAGGGGTAATGGGTGTAAATTGGAGCATAGGAGGTTCAAGTTGAATATTCGAAAAAATTTTTTTACTGTAAGGGTGACAGAGCCCTGGAACAGGCTGCCCAGGGGGGTCGTGGAGTCTCCTTCACTGGAGACATTCAAAACCTGCCTGGACACGTTCCTATGCGAAGTGCTCTAGGTGGCCCTGCTCTGGCAGGGGGGGTTGGACTAGATGATCTTTCGAGGTCCCTTCCAACCCCTAGGATTCTATGATTCTATGATTCTATGAAAATACTTTACCACATACTGATTCTATGTAGTTTTAAGTATTTTATATATTTTTGGTGTATGCTATTCAGGATATATCTTCAAAAAGACACTCATAGCCATGGTGATACAGGTCTTGCGTAATGGTATATAAGCTCTCATCCTCACTGTTCAAAAAGTTAGTTCGTAGAATATTATATCTCCAAATTATACTAGCATTAGAGAGAGATTGTTTTTATGAGCGGAAGTCAGGATATCAGTCATATTAATTGGCTAGGTCATAAAGCTGTGAATTGATGAAACTAACTACTGTTCTAAGGGGAATACTATGGTAATGGATTTTAAGAAGACATCTGATTCTCAGGATTATATTAGCCACACTGGCTATTCATTCAGTAACTGCTCAGAGATTACAGCAGTGCTTTCTTTGTATTTTCTTAACTGCTGTAGGGCTAAACATTTTCAGTGCAGTCTTTGTAGTTTACAAATCCTGGCCAATGTTTGCCCATCAGATGTAAAGCGTTAGGTTGTATTTGCAACGACAAAACTTATCTCCATCCCTCTTTTTTTCTTTTTCTTCCCTTCTTTCCTGGTCTCTTTCTTCTTTCTAGAACAATTCTAGAACAATTTCTAGAACAATTAGACTTTCCTGTTTGGCTGTGGCAGTTTACCTCTGAAAACCTGTCCATTTATTTGGGGCTCAGATACAAATAGGGATCTGTTGAGTGCATAACAGCATGAAAACAGCTCATTTCAGATCCCTGGGACCACTAATTCAACATTTAATCTTCCCACACAATCATAGAATCATAGAATGGCTAAGGGTTGGAAGGGACCTTAAAGATCATCTAGTTACAAGCCCTCTTCAGGGACAGGGACACCTTCCACTAGACCAGGTTGCTCAAGGCCCCATCCAACCTGACCTTGAACACTTCCAGGGAGGGGGCAGCCACAGCTTCCTTGGGCAACCTGTGCTAGTGTCTCATCACCCTCAAATGAAAGAATTTTTTCCTAATGTCTAACCTAAATCTCCCCTCTTCAAGTTTGAAACCATTTCTGCTTGTCCTCTCCCTACACATCCATCATCCCTACCCCATCTTTCTTGTAGGCCCCCTTCAGATATTGGAAGGTTGCTATAAAGTCACTTTGGAGCCTCCTTTTCTCCAGGCTGAACAACCCCAACTTCTTTAACCTGGCTTCATAGGGGAGGTGCTCCATCCTTCTGATCATTTTAGTGTCTCTCCTCCAGACATGGTTAAGGAGCTCTACATCCTTATGATGCTGGGGACTCCAGAACTGGACACAACGCTCCAGGTGGGACACAGTACTCCAGATGGACTCCTGGCCTTGATCTCCTTGTGCCAAAGGGACGTCCTCTATCCCTTTGGGTCAGTTCTCTCCCTCAACAATGGAATGCAAAGAAATGAGCGGAACTTCTGGAGTAGAACAAAGAGTATCATCAGGTTAGTGTTAGATAAATATATTCTTATCTGATGGATGAATTTTGTTATCCTTCTGAGTTACCTAGTCCACAGCAGGATTTTATGCACAAGGAAACTGAAACTGAAGTCCCATGGATCACCTGTTGAGTACCCATGACATACCACAATGTCCTGATGTCTTACTCCTGACTGTAGAACACTACAGTTCTCATCCTGCCATGGACATTGAGGACAGGGAATACTTGGTTACTTTGCCAAGTACTTTGAAAGTGTTCTAAACATTGGAAAATGCAAACTTGAATTTGAGAATTTGGCAGAGATGTACGGTACCTTAATTAAAAATTGTGTTTGTTGAACAAGATTCTATGTCCTGGGAAAACTGAAAAAGAACAGCTAGAAAAGTTATCCCTTTTGTCTCTCCCTCTCTTCTTCCCTTATCTCCACCTCTCTTTTTTTCTTTTCTCTTCCCTTCTTTCCTGGTTTCTTTCTTCTTTCTAGAACTGTTCCTTGGTGTTCATCTTTTCCTTCAGAAAGCCTTTTACCCCAGAGGCACTAGTAGATTTCAGCTCAGGAATCCACAGTCATTTATTTCTGTTTGCTGTCTCCTGGACATTGCACTGATTACTAATCAGGTGTGGCGTTAATCCATTTTCTAAAGAATAGGTGTCTTTCTTCATAAAGAGCCATCATAATTGACACCCTTGGCTGTAATAAAGATAAAATTGCTCTAAGTACTTGAATTATCTCTCTCGACTGTGGCTTGAACTACGTCAGGAGTAGCAACCCCATTCTTGATGAGGATAATAAGAAACCATGAAATGACCAAAATAAGCAAGCTGGCTTATTAAAAGTAGTGTTCCAGATCTGAGATCTATGTCTTAAGTTTACTCCACTGTACAGAGACTTTTATCATCTTATATCTGATCATGAACAAAGAATAACTGTAAATTATGAAGTGCTGAAAACTGGGGCAGGGGTGCTCTTCATTAATGAAGAGGATGGTGTGATGTCTCTTGACCTGTGTAAGGGTGCTATAGTTTATGTGCTTATACATTTTTATGTACTGGAGTTAATTCTCTTTAGCTTTTAACATGTCAGTTTAGTCTATGGTTTAAACATCTGAAATATCTGTCTTCAGCTACAACCCACTGCTTTCTCTTTTACTGATGACTGGAACTATTTTATCGAAGTGCTGGAAAAATCAAACTTTCAAAATCAACAGAATTAAATTTAACTTGCTTATGGAGCCACTTTATTGGGCAAAATTAGTCTTTCCCCCTGCCTACAATGAAATATCTTGGAGCTTCAGAGAATATTGTTCTTTTATACAATGTCCAAGGGAAAAAAAAATCCAGGACAGTTGTTCAGAGAAGCTGTAAAGTTAAAAGGCTCTACTTTTGCTGTTGTTCAGTTGAGGTGACCTAAACTCTTACAGCGATGACAAAGGATGCAAGCTGAAAATGTTTTTTGTAAGAAAACGTGGCTTTTGCCTGCTTGTATTAAAACATTCATTAGAACTGATTTACTGGGGGTGAGGGGGAAGAATTTGATTAATCAGTACAAGTAAAGATGTATTTCTTTCTCTCTTCTCCCCTTTCAAGTTTTGTCCTCAAATATTTATCTTTTCTAAGCATTGACACAACCCCCTTATTAACCACAAAATGAGACTAGACCATATCTGTGTCAATAGCTAGGACATGCAGCTTGCAAAATGTGCAAGTAAATGTCTGTCTTAACTGAAAATAATATAATTGTCTATGATTCACAGATTTATCTAATACGTTTTGCCTATCTAATGTTGGTATTTTGATCTTTATAATTCCAATCTTATTCGTTTAAGGTTTGCAGTTGATTGAGACACGTTATCAGCTGACAGATTTCAAGATAAAGTATAGTACTAAAATATTCACATTGCTTTTTCTATATAATACAGTAATTATTTGTATATTTATATTTGTTGTATGTTATTATTTAATTTCTGGATGTAGTTAAGAAATTAAAGGTAGACCAATACTGGAAATTTAAACTGTTAATCATAGAATAGTTTGGGTTAGAAGGGAACCTTAAAGATCACCTAGTCCTACGCCCCTGCAATGAGCAGCAATATCCTCAATTAAATCAGTTTGCTCAAAGGTCTGTCCAACCTTACCTTGGATATTTCCAGGGATGGAGCAACTACCATCCCTCTGGGCAACCTATACCAGTGTCTTGCCATTCTAATTGCAACAGATTTCTTCCTTCTATTCTGAATCTACCCTCTTTTACTTTTAGACCATTGCCCTTTGTACTGCTGCAACAGGACTTACTGTTTGTCCCCACCCTTCTCATAGGCTCCCTTTAAGTACTGAGAGGCTGCAATAAGCTCTCCTTGGAGCCTTATCTTCTCCAGGCTGAGCAACCCAAATTCTCTCAGCCTGTTAGGAAAGCTGTTCCACCTTTCTGATAATTTTTTTGGCCTTCCTCTGGACTCACTCCAACAGGTCCATGTCTTGTGCTGAGAACTCCAGAACTGGACATAGTACTCCAGGTGGGGTTTCACCAGAGTGGAGTGGAAGAGCAGAATAACCTCCTTTAAACTGCTGGCCTTGCTTCTTTTGATGCAGTCCAAGATAGGAATGTCCTTCTGGGTTGTGAGCACACATTGCTGGCTCATATCCAGCTTTTCATCCACTGGTACCCCCAAGTCCTTCTCTTTGGGGCTTCTCTAAATCCCTTCATCCCTCAGCCTGTACTGATGTCCGGATCTGCCCTAACCCAGGTGCAGGACCTTGCACTCTCTCTTATTGAACATCATGAGGTTCACATGGGCCCACTTCCTGAGATTATTGAGCTTAATAAATACAACCTCATGTTCATACATGATTTGTGAAAGTAATTTTACAGTGCAATGTAACATTATCTATGAGTTATGCTGAATTTTAATATAGATCTCTCTTACAAAGTATATTTAGTCAAGAGAGTACTTGGCAAGTCAAGAGGTACATTTGGCAACTCTTTGACTTCTTCCTTCCAGTTAAGGGAAACATGAGTAGAGTTTTTCCATTGGCAGTATATGAAAATAAACAAATATCACCTAGTTAGTATCAATAATGTTTTAACAAACTTTTGTTGAATATCTTGAATCCCTTAAAGAATTTCCATTTCTTCTTCTTTTCAGGTAAATGAAACTTTTTTAAAATAATAAGGATGGAAGAAGAAAATATTGACCATAAAGTTTATATTTTCACTTTTAGGGTTTGCTTCATATTTTTACCTTTAAAGTTTTGGGTTTTGCTTTTGGGTTTTGCTCCATATTCCTATCTTTAAAGTTTTGGGGTTTTTATTCCTTAACTTTGTATATAATTATTGAGATGCCACATAAGATGAGCAGTTCACCTGTCTCTGTCAGTGCCTGATATGAGATGTCTTCAAAGAAACTTCAAAAAGCTATACAAAAGAAAATTGAAGAATTCCATCCATCTAAAAGCTGTAACTTCTTTCTACCTAGTGCCTTGAGGCACACCTTTCTGTTTGCTTCTCTCTGTAGATGGTCTTCTAATGCTCAAAGAAGGCTGTACAGAAGTCACTAGTTCAAAGAGACAAACACCAGAAATATTATCCCTTTCTCTCCAAATGTATCTAAGAGTTTTCTTAAGAAGGTGGTTTTTCCAATCTCCGGTATAACAGAGACTAAAAAATACCTGCTGTGTAATGGAAGCTAGTAGAAGGCTCATCTGTCTCTTCATAGAAAATTCAATGGTCAGGAGATGTCATTACAGTAAAATAGAGTGTGTTGTTCCTTCAAACAGTTAGTTGTATAAAACTGTCTGTCTCTTTAGCCATTTTATCTTTTCTGTCTCTTTACCCTTGTGGTGTTGTCTTCATTTATCATCACTTTCTTCATTCCCTGAGACTTCAGGAATTTTCTTTTCACTTACAAAATGTCTTCATCATTTCTGTGTTAGTCTTTAACATCTAGCAATTGTTTTCTTACCCTCTTTCAGTCATTATAATGAACAGAAACTTACTTTAGCTGCACATAGATCAAATCTATTAGAGGTTTGCTTTGAAAGTATTTTGAAAGCCACTGCAGAAAGGCTACTAAATGTTGGAAACAAAAATTTCTTAACCTTCACAGAGCCTACCATGTGCACAACTTTTACACTCAGCTCACTTCACTTGCTAACAAAATCTTACCCTTGCTGCACGTTTTCCTTTTATCGTCTTTAAAGGGAAAGAATCTATCACTATAAATCTTAAATATATCCAAAAGTACAAGTAAAAATACATAAATATATGTAACAGATGCAGAACTGTCTCCTGGGAGGTATGTATTATGCATTCAGAACTGTCATAACATCCCTCACACAATGACATTTTTTCCTCTTCTCATGGTCTTTACATCTGTCTCATTTTGACAATGCACCTGGATATAATGTGGATACTAAAATGTAACTAACACTATATAAACACATTTGCAACTTTCTGGAATGTGCTTATTTATACAGTGTGACCTGTGTATTTCAAATGCTACAGTGGTGTGTGGCAGGATGTCTTCTGTTCCCTACACTTTGGAAGCTTTGCAAGTGTTCACCCTACAAACGTTCAGAGCTTAATTCGGAGCAAACAACCCTGACAATAGTTGTGCTGAGAATTTAGCTGCTTGTGTTGGAAGTTCCCATTCAGAGACAACACACAGAAGCAAAGAACTAAGTTTCAAGGCAAGTAAGCAGATATAATATCTAGTAGTTATAGATATATCATTGTTATATAGAATATATCATTGTTATATTCAAATTGCCTGTTTACACTGAGTTTTAATATACTGGCATGATTTTGAGAACATTTCCTTTTTTATTTAACACAAAGTACCACAAAGTTAATGTTTTACTTTTAAACCAAAATAAAATTTATCAATTTGGTGACTTTGCATAGACCCAAATGAACAAAACGTTGATTTGGGCTTTGACAAACTCTCAGATGAATGGTTAAAGATTTTTAATGTCTTACCAGCTAAATACATCAGTAAAGTCTACTACATTACGTAGGTTATTGGATATCACAGAGTGAGTGGCAGATGAGCAATAACTGAAGTTGTTGAATAATTTCAGGAGGTAAATACATTGCTTGTTTTATGACTTTATTTCATTTCACCCTATCAGACAAAATGTCTAGACCTGACTGCCTCTCTCTTGGCAGATTTGTAATGTGTGTCATGAGAGACACAGATACTGTCCTCAATATTTTTATTTTTAATTGTAATTGAGTTCTAAAGATATACATGATTAAAAAGATTTTGAGGACGGCTCTGTTAGTAAGTGTATGCAGGCACTGCAACTCTTCAAATATTAAGCATATTAATAAAGTGTTAACAAAATGTATGGAGAAATTACAACACTTTTAACAAACCATTTCTACGTAATGTTTCATTTTTAATTATATTGCATACATAATAATGTGTACTGCATTCAGATTTACTATGTTTAGTACTGCAACTCTTCTACTATACCTTTCTTCCTAAGTATGTGATATGAACCATGACATTACAATCTTAAAGCTGTAACAAGAATGAGTTATGTTTGTACTATTTCCCATTCTCATTATATTCTTTGTCACACAATGAATTAATGTTGCGCCATTCTCTGTTCTCATTACAATCTTTTCCTTATGAATGGGGCATCAGAATTTTAATGTCTTTTGTAATCTCTGAGTTATAGGAGTGTGTTACACTACCATGACCTTGTTAATATTTTGCATGGTGATTGGCTGCACACTGCTGCATGTGAGGTTACACGGAGCAGCCAATCAAGTGGTTTTGACAGGGGGGTTGGAACTCGATGATCTCTAAGTTCCCTTCCAACCCAAACCATTCCGTGATTCTGTAACAATGGCTGATTCAAAGTGTGCCACTAACCTGAAGCAAAGCCCAGGAAAATGAGTGTGCTACTGCTCCTCCCACAGTCAGCTAAACACAAGAAAATGTTCATTTCCTTCCCAGGTATGAACTGAGTATCAATATTTCTGCAAAATTATGAAAATTCTGCAAATTATGAAGCAGTTACAAGAATGGTAATTTTGCAAGTGTATACAGTTTTTGCAAGTCCTTTTGCTCTTCCTTTGCTTTTCTGGTTCCCACACTTTTCAAAATTGTTGTGTATTTCTCCGTAGTAAAAAAATTAAAAATGAGGCTTCTAAATTCCTGTTGTTGTTAAATTGAAAGAAGCTGGAAGTTAAGACTCCTGGATCTGATACAATGAGCATGTGGCTGACAGGTTAGAAACCTTTATATATGAATGCACATACAGTTCCTATTTTCCATCGCTGAAACCCAGAAATATAGAAATATAATAAAATTCTCTGAGCTTACAGCCAAAATTCTGCACATTTCCAGTTATGCATTAAATGCCTTCTTGTCTTTTTATAAGGTAACACATGGTATAGGTTTGTATGATTAATTTTTAAAAATTCTTTATATTTAAATCATAATACAGTCTGATATGTCAGAACATATTGCAGAAACCTGGAAAATAATAAATTATAAAAAGGATTTGTGTTTATCAAATATGCTTTTCATGTTAGCTGATTCTTGAAAGCATTTCTGAGTTTACCAAATGTAAATTATATATATGATGATGAATAAATCTGGAATTATTTTGGTTTTTTCATCCTATCATGTCGTAAATACATGTTCATGGCCCTAAGGAGGTGCTATTGAAACTTGGTTTGCTAGAAAAAAATTCTAAATCAGTTAGGAAAATGCTAATCCTGGCATGTTGAATATGATGACAAGTAAATTGGCATATGTCAGTCAGTACAGTGTTGGAATAATGCCATAACTTAGTCTTTTGGGGAGAGTATAATTTTCCATTTAAAAGAAAAGAAACTATAAACAACAAACAGTGTTTTACTTAGGTGCTGCTGAAACCCATAACTACTAAATCACAACCCACCCATCATTCTGAGATAGGTAAGTAGCTTCCTTTGGTTAGGAAACTCTGTCATTAAAAATTGTGCAAAACCACTTTGACCTTAGGGAGACTGTGGGAATGAGTACATTTACTGGAGCATAAGAACTTTGTCATAAGTCTCAGAAATGAGTATACAGCCAATATGATTCTTTACCTGTTGTCCACCTTTATTTTCTGCCCTGTGGTGGCAGTGGAGTGGTGCAAGAAACAGAGATCAGCAGTGGTTTATACATCCAGCTTCTCCTTTTAATTTTTTTTTCTTTGGAACTCATCGCTGTGCATTCTCAGCATCTCACGGGTCTTAAATTAATTTATACTTATAATATTCCCAGTAATGTAAAGAAATCTGTTAGAGCTGGCAAACTGAATGGAGATTAAATTATTTGCCTGACTTGGCCTAGTAACAGTATCATTAACTATCTCTTTGCACAGTCAGGTGTGTGAAGGAAAAGTCAGGGTCTGGAACCTAACCAATGACCAGTTAGGAACACGTGGAGTAGCAGGAAGAGTTATTTTTGTTCTTTTTGAAGGATTTGAGAAGACCACTCCATTGTAAAAAATTAGAGTGTGAGGCAGAAAATGCACAAAAGAGCTTCCATACTGGAAAATCTGAATAGGCCCAGAAACAGATTGTGAACAATCTCATCACTAGTATGTTTTGAGAAGGCATTTGGCTTTATCTGTTCTGATTAAGCCTTTAAGAATAAGCAAAGTATGGGTAAGGACTTCCCTTCCATGGATGCCTTGCTTTGTTGCATCACAAAGATGCATCCAGGAAACCGAACCTACCACTTAACAGTTGGCTTTTCAGGGAAGAAATGGGAGGCCTTGTGCTGTGACACAAGATCACAGAACATTGTTACAGATTTATTAACTTATGCAAAAGTCAAAGGGTAATGGCTTTCATAGATTAGCTGATTTGTTACTAAATGAATATCTAAAAATGTACCTAAATATTTGTCTTTTTTTTCCTCCTTTGTTTGCTTCTTTTTGCATATTCACCAGCTACTTACACTCTGGTCCTTTGCATTTAAATTGGATGTTCCTGTCAGCATTTAATTACTAACAAAGTCAACTGTGTAGCAAAGTCAAGTGAGGAATATGTGTAAAGTTTTATATTTGTCTTTGGAGACTTGACTTAATTTGATTTGGGTAATGTAGTTAGGCTAAATGAAGTTCACATAACATAAATTCTGTCCCAGAACAGTGGTGTCCACAACTTATGTGGGGATGAAAGTTCATGTATTTTGGGTTTTTAAATAGTCCTTTACAAGTCAAATTTGTAATTCTGAGGTTTATTCCTATTGTGTTGAATGCAGTAAAGTTAGGGTCTTTATTACTGGTAGCTTCTAGTGGATAGAATAACTCTTTAATTTCCAAAATTTTGTTGCCTAGATCTCATTTTCTGTAGGACTTGTGCTTACAAATACTTAAGTCACTACCACAAATGAAGCTTCTGTGAAAAAGGAGGAGGGCAAAAATTGGCTACCAGTAGCCTTAGCATTCAAAATAATAGACATAAATGTCTTCTCAATTTAAAAGTTCTAGTTTAAGCCTATCAGTATATAAGATTTAATTGACATGACTGCTGATAAAGTCCAGGTCTTAACTATTTCATCTTTTTTGCTGTGACTTAGCTGATTATAAAGCAGCACAAAGTTCTGAAAGGCTTTGCCAGTTATGCAAACGTAAACTGTAAATTTTGAGAGAGGGAAAAGTTATGGAAGTTTCTCTCGTATCTTCAGACAAGAAGATTTCTTTTAAAAAAATATGTTCTGTATGCATGTATGTTTATATGTATCTTCTAACATCTTATATTAATTATAAACTATGTATGAATGTGTGCATATATAATTCATAGTATAACAGAATCGTAGGATGGTGTGGGTTTTAAGTGACCTTAAAGATCCTCTGGTTCCAACCCCCCTGCATGAGCAGCAACACCTTTCACCAGACCAGGCTGCTGAAATCCAGCCTGGCCTTCAACACTTCCAGGGATGGGAAATTCACAGCTTCCCTGGGCAACTTGTGCCAGGGTCTTACCACCCTCACACTAAAGAAATTCTTCCTAATGTCTGACTTAAATCTACCCTCTTGGAGTTTAAAGCCATTACTAATTCTCCTATCACTACATGACCTTGTAAGAAGTTCCTCTCCAGCTTTCCTGTAGGTCCCCTTCAGGTACTGGAAAGTTGCTCTAAGGTCTCTGCAGATTCTCTTCTCCAGCCTGAACAACCCCAACTCCCTCTGCCTGTCTTGATAGGAGAGATGCTCCAGCCCTCTGATCATCTTCATGGCCTTCTTCTCCTCAGGACTAACTCCAAGAGCTCTATGTCCTTCTTGTACTGGAGGCTCTACATTTGGACACATTTCCACACTTCCCATGTCTTTGAGAGAAATAAAGCCTTTTAGGCTTTCTAGCTAATAGTGACTTCCTTTAGCTACAAGTTTTCACAGTTCTGACATTAGCAAAAATTATGCATCAAGTTTCAACACGATAATTTGCCCAGTATTCTCTGAAAGTGGAAAATTTCACAAAAATAATAACCAAAATGCAGCCACACCTGGTTACAAGTACACTAGAACCGCAGTTCTCAGTTTTTTAGGGTGTGAAGTACAACAATAGATCTTATTCAGCTGAAATTGTGAGGGGAATTTAGATAAGAAGAAGGTAGTTATCCGAGTTAGAATTTGGCTGTAACACAGGAGCTGACACCTCCTATCAAGAAGTATGTAATCACAGTGTGTGATTTTCTGCGAGAAACACTAACTCAGAGCAGTGCTAATTTTCAGTGCTCTTGCAAACAGCATTTCACAATATATGCTATTTTCAAGACTCGCAGAAAATTCTCTGCAACTGCTTGTAAGGCATTTCCCCTAGCGCAGAGATTTATGGGGTTTTTTAAGAACATGTTCTGAAAAGCACCGACAGCCTCTTCAGCAAAAGAGCCAGGATTGTCAGCCATTGATGCCAAAACCTGAATCTGCTTTGACACCCCAGAATAAGCTCCTGGCAATGTTATGTCTTTCTTCTAGATGTTTGGATAAATCACACAGCTCAGAAACTGCATCATACATTATGCCTAAGTTATAAAGAAGTGCTGCTGAGGTAAGGATATTTCTCAGTCCAATGTACTGAATCTCTAGATGTCACTTGGCTGCATCAGTGAAATGTTTGCTCAAGGCTTGTCTGTGCATTCCAAGTGACTTATATAGATCGTCCATGAGACAAAACCAAACAGACATCTGTGTTACTGCTCACTCCTTTCTTAACCACCTGCAATTCTCTACCAGCAGCACAGTGTTTGGAGCAGCTGTCGGTCCAGAGGAGAGACACTGTTAAAGAGGAAAGAAGAATTTGTGTCGATTGCTGGTGCTGTTCTGACTCCAACCTCAGCAAGGCTTGTGACCATGACATGTGAGGACTTTCTTTCCCAGTGGCTGTCCTTGTGTGACACCCCATCCCGGCAGATGCCTCTCTTCTTGTGGTTTTGTGGTTGCTGGCAAGTGACTTGGTCTGAAACAGAAGCTTCACTTAGGTATAGTGGCACTGTTGAAACATTCACAACCTTTGTAACAGGCTTACCTATCTAATGACTGTTTAACCTTTTCATTTTCTCATTTGGAGCACCAGCTGCATTGTTTGCCTTCCTTCTTGAGGTTTGCAAGGCCCAAAGCTTCAATGTCTGCTTCTAGTCAGGAACAGAGGTTTGTTGGAGATGGTGCTGGAATGGTTCCACAGTAAAGCTCCTGTGAAGGAGAACTGACAGGGCAGCCAACAGACTATATGGGGAAGATACATGTAATTTTATTTTTCTTCTAGTTTAAGTGGCTTTTCAATCTTGAAAATTGAGTGTGCATGAAAGAAATGGTGGGCTGTAAACTACCTTCCCCTGACTCGGGCATCTCAGTTTATTTCTTTATAGCATGGTGTTTATTCCCTCTAACTCTGAAGTACTAACAAGTTGGATTTTTCCATGTTTGGTGGAGAAAGCATCCCTGGAAAATAATTCATCTCACTTCATATGTGTGGCATCTGCAGTGAATTAGGTTTTGAATGTTTTTTCTAATCATTATAAAAAATACCTATTTTTAACTTGTCATGTAGGCTCTGTCTCCTAAACAGTTAAGATTTATACAACACAAAAAGCACCTATGGATGACTGAATTACTATTTTCAGTTTTTAAAGTGTTATAGTGGTACCCGTGTATATATGATAATCATATGGTTAAAACAGTTATTCAGGATATAGAGGATCAGTGCTTTAAGACCTCTCAAATCCAAGATGCTCGAATTCATGTCTTCCATTCAGCTAAATTTCACTAGCAGTGCCCTTATATGATACCCCCCTGCTAACACCTAACAGCTACCAAACATTAAAACGCTTTGTGCTGCTTAAACCCATTATTTTTCCAAGTCTACATCACACCATAACTACAAATGAACACAAAATACACTAACTATGAATAATCCCTAACAAAAGAAAGAAAAATGCTCATTACCTACATTTTTTTAATTATTATTTCATACATTGGCTCACCCGCTGTGTTGTTTCATGACTTCTTTAGGATTTAGTATTTCCAGTTGTTGCCAGATGCCCTGCTTCCAGGAGACAGGCAGGGGAGTTTGGAAGTGAGGAAAAGAATGAGAACTCCAAAGGTGAATTAATGAATGCTGATGTTCATCTGGCAGATAGCACCACAGCTGTCTACCTTTTTTTGAAAAACCTTTCTCAAATGACAGACAGTAGATTCCAAACGCATGAGAGAACATATTTGTGTCTTGCTACATTGGGTAAGTTTTACTGAATGTCAGATTTTCGGGAAAATGGGAAGCAGAAAAGTTGCCTCTTCTAAATTCATCTGTCTGTATGGGAGGCATTTAGTTAAAGATAGTATCCAGTATTGTCTCTTAAGAGTAGTGGAAAGAGCTAATCTCCTCAGAAGCTGATTTATTCCATCCAGTTTAGAAAGTTGTGTTTCTAAATGACTGTAAGTGCCATTCTCTCTGGGTTACCAGAAGTGGAAGTTAAGACAGTTCAGTTATGCTAAACATCTAACTTTTTGACAAAATAAAGTTGAATGGCATGAATGTCAACTTGACCTGTATCTGTTTGGTTTCCTTTGAGAAAAAGTGATTCAGAGACTTATAAGCCAGTGAAGAATGTGTGAAAGGCTGAAGAAGCCAAACCAGGCTAATGGCATGACTGATGACCAAAAGGCATCAAGACAGGTAGTGAGTCAAAAAATTAGATGATAGATGCAAAAAAGGGAAATTAAGACATCACATAGCAAGGATTTTAAACTCAGTCACTTCAGTGGTTCTTTTGTCACAAAAAGGTTGAACATTGGACATTGAGACAAACATGTAAAACAACTGAAGTAGCTCAAATAACTGAAAAACTAATATGGATGGAGAAAAGAGGCATCTAATCCTTTTGCTGGCTCTTTAGGATAGTGAAAAAGGATAACAACATCCACCTCCAGCTAACAACTTATAATTAAAATCAGAGGTTCCTGAACAAGGCCAGGGAACTTTCAGAACAA
Organism: Calypte anna; assembly: GCF_003957555.1. NCBI lineage: Eukaryota > Metazoa > Chordata > Aves > Apodiformes > Trochilidae > Calypte > Calypte anna. The sequence goes on from NC_044244.1 coordinate 158,292,776, forward strand.
CTCAAGCACAAATAACTGTAGTTTGGGAAGTATAACCAGATTAAGCTCAGAAGTTTTAGAAAAGAACTGAAAATAAACCAATGCTAACTATGGCAAACTTCCCTTCCTACAATAGGAACAGGTAAGAAAAGTGGGAGATCAGCAATGAAGACTATAACAAGTAGACAACTAATTTCTGAATGAGTAAGAAACTTGCTTGGTTTCTTTAGGTTTCAATTTTAGGAAACAATTAAAAAAGAAATTGGTTCAAGTTTGAGGTCTCTAAGAATGCTCTTGTATTTAGTTTGTGTTTTCTTGTAGGTATAAAATGATATAGTCATTCTAAAATCAGATCTGATATTTTTGAAGAGTCATATTGCAGCCAATGTAAGACTCTCACAGAAGAAAATATGGAGAGAAATGGAGTTACACTGAAACACATGAAGCATCAATGGACTTAAGTGTTTACAAATATGTGGACAGGTCTTGGGCAATCTCATCTAGGCCACACTTTTACAAAGAAAGGTTGGGTCAGATGATCCTTGAGGTCCCTTCCAACCTGGTATTCTATGATTTTGTGATGCCATGATCTGTAAGAAACAGAGAAGGTAAATTAAGTGCATTTATTAATTCTGAAGTAGTGGGCATAGTTGAAACAGACTGAAATAAAATAAAATCAAAGTTGTTCCCTTCAAGTGGAGAGGTGAAAAGAGAAGATACTGAAGAGCAGCATCATCTGTCAAAATGCAGTTCTACAGCCACAGTTTCAGATGGGAAGACTGCTGTGACAGCAACATTTTTTGCATAAGGTTTTTAGCAACAAATAAATAAATAAATGAAAATAATGAGAATTAATTTATGCTGCAGACCACCACACATGAGGACCACCACTGTTAGCTTAGCTCTTCAGAAAAAGTCTGTGACACTTATAAGAACATAAAACGGAGAGGTGAAAATGAGTACACACAATATGCTCATATGAATCAGGGAAGTTCAAAGGCAATACAAAGGGTTTACTAAGCATATCAAGAGAGAGACATTATAGAAAAAGTAGGGGGATACTTGAAGGGAAGATACTTTACCTCCCAGCATCCTCCTGTATCTATTCATGAGCATGCAATACTGTAATCAAATGGGATTAAGCATTTATACAGACAGATATTTTCCTCAGTACTGATGTTGGGAGTTGAGGCATCTTGCTGTGGTTTATAAATTCTGAACATTTTTAGTGTACAGGTACTGCACAGGTCTATATTTGTATATATTAGCACCAAGGGTAGTCCTAAATCCTGGAAGTAATGCCCCTTTCCTAGGATACTGAGTGGTCTCGGGCCCTTTTACTCAAAAGATCTTTATTATGTCAAAAAGAGCTTATTTATATCTTGATATTTATTCAGTGTGAGTAGGGTTATAAAACATGATGCTGTTATTTCCACTTCCTCCATATGGGATCACTGTTGGCTGCCTGAGCATCTTCTCTGCTCCAGCATAAACCCAAGCAGGTTAGCTCAGACCTTGAGCAGATGTTGAGAAGCACTCAGGTATCTGCCCAGCAGGCTTGGCTAGTATGTGGCCACCAAAAGCAGAGCTATGCAACTGAGACTGTGCCTCCCTGCACAAAAAACATCTCTGGAACAAAACAAAAACCTTTTGGTTGGCACCATTCTCACCTGGGAGGCAGCAGCTACCATCTGAGAGGCAAATCCAGAGCCTCCTCCAAGACATGTCCTGGCCTGTGTTCTCATCTGGAAAAAACAGTGGTAGGTTGCTTGAGGTCACACACACAGAGCAATCAGAGAGAAATATTGTGGTACTGTGGAAATAATCCAAAGGAAAGAAAAGAGAAGAGTAGACAAAATGCACACACCTTTTGGTTTCATACACAAAAGGCAGCGTAGAAAATATTTTCACCCAGGACCATTATAATGTGAATTACGAGCTGTATGAAAATGATGTCTGTGACAACTAATTGATGCCATTTTTTTTCTGATATGGGGAAATATCTCATGGAATATTGGTGAGGTTTAGGTTCAGTCTGCTATCTAACCTTTACATTAATAATTTGGAAGAGACAGTAAATTCATTGAGAGGATTAATGACAAGGACAGAAGAGCAATAAAAGGCATCCCAGAGAGATTAGGATACAAAACAGCAAAGTCAGTGATGTGCTGAGCTGTTATGAATTAACAGAAGCAAAATAAACTGAAATGCCAGTATGGTATGGAAGATAGAAACTGAAAGGATTTTGTGTGGAGTGAAGAAGCTCGCTAAATGTGAAATTGAACTGTGATGTGGTAGCCAAAATATGGTCTCCATTTTGGAATGAGGCACTGCACCACAGACTATGAAGATAGTACTCCTTTTCATTAGAATCTGATGTGATCCCATTCATAGTACTGCATTCCTTCTTGGGTATCTCATTATCAGAATTACAGCTTAGTAAGAGCCAAAGTAATTAGGAAACAAGACATTGTTGACACTGGGTAGCGGGGGTGGAAATTACTAAGCTAAATGTGAAGACAGAGGTAGCAATGTTTAAAGGAAGAACAGATCACATTTAAAAGGTCCTTGAACTGCCAGAGACTGAAAAGAATTGGTTGATGCAAATCTTGGTGCAACTGAGCGAAGGCTGAAAAAAAAAAAAAAAAAAAAAAAGTAAGCAAAATAACCAGTTATATTTCCTCCCATTTGTCTCTATTAGGCTATCTTCCAAAGGGAGATTTTTCACTTGGGACATTAAAAAGTGCACTGGACAGAATTCTGTGAGATGTATTGTTTTATGTAGTTTAAAAAGTGGTTTCTGTCACTAATATGGGCCAAATATATCAAGACTGCATACAGTTCCTGCTGCTATTAGGAGCAGGTATTCAAGCACAGAATGTGATTCTTCTATGGTGTTCTTCTGCGAGGTGTCCTTGCATTTACCATTTCCTAGAGATCTTTGATCTTTTCAATGGCCTGTAACTGGCTGTAGGGATCAGCCAACTCAACGTTCCTGACTGACTTGTATTCAAGATAAGATTTCTAGCAGAGATGGTGGGACTATGTCTGAGTATGTGCTGTTTCCAATTCACTGGACTTATTAGCAGTTATACCTTGTGTTTGGTTAAGAATGTTCTCAGGCACTATTCTAAAATGTTATTAATCCTTTTCATTATTGTTTTTAATCATTGTGGGTACATACCGTATGCCAAGAATAGGCTGTGAGGTTTGGTTTTCTTGCCTGATAGTGGAATAATTCTCTGCTGAATAGGAGAACTTGCATTCAGAAAGATTTATCAGGTTAAAAAAGGTTTTGATTTAATATTTGAAGATGGAGTTAGCCTCCTGCTGTGCTTTAAGCAATTGAAAACCTGCTGCAAAGTGGCATTTCAAAGACAGCTTAATATTAAATTCAGTTTGCAATATTCATATCTAATTGTTGTAAGACCCGTTGTTCTGTTAATAAGTGGCAGAATAACAATGTTATTATGTTTGGCTTTCACAAGCATTTTTAGACCTTTGTTAAAGGACATTGTTCTTGCAAAGGCTTTCCTCAAAGCAAAGAAAAACATTTACATATACAGTAGATAAACTCCTACAGCTTCAGAGCAGTCTGGGTGTTTATCATCTTGTGCAGAACTGATTTGAGTGTTATTCTGCTCAACTATTCTCAGAGTACACATTGTATTCTCATTTAGGCATTGGCTAGTTGTGTTATCCAAATCACAGCATTATGAAAATAAAATATCCAAGAATATGAAATGATATGAATAGGAAAATATGCCATTTTTTTGAAAACAGCATGCAATCTAGTCCTCTGTGTTTTCTTCTACAGCAGAGGTAATGTAATAAAGAATTTTATATGACTTCAGCACTGATGTTATCAAGTGATTTAAAACCATTTTCCCATTGTAACTCAGCTGTTCTGCATTTGAGAGATTGTTTTTACCAATATTACTGAAAATATCAAGAGAGCAGTTGCAGAAGTGACACTGGCTACTTGCTTCTGTTGGATGGCTTTTATCTGGCATAAAACTATTAAGCATACAGTCATTATGAATCATTAATAGCCTGACAGCAAAGTTGACTGCAGTGGGAAAATCAAGTCAGTTTTATTATTCATTAAGACATTCCTGAAGGAGATAACTTTTCACAGAAAGAATAGACAATAGAATTATAATATTTCATACTTATGAATGTGGTCATGTGTTAAACTACTTTTCCTTCTTATAATCATATTTTTTCAGTTACTTAGGGTAATCATTTTGGTAACATTTTTATTGCATGCATTCTGCTTAATTCAAAACCTGTCTTCCAGGATATTGAAATGATGTCTGAATTTCTTTGTAATAGTTACATTATACACACTTTCCCATATTAAATTTTAGTTTCTCAAAGGAATTTTATAAACTAAAATTAGGCCAACAGTGAATTTAAACCTAGTCTGAAGACAGTGCCTTACATTCCACTTCACACAGGTTTTGCTGTCTCCCAAAATGAAAAGATCACAGGTTTTGAAAAGATATGTAGAGCTGTGATGCAGAATGAGGTCAGAGAAAGGAACATATATACTAGACACTTGACATACTAATAATGACGTTCTAATAATGACAAAAGCATTGAGATATTTGATGCCTTCTTATTTTATGGTTTTTTTTTACATTTTGGCCTCTTTTGATATGGGATAGCTCTCAGGGTAGAGCCAGAGAACTAAGCTTGGGGTATAGTGCTGTCGAGAGATATCAGATTCCATCTGTTCTTAAGGTAAAATTCACAAATGTTTTCCTGAGATTTATAAACTCAGGCTAACTTTTAGATATACTTGAGGTACAGATACATGAACACAGTTTATGAGGTTGGGTCATACTTTAATTGCCTACATGATAGAATGAAACCTCACTCAGACTTTTGTGTATTTCAGCCATGTACACAGAGAGCATCCTAACCTCTTCATTTTGCTGTCTCTAGAATGTGAATTACAATACCTCACAAGAAAAGCTAGAAGTCTAACGTATGAAGTGTTTTGATATTTTTGGTCATAAATATATAAATGGATTTTCCATACTCACAAAGAGAACAATACTGAACTTTGTAGATCAAATTCCCCTGGATCCAAGCACATTGAACAGTGTTTTCCTCAGGGCTTTTCATTTGGTTTAGTTTCTGGACTTGGCTGGGAAGATGACCTTAGATGTCTGTGCAAAAAAATTTATTTAAAATTTATTTAAAATGCAAAGATGTTCTATCTTAGATATTAACATCACAGCTTGGGAAATCCAGTGTTATCACCAAACGCCTTAGATTGTTCAAGACTGCATTTTAAGATTAGATTTACATGAAAATATGATTAAAAAAATTATCTTCTATAAAGGTGCATTCAGAGGAATAAGGACTAACATATTTAGAGTTGTAAGTACTGAATATACAGTGCTTCAATATGTAAGTGCTTGCAAGATTTGGCTCAATCAAACTGTTGTAAATAATACTTTAGCATTAATGAATATAGCTAATCTTCTGGTCCGCATCATACTTTCTTCATATGGATATGAAGACATGATAAGAAGATAGGGAGACAGTGTAATTCATAAGCCAGAAAGTACCAAAATTAGAGAAGTGATGATAAAACAGAACTAGAGAAAAGCTACCAAACCCTAAGAACAATTTTGCTTCAAGTAGGTTCTGTTTTCTACCATCTCTTCTGTTACCTCAGCTCTTAAGGTCTGATGTAGAGAAATAAATCTTGTAGATTACACCCTTTATTGTTGAAGGGTGTCTGATATGGAGGAACACCTTTAAAGGAAATGTCTTCTGTTAATCCACCTTAAACTAGGATGCCCACATACACAGTATGCCCTCATCTAAGACTTTGTTTAATCTTTATCTCCAGAGTAGCTCTGATCACTGACGGCTCCTTCTTTAGCTTTTCCCTTTACTGCTTTCATTTTCCTGCTTTGGTGTTGCCCTATAGAGTTATTGTATTGTGGTACTGTGTGATACCATGGATATTATAGTGAGAGTAACATACTGATTAAGATATTCAGACACTTCAGTGTATTAAGCACTGTATATGAAAATGGCACAAGACCCCTGGACCCATCAAATGGTGCTCACAATATATAAAGGAATCACAGACAAATACTGACAGATAAGGGAATACAACCAAACAGCAAAAACATATTCATATGATAAGCTATTTTCTTGAAACAAAGCACAGTGGAAACTGGCATCTTTGGTCAACCTCTGAGAGTAAATGCAAGAGAAGATTGTGCAGGGCTTTAGAGATTAAAAGAAATACTTAAACTTTCATGGAAAAGAGATGAGAGAGCCATTCAAGAACTCCAAGAGCTGGTGGAAAATTCTGAGCTAGGTATATGCAGCACTTTGGAGGGATACAAACAGGCCAAGAAGTATTTGTCAAGATCAAAGAAAAGGACTTTTGACTTTGCAAATGTTAATATAGTGAGCACCAACAAAAAATAACAGTGAGTGAGTGAGTGAGTGAGAAATGTCTATGTTAGAGATACCATGCAACAAGAAACTGCTAGACTTGTTGAAGACATTGCTAGAAGGTTAATGATACCTTAGTCATTGGGATACCTTAGACATTGGGATTATGGACCTGAGTGACAGATAGGATGCTAGTATTCTTCAGACTGATTAGAAAACAGAAAAAAGGGAGGGATAGCAAGGTAGGAATATCAATGCTATTTCAACCATGTTCTGTCATTATTCGCTATGCTTAGGTGAATAGGTCTCACTGTCCCTTATTGCTTCACAGTGTACCTCTGACAGCTCATCCAAATCCTTCCATTTAATCACTGGCTTTATTCCTTTCATCTGCATTTTTAAGCAGTGGACCATCCCTCTCACTCCTTTTCCACATCCCCCTGAGCAAGATATTTTGGTTCTTGACCTCTCGGTTTCTTCCTCCACTGGCACTTCAAGTCCATTTGCTCTTCTCTTACTGTCCCCTCTTGTAAGATTACAAAATATAATTTTTTTACTTATTTACTCCAGTATATATGGCAACGGTTTTTAACAAAGTTCCTCCCATACCTTAACTTGGGAAGACCATGGGAGCTGGAATGCTAAAGAGACAAATGTAGGCACATGCTATACACTAACCTGTGGTGCAGAATATAAAACCTCAGAACAAAATCACCACTTTATTGTTGGTGTCATCCAAAGAATCTATAAATCTGCATTTTATATCTGAACACATAAGGGAAACCTGACCTGTATTTCTTTTTAACATACCTTCATTCTAATCATTCCTTACACTAACTGCAAGTGTCTCAAACTTGACAGCTAGTTTAGCATTAGACAACAATAGAATATTTCATTTCTGTAAGTTTACTTTATCTTGTTAAAATTCATATTTGCTTGTAAAATACTGAGAAAGGCTTTTAATCATTTACTGTCAAAATGCCAAGCGGGTTTTTACATCAGGAATTGCTAGAGTCGAAAGCTTCTTTTTAAGTATTAAAAAAAATATATTTAAGATCTACGTTCATACAAACTGGGAAAACAATAAAATACATAGCTTTAAAAAGAGAGGAAAGAATGAAAGATAAAGCCTGGGCTAGCAGCTCCATGGGATTTTGCTCTATGCAGTGTGTGCATATGTGATGGGGCTGGGGGTGAGCAAAGTAAACATTGGGATTCTGAGGCCCGAGAGAGGAGAAGAACCTGGAAGGAGGAGCTGCCCAAGATCAGCTCCTGCAGGAATCACATCAGAGAGAATGCAAGGATGGAAATGGGAGCAACCATATGCTGCCAAGCATGAAGCAAGATGAAAAGTCTGTGAAGGACTGGGGAGGAGGCTGGAGGAGGAGGAGGAGGAGGGAAAAACAATGAGTTCAAACATAACCCTCTCTGTTGGCAAAACAATCTTCTCCATAGCATCTTCTCACAGCCTCAGCTGTTTCATCACTACTTCTCCACTGTGATCACCCTAAGACCTGTATGGAAAAAGCAACGAAACTATTTGTGGTACCTTTATTATCAATAATCATAATATGTTATCCATTTGTATTTATAGGCCATCCGTGCCCAGGAGCCTCTGGGCACATAACAAACTATAACTAAAACACAGCTTAAGTTTTAAAAAAGGCAACATGGCCCAATTAATTCCCCAATTAATTAATTTATTCTTCATAGCTTTGAATTTTGGTCTAAGGATTTTATGTAGGACATAAAAAAAAAAAAAAAGAAAAAAGAACAGTTTCACTGACAAGACAGGTAATTATTTTATTCAATGATTTTTCTCAATGCAAAGCTATTAATAGCTGGATCAGTAGTGGGGGGCCAAATTCTGCCCTAAGGTAAATCCAGCACCATTTCACTGACTTCAAGGGAATTACTCTTTTGCTGGGACCAAAACTGGGCTGTTAAATTATAAGTACCCAGTTATTCATAGAACTGAACTAAATTATTTTTCTTTTTTTTTTTTCCTCTTTTCTTCTAGCTCCAAATCACAAAATCAAACTTGATCTATGTAAGACAATAGGGGTACAGTTTATCATCTAAGAAAAAAAAGGAGAAATTATCTCTCTCCCAACTCCTTGAGAAGCAGCCACAGGCCCCTTTTGTGTCCGTACATTTCTGTGAAAACACAGCCAGGACTTGACAAGACTTCAAATACAGTTCACATTGTCAGAAAACAAATGGCATATGAAAGGTAAGAGGAGAAAAGAAAGGCAAACGTGTTCAAATATTTAATGTTTAATGTACAGGCTGCAAATCTTTTCTTTTGCCCCCTCAAAACTTCCCAGACATTTGTTACATATACGTCATGAAGTATCACAAGAAAAGTTTGTGTCTGCTTTGATTATGCTTTAGATGCTCTGAAGAAGAAAAGGCTTTAGATTTGGGGATTACTTTGTCCATATACTGTCGGCCTGGTGGCAGCTTCTCATTTTTATGAAGGGAGGGAAGGGGTGGGGAATGAGCTCTGATCTGGCCCTCTTCTCGGAGGGGAATTCACAGCCCTTTGCCTTCTTGTGGTCTGTTATGGTTAAATAAAGACTCATTACTAGGTAGCAATAATAATCTCTGCCATAATTTGCTTCCTTGTTTTGAATATGGATCACTGGCATGCTCAGACTAAGGCTGATAACCAAACATCAGATTGAAAGGAAATTTGTGTTGCAGGTATGGTAGTAAATTGAGACACATCCTTGACAGAATGGGCATTTATGTTTTTTTGGTTGCACAGAGAAATTTTATGCTATGAAGTATTACCAGACAGTCCAGCCTTTTCTGTCATGTGAAATGAAACATTTTGGTGGCACATTTTCTTTCACCTTAGCAGTAACAGAACACCTTTTTTTCATTGTTAATACTTTTCTTTCATTCCTCTCTCTCCTTCTGTATGACTTCTTTACAGAAAATGCAAGACAGACCCCCCAAATTCAGACTGGAGTATAATACCACACTGAGAGGAAATGTGATTTAATAACTTGTTAACTTGGGACTAGAAAAATTCATTTCCAGCATTATTTTAGACTGCTCAGGTGACCTTGAACAAATCCCTCTATCCCTCTCTTTGCCTAAATTCCCCGTTTATATAACAGAGGCAATGATTTTTCTCTACTTGCCACTCAAGGATAAGAACAAAAATATTGTAAAGCTTCAAGTAAAACAAAATAGCATATCTGACTAGGAAATATTTGCAGAAGGGCAACTTAAATTTCAGGACTACTCCTTCCTATCTCCTTTCTCATCTCCTGTTTTAGGAACAGGAGAATCTGTAAGGACATCAGTTCCTCTCAATTGTAGAATTACATGCTACCAATTATTGTATTAAACATGGCCATATATTAGGCTAAAGCAATATAAAAATGGAAGAAGGTGTGTTCTTCTTGCTTTGTTTTTTAAAAGACATTGTACACATCATTTGTTACATCTAAACAGAGGAATTTCCCACCCCTGATACCTGTAGTCAGCACCTGTAGAATGCTAGCTATATTGAAAACTACAGAACTATGGAACACAAACTACATCAAAATGAGAATAAGAGTTCCAAAAACCTCAATAGCAAGGAGTTCAGTTACTATTTTACTGTAAAACAGGACAGGAGAATCCATGTTCAGCTCACTGGGGGCTGAATACAGCCTGTAATTGTATTTCATGTGTGTATCCATAAGTGTATCATTTTAGACACCAAAACTGTTTGAAAGGCAAGGAAAAGCCACCCTATATATTCAGTATATAATACTGAATAAATATAAAGAGAAAAATCTACTGTGTGACTAAATGTAAAAGTCTCAAATACACAGGGTGTGCCACAGCTACTATGCAATGTTTGCAATCCAAATGATGTGTTGTGTTGCATGGGGATTGTGAGACCTGCTAGGACGCATTTGTAGCCAATTATTTTTATGGGAAAGATCTTTATGATATTGGTGTATTGCACAGAATTCATGCTGAACTTGCTCTGGAATTTCTGTTGTGACATTCTAAAATTTATTTGACACTTGCGGCATGGAATTCGATGTCCTTGAGCTTTTAAATTTAATCCTTATAATATCCATGTTGTGCAATCTTTGCTGCACACCCAGTTAAACTAGCATAGGTGAGTTAATACGGTGATTTTCAAGAAGGAATTCTGCACATTCCAAAATGACTCTTGCATGTGCTAGACTTTTTTCTTTTTGCAAATGATACAGTAAATATGCTCTGAAACTGAAGATAATATTTGACTGCCCTAGACACTAATGAACATGCTATTTTTGTGGTTGTTTCACTGTTTAGTGAAACAGGTAAATGCCCCAACTTATTACTAAGATGTCTGTAAGTAATTAGCTGGGGTCTCAAATAAAAAACTGTAGTATTACAATCCAGATTTTTTCATCTCCATTAGCATTCCCTTCAGTTGTTCATTGTAAATAATTGTTTCTAAGAAAAGATATGGGTCTGGGCTGCCTGCCAAGAGTTTTGGGTTCTTAACAGATTGTTTTTCCCAGTGGGGTCGACTCACTTTCTGCTTGAGACATCCACTTTTGTCTGTATTTCCTGAAACAAGTCACTTGTATGCCTAACTCCTATACAGCTTGAATGCTTAAAGAAAAGAGGCATGTTTCTAGTGTTATCAACAATTGTTATCACCAATTATCAGCTATATTCAAATGTAATGTCAAAACCTAAAATCATTAACTAAATGCTGTTCTCAAAACACCAACTTGTTTCTGCAAATGATAGTCAATCCCTTATACCTCAACAATGAAGCAAGTGATTAGAGAGACCAGTAAACCATATAATCTAATGGGGTGGCTTCCTATTTTGATCAATCTCCTAGCAAATTTTCATACAGCAAGTCAGGCCTGGTCAGCCCAGGCTTTTCTGTTTGCCCTGCTACAGACAGGTGAGCTGTGGCAAACATGGTGGTGGTAACCACCTCTGACCTTACCATTGGGATTGAGCACTTGTAACATCCACTCATAAGGTAAGCATGATTTAATTTAGAACTTGAACGTATTTGAAGTAGGTCACTGGAAGAGGTATTCAGAGCAAGTCTTGGGATTTTTTGGTCTTGGATGGACTCAGGTGTTGATTTTTTAACACTTTGCACATCTTTCCACACTGAGTACTCTCATCAGTGACAAGTCGACCACTGCTGTTTAACATGTTTGTCGGCTACATGGACAGTGGAATCGAATGCATGAATGCACAGTTTACTAATGACAACAAACTGTGTGCTGAAGTCAACACCCTAGAGGGAAGGGATGCCATCCAGAGGGACCTTGACAGGCTCAAGAAGTGGACTCATGCAAACTGCATGAAGTTCAACAAGGCCAAGTGCAAGGTTCTGTACCTGGGTCAAGGCAATCCCATGCATGAATACAGGCTGGGAGGAGAAGGGATTGAGGGCAGCCCTGAGGAGAAGGACTTGGGGATGGTGGTGGACCAGAAGCTCAACATTAGCTGTCTGTGTGCTTACAGCTCAGAGAACCAACCAGGTCCTGGGCTGCATCAAAAAAGATTCTCACCTTCTACGCTGCTCTTGTGAGGCCCCGCCTGGAGTACTGTGTCCAGTTCTGGGGTCCCCAGCATAAGAAGGACATAGAGTTCCTGGAACATGTCCAGAGGAGAGACACTAAAATGATCAGAGGGATGGAGCACCTCCCTATGAAGCCAGGCTAAAGAAGTTGGGGTTGTTCAGCCAGGAGGCTCCGAAGTGACCTTATAGCAACCTGAAGGGGGCCTACAGGAAAGGTGGGGTAGGGATTTTTAGATGGGTGTGTAGGAAGAGGACAAGGGGAAATGGTTTCATACTTGAAGAGGGGAGATTTCGGTTAGACATTAGGAAGAAATTCCTTCATTTGAGTGTGGTGAGACACTGGCACAGGTTGCCCAGGGAAGTTGTGGCTGCCCCCTCCCTGGAAATGTTCAAGGCCAGGTTGGATGGAACCTTGGGCAACCTGGTTTGGTGGGAGGTGTCCCTGCCCAGGCAGGGGGGAGTGGATCAGTATTATCTTTAAGGTTCCTTCCAACCCAAACCATTCTATGATTCTAGATATGAGAGGAAAGATTTGTTGTCCTAATGACAGCTGCACATGGTACCTTTTAATTTCCTCAGAGTGCCTCTTCCTTTGGCTACTGCCAAAGTGTAGCAGAAAGTGTATTTTCTGCATTTTCTGCACCACATCTGCCAGCTTTGTCTGTATAATTTAAGACAACTAAGACTTCTCTGGCCATGTATGCTTAGGCACTGGAATGGGTACTGCAGTGTCATCTGTAGGAGAGAGTACCCTAGAGCTTGAGCTTTCTAAACATGAAGTACTACAGTGGGAGTGTCTGAAGCTATGAAATGCAATTTGTGGAAAGTAAATTTGCCAACTTTTTCTATATGCACTGAAAAATTTATCTGTTTTTACAAATTTGAACATCAGGTGGATTATATTGTTCCTGACAAACTACTGTAAGGACAAGACTCAGAAGTCAAAAGCAGTAGCAATTAGAAAAACTGAGTTGTGAATGAAGGTATATGTCTACAAGTCTTTGTTGCTACTTTGGAAAATAATTTTGAATATTTAACTTCATTGAAAATATGTGGAAGATATAATGCAATTTTTTTGGATCAAACAGTAAGTTATGCACTGTTTCCCTGGACAATAATGTATTATTAAATATTATATATAATAGTAACAGTAATCTCTTGCTACCCAATAAGCCAGGAACTAGACACCATTGCCAATGAAGAGGGCTTCTCTTGAGAATGAAATATGTTGTCAGTGCAAACATGTGGAATTTGAACCTGAAGAACAAGTTTTCATTTCTGTTGTTTGTGGATAACAACAAAAGAACTAGTTCATCCTTAATTTTTGAAAGATGAAAAACAAACCATGACAACCACTCAGGGTACATAAATAGAACATCAATGATAAATTATAAAACAGATAATTTTCCTTAGTGAATAATGAACAACAAATGCTGAAAAATTAACTGTTTCATTTTATGTTGATAGAAAACTTAAGAGTGTACCAAACTAAGTTTTCTTGCTTGAATTGCAGAAAATGAATGACAGTTTCACCTTCCAAAATAATAATGAGTTCTGGGTTCATTGGCAGTGTACTTTGCCAGTGAAATTCAAGAAATAGATATCATATTGGATCTTTTAGTGATTTTTCTGAACTTCTAGTTGGACTGGGAGTCTAGCTGCTTCTAAAGATGTTACTTGTATTCTTTTAAAAGTAGATGTTTATCAGAAAATCCAGACATGGATTGCAATATTCAGTTTGAAGTTTGAATAATACTTTTATATGAAGAAAGAGCTAGGGAGACTACAAGAACATATCACTGTGAATATGCCTGTGTGTCAATGTGCTGCAATGCTGTGTAATCCAGGTGTACACCCCCCAGAGGTTTTCACGTTTGGGGCAGATGTACCAAGGAATCTGCAGCTCTGAAATACTTTGCAGTTATTCTTAGGTCAAACAAGCAGTGAACACTCTGCTTTCAGCAGTATGATGTTGGTCTGTGAAGTCTGCCTCAGTTTTGTCTCTTTAATCAGTGAGATGGTGCTGTGAGCTTTCTAACCTGATGTTATGTGTCCTATATTCAGAACGGGTATATCCATATCCATATCCATTCCAAGACAAAGATCTGCTCAGGAAAGGAGACAATTTCTGTAATACATACATACAAACATGTGCATGATTAATGTATTTCTGAGTTTACTACTTCTGCACATTCTTATTTAAGAATGTTTGAAGGAAAAGAACCACTGATGCTCTTCATCTCTCACAGAAGACAGTGGTTTCAGAAGAAAAGGGACACCATTTTTCCCATCACCCAGTGAACAATCCACTGCTAAGTTTTGTCCATTGCTCCTTTTATATTGTCTACAGAGTCTTCTGACTTACACCACAACACTCCAATATGTATACACTCCACGTCTGGAACGTGTGGGAGCTTGCTGTTTTGTAATGACTTAGAGACGTTGCAAAGCTTTCTGAATATTGGGGAGGCAGCTAAAACCTTGCTGACAATTGATGAAGTGCCAAATAATTTTCAGAAGAAGGATTGAAACAATATTTTTAAAAACTTTACTTTTCCCTTTTTCCCTTTTACTTCCTTTTTATCTAAAATGGTATTTAGTTTTCATGATTCATATCAGAAGCCAAGTTAAAAAAAAATTAATGAAAAATAAATTATTTTATTTTTAGGAAAAAGCTACCTACTTCATTATTTATAAACTTTATCTGTGAATAAAACCATTAATGTTACCTGGTACTAAGTGGCCTACATCCTTGCATTTCTCTTTTAAGTAAAGCAGACCTTGAAAACCCATGGGCATTTAAATACCCATACTTTGAGTGCTGGCTGTACTGAAATGGAGCTTTCATCTCCATGAAGTTTTTTCAGCTCAATCTTTTTTCTCTTAAAGGAATCCAGTTGTATGGGAGCCCAGATCTACTTTTCTTACCATCAAAAATATAAAAATGTGACATCAACAGAGAAACTCCCACAACTTCCCATGGTTCAAGCCACCTCCCAAGGTTTACAGTCACCTAAATCCATCAACTAAAGTTTTGCAGACAATGGAAATTCATCCAACAGTGTTTCCTGATGAGGCCAAGAGGGTAACATTAGCATTGTCATTCTAGTGCAGTTTGAATGTGGATTCCCCCAGATGTCCCTAATTACCACTCTTGAATCCATTTGCACCATACTGTGATGTGAACAAAGCAGATTCCTTTCAGGATTAAGTGCAGTCCAAAGGAGTAAATTCTGAACTTCAAGCAGGGGAGATGTAAAGCTCCTGGTAAAACAAGCTCTGATTTGCTTCTCCACACCCACTGTGCCAAGCTCCTGGCTAAAAGAAACATAGTCAATGGGAGCTTTGGTGCTTCATCTGATGACAATGCTATATTTTTTTAACCAAACAAAAGGTAATTTTAAGATACTAGAAGAGGTTTAACTGTTAAATTATTAGTTATATGAAATAGATTTTTCTTGGAGCTCTAAAAAAAGACAGGACAGCTTGAAAAATGGATGCTGCTTTGAGAAGGCCACTGATTTGTACACTATGCAAATCAGAAATCTCTTCACTTATTCATCTTCTTTATGAATCATACAAATTCATTATATGTACATACATGAGTACTTCTAAATAATAGAATTTTTCACTTGCTCCCTTCCTTAATATTTTCCTGTATTCATTTCTTTTCCTTATCAAACTGCCTTCAGCTTTCTATCATGAAGAGCTTTGCCCTGACCCACATTTATCTCTCTGTAGTGACTGTTGCTTATATTTTCATGCTCACTTGTGGGATTCATCCACTCAGAGCACTGAAAATGCAATGCTTCGAAGATCCTCAGAGTGGAGCTCAACCACAGCCTACCAGAAATACACAATCAGGCATTAGCACCTTGGTGCAAGGTCACTTTTTTCCCTCCCTCTGTTTTTCTGTTTTATCCCAATGGGAATTCAACAATACAGTCTAGAGTGGAGTATTCAGACTATACCATTAGCTTATTGAGTAACTGCACCTGCTTTTAAATTTTAATGATGCATTTTTAATATGATAAATGTATTATACTTCAATGGTTTTATATGCAGGTCGAATAAACTATGAGTTTTGTTACTCTTCAAATACTATTTTCCAAAGAACAGCCTCATAATTGTATAGCTTATGTAATTGTACATGTCCCTGTACATGTCTGAAAATTACTCTGGTTCTGTACCAGTGAACACAAGCTACTTTTGACTGCTTTTTGTGTAAGTTGAGTGCATTATTACCTGGAATAGGGCTTATAAAGTATTTAGTCTATATGGCTGCTGCAGGAGGGAAAGGAGTTTTTTCCTGTTGATTGGTTACAGCAGGATTCAGTTAAAAAAAAACAAAACAAAACAAAACAAAAAAGAAACTTTCCAGCATTTTGTTTGAACTCCTGCTTGAGCTGCAAGTACATGCTACACACACAGTTTTCTATACTAGCCACATGCTAAAGGAAGAGTTTTAAAACAAAATAAATAACAATTATGGATTTTACAAAGAGAAGTGGGTGGCTGCAGTGAATAATGAAAATTCTACCTTCTAATATAACTACCAAACATCTTTGAGCACAAAAATATTGAGATGAATGATACAAATACAGGGGTTTGCTCACAAAATCCACATGTATAAAGCAAAATATTTGCATACTATTAGTTTCATTTCATTATTCCAAGTAAAGTGTATTTGACTTAGAAAATACCCCAAAATAATTGTTACTGAATGACTTCTTTGCTATAGAACAAATATACAATTTTCTCCACCCTGCCTTGTCAGATTAATTACTGCTGATTTAGATTACCACTGCATGGTTCAGATTACTTGTTTGGAAGGTTTGGTCTTTTCTCAATTGTTGATTCTCTTTTAAGATTTTTAATAAGCGTGTCACAGGGATAAAAGTGCTTACTTCTGGACACTTACCTTCACTGAAACCATAAGCTCAGTCTTGTTTAGTATAACGAGTTCCAGTTGTTACGCTTTGGTATGTTTTAATAAGATTAATTACCCTTTGCCTTGGCTGATTCTTTCCTTCATTCCAGTGGCTAACAAAGAATGGACAGTCCCTGAATTACCTGAGCAAGAGATAATATCTAGTGTAGCAATACTATCCAGCTGGCAAAGAACTAATGTTACTGGTTTACCCCAGCCTCCAGGTAGAAGTGGAGTCCAACATCTGTCACATTACAGCAATTTTCATCTGGCTAATAGGCTATTTGCTCTATATGCCAACCGGTGTAACCACAGCTTACTTTGAAGTATTTCAGACTACTGCAAAATTATTTTCAGAATAAAAGAGTCATAACCAGGTCTTAGTTGTTGTCCTTCCACTTTTCTCTTTCAGTAATGAATGCAATAGAAAATACTTCAACCTTGCTAGGATTCCCTTCCCTTCCCTTCCCTTCCCTTCCCTTCCCTTCCCTTCCCTTCCCTTCCCTTCCCTTCCCTTCCCTTCCCTTCCCTTCCCTTCCCTTCCCTTCCCTTCCCTTCCCTTCCCTTCCCTTCCCTTCCCTTCCCTTCCCTTCCCTTCCCTTCCCTTCCCTTCCCTTCTTCCTTAAGATCCCTGCCAGAGAATATCTGAATTCATTAACGTCTCCAGTGGTTGAACGTTTAGCAGAGGTTGCATTTAACTTCTCTTTAAAGCTCACAAGATTAATCATCTCCTAAATCAAAGCATAAAAGTGACTACAAATGCAGCCCATTTATGGTTACCATTAGGCTCTTCATAAGAATAAAGTCAGACACATCCTTCCTGAAGGATGGTTGACAGGGAAATTACTGCCAGTGACACTGATTCACTCCAGGACCTTGGTCACACCTTATCCCCCATTCCTCTGTCTGTAAATGATGCTTTCCTATTTAGGATCAGAAGGCTAACCCAAAGTATTTGAGCTGTACAAATACTGCCAAAAACTGCAGATTTCTCCAAGCTGTAGCTTAGCTCTGAATCACAGCATAAACAATTTGCAATAGCAGCTGGGCCAGTGTGTCTATGATATTGGATTAATTACCTTCATAAAATGTTCATAGAAATTGTGAACTGGAAGACCAGATCTAGGTCAGAAGTGTGGGCTTGACTTGTTTCTGAGACTTGGTGAAATTTTTCTCTAGGAAAACTAAAACTCAGCTTCACAAACCGCAGTTTGCAGTTCAAGCCACCTTCATGCTGGGTTGGAATAAATTGATTTGGGGCAAAGGAATCTGTGAAATTAACACAAAATTCCTTCCTTATGTCTGTTTTGACATATGTCTGTTTTCCTCTAGCAGCCTTTATATTTTTACACAACTAATGAATGAGAGCTTAATTGCCACAGTGAAGCTGTCTGGGGTTACTTCCCAACAGAGTCTCTTGCCAAGGCCAGCTGGAATTCTGCTTTGTATTCTGCAGCTGATTAATGGAGGTTGCTGATGTTAAATATAAATAAATAAGAGCCCCCCACACCAAAAAAGTGTGGAGTTCAAGAAATGTGTAGTGCTCCCCTGAAGTCAAGCAATTTTCTTCAAATTAGAAAAGCTGACAGTGGATCAATACAATATCTCCTGATATATCCATAGGAAATAACCAGCTGCAATCAACCTGACTGGTTACTGAGTGCCACCACCATTTTCCCACAGAAAAGAAATTGATATAGTTTTTCTCTGGCATTATGAAATCAGACTGTTTCTTCCACCAGACAATCTTGAAGTGCCACTTTATAGTAATACAAATATGTATTTTAGTTTGGTTTTGTTTGTTTTTTACATGGAAGCAAGAACTGTTTGGGCTGATTTCTCCCTACAGTTGTTTTTCTTTTTTTTTTTCTTTTTTTTTTTTTTTTAATATATTTAAAGCTGAATATTCATTTTGATGTGGCCACAAGACACTTACATAAAACACTAACATTGTATATCTCAGTTCTCCACTAGATTCTACTCTATTATTTCTCTTGTATTATACAAGCTCAGGATATCCACGGGGTTTGTGTCATAGAAGGCATTTGCTTACTGAGATACCCTGTTAGAAGTTCAGTAACAAAATGTTGGGGGATTTTTTTGTTTTAAAATTAGTCAGGCTTTTAAAGATTTCCTTCATCAAGGAGGAGAAGAATGGAAAGAGCTTTGAAAAGTACCCTCCGTACATGGACTAGTGGTTCGTATCAAATACACAGCAATTTTAAAGATAGTATCTACATATGAAATCTACTGATTAAGTTGGTGGTTGCTTTCAGTATAAATATATGATCAAATAGAGAAGATATGATGTACCAATACGAGTGCTGATTTGTCCCTGATCTGCACGAGTTAACTGCAGAGGTACCCATCCATAATCCTTGACTTAGGTTAGTACAACACCAATGCTTTTACCAACAGAAAATCTCTACTAGGAGATACAGACTGCTACAGGTATCATGGGAGTGGATGTGTCTACTGGTTTTAAGGCCAAGTGAATGAAATTCACTTTGATTTCTAAAGAAGTTGCTTGAAGGTTTGAATCATAGAATCATGCATCATAGAATGTTAGGGGTTGGAAGGGTTCTCTAGAGATAATTAGGTCCAACTCCACTGCCAAAGCAGGATCACCTAGGGCAGGCCAAACAGGAACACATCCAGGTGGGTTTTGAAAGTCTCCAGAGAAGGAGACTCCACAAACTCTCTGGGCAGCCTCTGCCAGTGCTCCAGCCATTCTGGCAGCCATTTCTCAAGCATGTTTTCTGCAAGGTAAGAAGTGTCCTATAATTCTTTCTATTGCAAGCAGAATGACTTTCTCTTTTTTTCCCAAGTTGGGTAGTGGTGGTTCATCCTGCAAGCTGCTACTTACCTGTGTAGATACTTAACAGCTGAAATTTACAGAAACAGTTCTAAAACTGCTGTCCCTGGTTTCCTGTTTTCTGAGTTGGTTAATCTACTTCTAAATACTATTTGAATTTTTCTTCTGAATAGCCTGACAACCTTTCAAGTGGAATGAGGACCCTCAGGACTCCTGCCCTTTCTCCACCACAGAGCATCCAAACCCTGGGATGGAAAGTGAGAGATTCATCCATATTTCTGCATAAGAAGGCCAGGAGAGATCCTTTGCTAACTACTGCAGGTTGCCTGATAGCTCTCCCCACTGCTAGCTGCCTCTCAGACAGGCTGGTGTGCCTACCCAACAGAGCACTGGCACGTGGAAGTGTCTAAAATAATGTTAAATCTTTTTATGGCTCTCTCCAGGAGGACTTTAATTAAACAAAAGACAAAACAAAACAATAATTTAAAAAAAAACTATTGGGATGGTAACGGAGGACTAGATTAGGTTCGGAGATCTGGACAAGGGGTAGATTTGCCCATTTTGCCCATTCTGGAGTCATTGTTGGCCTGTCCCCAGACAGTACCTAGACTTTGTGAGAACTACTGAACAGCCCATGAACTGGATGCTTCATGTCTTTGAGGTCCGTCAGGGGCTGCAGGAGAAAAGCCTGTAAGACACATTACTTTTGGAAACAGCAGGCTCTCATGTCTCTGCAGCAAAATTTCTAGCCAGATTTCTTATTCATATGTAATTTATAAAATTTGGATATTTGCTGTTCTTTGAAATTGATTTCCATTCAAGTGAGTGGAAGCTCTGCTCATCAACAAATCTCGAATGCATGGCAGACCTTCTCCATTTCTTTATGTTTTTTAAGAGATCATCTTTTAGAACATCAATCTAAAAATGTAATGGCAAGACTATAGGTCTCAATCTTTTAAGGTATATTTATGCAAAGTGCTTATACAAATGATCACACTGACTCAGTGAGAGTCAGTGTGAGACAAAGAGTTTAAAGGGCTACCTTGTTGCTCTAGATAAATGTTTATTTTTATAAATGCTAAATGCTATTTTCCATGAAGAGTAAATTTTTAAGCTATCATATTAACCATTGCTTTATTACATTACCCCCGAAGTATTTAAAGTGATATTTTTCTGAGTCTCCAACTGCTTACATGGTTATGATCAAATTTTACTGTAATTTAAACTGAGATAAGCAACAAATAATGTCAGATAGATTACTTCACATATAAATGAAACAAAAAATTAGCAACTTAAACCACCAGGAACTTAAAAAAGATCATCTGGCTTCTTGTTATGGCTATGATGCTAATGGTGGGATTCTTCTCCATTTACTTTTGTCAATATCCTCACCTATAGTTACAATAAAAGGAAAAGAATTGGTATCTTTGCATTCCAGTGATGCATTCCAGCCTAAAACAGATGTCTAAAACAGGTTGGATGAATTGACCTCTAGTAGTGTTTATCTCTTAAAAAAATAATGAAGAGATAGGTGGCTCTCAGCTTGTGATCTGGGAAAGGAAAATAAAAACCTCAAGACTATTTCCAGCAGAACTGCTGACAGGAGGATTCATACTGATTTTGGAAAATCTGTGAGATCCACAAGCTGAAGAAAGTTTAAAATTGTAAATGGAGTCTGGATAACACACTAAGACTAAATGCCCACATATCAGGTTGTGAATATAATGGGAACTACTGATACATACCCAACTACTATACCTTGTTGTTTGTCTACGAAAAATTAAGGAGGGACTTTTGGGAAAAGTAAAATACTGAGAATCCATTGTAAGCTTTTTGCTGAAATAAATGGGATATTGGGGAGATCTTCACTTGTTATACTACTAAATGGTCTATAAGTCATTTAGGTCTTACTGGGATTTGTGCCAGTACAATACATCATTCTTTTTAATTAAAATACTAGTACTACCCAAAAGCACTAAAACCCATAAAAATTTTTTTAAAATCTTGTCCTTTTTAATGTTAAATGTTACTATGGTTGAAGCAGAGTTATGAATTTGTCCATGATATCATCCCAACAAGAAGAGACAGTGTTTCATAAGACATTACTGGGTACACATATATGTATATATACAAATCTGTAATTTTTCCAAGACATATTTAGAACAACAGCATTATTATATTTAAGCTCAGATTCTTTCATTTTTATGACTGAGTTATGCAATGCTTCTTTCCATGAGCTCACTCCTTAAACAAATAATTTATAAAGCACTGTGTCTCAGGACCTGTGTTCTGATTACTTTGTTTAGACACAACAGTTTTCATAACTGCCACTGCACATTGAGTTTCTTATATTTGCTTTGGACAACAAACTGCCAGCTACCTGCAAACGCTAGCAACTTCACACAATTTGTTTTGGCAAAAGGTCACCATGCAGAAAATTTTCTGTAAGATGTGGCGAGTCAGATTTCATATACAGTATCCTCAGTGGAACTCTGGCTTGAGTTTGTTGTTTCTATAATACTCATCAAAGCTAGAGCAGCAGAGACAGACACACGAGCCAGATCACTCTGTCCTTTCAGTACTAAAGTTTGCTACACAGTTTAATTTCTGGTCTTGTGTAGGTCCTACACAAATTAGGTTAAATTAGATCTGACCATAGGAAGAGAACATTAAGTTAGATTTTAATAACAGTTGAATTCAGAAAAATTCCATGAACTAATGTCAATACATCTACTTCTATAGAAATAAGTTCAGATTCAGACTGGTACTGTTGATTTTTATTTTTGGAAGGAAAATTTAGCAGTTCACACTGACACCTAATAACCCTTCTCTTACCTGTACATCACTGCAGCAGCAACTGTTGTTTTCTGTTCTCCTCTGTTGTTATGGCAGCGTATCTTTAAGATATAATATTAGTGTATTTCCTACAATTTTTGTTGGCTTTTTTCTTAAAAAGAGCCTTATAGATTGCATGTATGTGTCCAGTTGAGGTAAATCAGATTAAAGAGATGAAAGCCTTGAACTGAATCTAAAAATATTTAGATGCTGATACTGACATTTTCTAATTTTCTTGTTCTTCCTTCAGGTTTAATTCCCCAATACCTTTGCTTTGTTCCCCATTATCTTTACTACCAATTATTTTCTGAGTCGGAGTCCTGGATGGATCAAAAAGCTCTACCCACAGAAAAACACAAAAATGCCTTTGGCAGTCTTGCCTCCAGCAAAATACTCCTGCCTAGTGGACTGAAGGTAGATTTTAGGTTCTAGTGAATGTCTTGTTGTGTACAGTCAGAAAAAGATACCAGGAACTAGATGTGAGTCCAAAACATTCTGTAATCCATGGGACAGAAGCTCCCTGGCACCATGTAAAATACTGTTGGCTTACAATAAAACCTTAACAACTCCTATCCGAGAGCAATAAGGTTCTGAGGTTTGCTGGGTCACCAGGATTCCAGGAACCTTTCGTATGCATGTATTTTGAGGAAGTTCATTGATTAGGTCATTATTCCAACACTCACACTGCACTTATAATCCTGAGTAACTTAAGGTATGTTTAAGTTTTTTTTAATTTTCCCATTTCATTATACTGAAACACTTGCAACACCGAAGAAAAGCTTAAAGGGAAAGAGAGAACATTCCTACCCACCCATTCTGGTTAGGCCTCTTCCTGGAAAAACAGGGAACACTGCTTTGAACTAAGCTTGTTAAAGTTTACACAAGTTACCTTTTTGGTTTTGTGTAACAGGTTCACACCCCTACATCCATTCACTTGTTCCCACTCCCTATCAGAATTTCTTTCCCCTCAAACAAAGCCAGCAGACTTCCAGCATGTCACGTAAGAGTAGAAGCAAAAAATTCTGAGGGAATCATGGGACAGGGAAAAGAATTAGGTGTAAGAGGAAGAAGGAGAACTCCTGAGGTGCTTTGGCTGGTGATAAAATAAATGTTTCCATAAGCAGCAGCCCCACCTCAGGATATTGTGCCACTCCTCCAGTTTCTTGTTCCTTTCCTTGACCAGTCAGGCTTTATGCTACTACAGAAGCCAATAGATGAATTGTTTGTCTGGGAGTTCTCCGACTAAAAAATAAATACTTTAGGAAGAAGGTGGGAAGAATATACTTTTTCCTGTTATTTGCTTGAAATTGATTGCCAATTGTGACAGCAGTTCTGTCATTGTTATTTTGAACCTAATCAAACTGAAACTGTGATTGAGCTGTCTGTTGCCTCCCCAGTGAACCCTCTGGCCACTAGACTATAACGTGAGATGGTGCCTGCTATCAGCTGTTTCTCAAAAGAAAATAGTGACGTTATTTCAAAGAAGGGACCGTGCACTGATTTTCTGAAGCAAGTTCTGACTGTGGTTTCCCAGAGAACACAAATTCGGTTCTGCTGGGCTATATGATGCACTTATTACCCAGCAGTCGTGTTGATAGCCATTATTTTCAGTTGGAATTCAAAGACCCGACTGCTAAGATTAAATGACTTGCTCATGGATAATCACTCTGCTAGAAAAGTAAGAATGCAGGTTAGAAATAATTGTCTTCCTTGTCTTTTCCTCCAGTCACTAAATTCCAAAGTGAAATATCAAAGGAAGCATTAGAAGTTAAATCCCATTAGTGCTGGGGGTTACGGCTGTGCTGTAAGAGCAACAGGGGCAGAAAAAACACAGACTTTCATGAAAATCTAGGGTGATGGTTGTATCACATAATTTTAAGGCCTTGTCACATAATTTCCTTTCTCCCATTTTTTGGTACTCTATGTTTCCATGTCCTTTAGAGGGACATGTTTTCTTGGTTAAATATTAGAAGTCAGAACATCATGCCCAGCTCTCCCGTGGTCTTCTGCTTTAGGAAAGCCACTTACAGTTTTCCACATGCTGCTCGTAAGACAAGTTCTAGTACTTATTTATAGCAACAGATAAAGGTAAGCTAAGCTGCAAAGTGTTTTGATATTCTTGACTAAAAGGTGCTGCACAAAATGCAAATTATTATTGTTTCTCTTCTCTTTGTCATGACACCTCTTGGCTTCAATTTTACCACAGTATGCTCTTCTGTCTCTCTTTACAATTGTTCTGTATTATTCCTCTTGCTCCCTTCTATCACCTCATCTTTCCTTCCACATCAAGAAGCCTTTCTCAGTAATAGTTCTGGCATTTGGGCATAAGGAGCAGGCCCCATTCAGAAACATAATAATATTAAATCACTATAAAATGCCGTTATCTTCAGTTCATTTCTGGATTTCATTTGCAATAGTTCTATAGAAAATTCAATAGAATAGCTGATGATGGGCCTGATTCCTTCCACTCATGTTACATTTACCCCTATGTAACTCCATTGCCCCTAGCAGCATCCTGCTGATTTTAAATTAGTAGTAATAGAATAAATATAGCTGAGACTTTTTTTAAGAATCCAGGGTACACTAAATGTCTGCTACATCAGTGGGCTGCATTTCTTCACCATTACCAGTGAGGTCTCTGTGGAACTCTGTAGCCTCCAAAGGCCTAGGTAAAGCACATAAGTGCTAAATATAAAGCCCACAATACAAGTATTGATTTTTCAAAATTGGGCAAGGAGAATTTGCCAAATTCATGGAATTCTTTAAGACCCTACTTACTGGCAGAGTGTTTCCATTTTAACAAATATGGGTGCTGCTAATAAAACATATTTCCTGTAACTTCTTGCCTGGATAGTAGCTCAGAAGTGCAAAGGAGAAAGAAAATTCCTGGCAGTAATTCATAATTTTTACAGTATGGAAGCATTAACTTGAGCATGAATAGTGAGCCACATAGGAGGATTCTTGCTAGTTCTGTGTCAAATTATTTACATAACACTAGTGAATATTTTTAGATGTTCTGTTCAGCTAGATTTGCTACTGTGATCTCGGTAAAATCACATTTTTTTTTCTAGCCAAAGAAATTTGCTAAAGGTTTTCTAATAATTCTTAGATATAGAAGTAAAGAGCTATAAAACTATTAATTATTAAAATGTACCAAGAGGAAACTTCACAAATTAGAATTTAAGTAATTTCTTTGAGCAAAACATTCAAAACCACCTTCTGGTTTTTAATGAAAGACTCTTCCTTGAAACAAGGTTAATCAGTGTGGACTTGGGCTACAGAGGTCACAGGTCACATTTAACTAACTTAGGGATTCTTTTTAAGACATTACTGCCATGATAGATAAGAGAAACTTGGTGCATGTTCTATATTTTAAAAAGAAAAATTCATAGTTAAATTGCTTAGGTGAAGTCATAGAATGGCAAGAGTAATAGGGTAAGGGACAAAACTTTGGTATAAGAACACAAAAGATACCTGAAGATGGACATTTCATCCCATTAAAGAAGTGGATTAAATATATAAGCTAAGAATAAATTTGAAGACTAGTCCTCTAGATCTCCCATCCTGGATGATGTGCATGATGAGAAAAGGAAAACCAAGCACAGAATAAAGCCATTTTTGTGGTTACTCCACTCCTCACAGTCAGGAGATGTATAGACCTGCCAAGGGTGATCACACAGATGGAATTTAGATCTGTTTTGCCTGCCATTATTGGATCGAGGTAGCATTGATGATGATAGATAAAGAGTTATTTAAATAAAGAAAAACAAGGCTTCTAAACTGTCAGTGATTTTAATGTCAGGTGAGCAATGACTAACAGAGGGTGCTTCCAGCTCCCCCTGTGTGCCACAAAGCAATGATAGGCATCAGTGTTCTTCCCAGGAGCAAGGAATGAGGAAGAAGGCAGTGGGTCTGGAGCAAGGGAAAGATGAGCCACCAAAGCCACAAGACAAGAAATGGGTCTGCAAGAAAATTGAGATGCAAATTCTACACGGTTACTGGAGCATAGAGCAGAGGGTGACAGTATCCATGGAACTGATGGAAGATTGTCCTGCACCTTCCTCCAAATTCTCTCTTCAAGGCTCCTCCCCTTGGTGTTTGTGTGAGGTTCACTTCTATACTATATTTGAAGTCCAGCATAGATACAAAAATGTAATGTGTATTAGGAGTAAATGTGCAGAAATATTACTCCACTGATAGGAGGAGTAGCACTGAAGTAGTGCTGGCAGCACAGGGTAACTGAATGATTGTATATGAGACAATGATGGGGAATGTGCAAAGAGCATCTGTGAGTTAAAGAAACAGGGATATCTATCTCTTTGTGGAGGAACAAATACTGAAGGAAAACTACCACAGGGCAGATATGTTGGTGTCACAATTTAGGCCCAGCTGGTATCAACCAGGCCCCTGCTCTGGATAAGACTGCATTGTCTTACATCTTTATTAACTAGTCTATGTTGCTGAGGTTGCTAAAGTATATAAATAAAAGCATTCTAGGAGTATTGTGAACAAATAAACAGGACAATTATTATAAAAAATTGTATTCTTAAACCTTAATCCATTGTTTAATAGATATAAAAGTTACATTGATGTAACATTAAGAATGAGATTTTAACTGAAAAATTTAGACCAAAGGTTTCTACAGAAACCTTCACACTATGCCCATGAGCATATCCATAACAATAGGCTCTTTCATTATGTACAGGATTTTTTCTTTAGTCACTGAATAATAATTATTGTCTGCTGTAGCTTCACTCCAGTCTACCTGGAGTTTCACAACATCTCAGCAGAAAGTTGATTTCTGAATAGGCAGCCCCTCAAAAAGGCAATGATCTACCAGATGCTAAGAGGATACACAGCAACATAAGGGAGGGCTTAAGCCTGTGTATAGGAGAGAAACCAGATGTATGAGAAACATTACACAGGCACTGTCAAAAATGAGGAAAGAAATAGTCTGAAGAAGCAGATGGGTAGACAAAGTGACAGTAATATCAAATAACAAAATAGATAACAAAAAGCCAAGAGAATGGGAAGAAAAAAGAAAAACTCATAATCCTAGAAGAGATAAAAATAGGTAAATATGAAAATATTTTAAACTAATGAGGTGCTCACAGGTTTTTCTAAAGTGTGTGTATGCAAATTCAAGAAGCATAACAAAGATAACATCAATAGTAATAACAGTTATAGCTCTGAATTTATCAGGGTCTTGAACAGGTTAATGACTTTGTTGTATGACTGTGCCTATAGTGGCTGCAAAGGTATAAATACCTAGATCTTTTTAGGAACTGTGTGGCTATTTAGTCTTAAAGTACATAGATATTTTTAAAGACTTATAAAAAAATGGATGCAATATTAATTGATCTAGAGCATGTGTAGAAAGAAACATTATTGCACAAAGTTGTACTGATTTTGTTGGTATTATACAAACACTAATGTTATCTTTAGCATTTAGTTCTCATCATACGAAAGTATTGCATGGATAAACTATAGGCTGGATAAACCATAGCTGGTTTGCAGCTCTTACTAGTTGACAACAGTTATATTCAGTGGACCCCCAGCTTCCAATAACCAAACAGCTAATTTTTGATCTATCTATTAGGTATTTTCTCTCAAAAATACCAAAAGAAGCTGGGAGGAAAGAAGGATACCAGCCTAGAGCAGCTTCATTGATACAACAGATTTGATCTACGTCTGATACGTGTTAATACTCAGGTAAGACAAGTGTTTCAAGAGCTTTTTCTATGGTTCTTTACATCTCATTTGCATTAATTAAAATAATTGACCAAGTATAGAGTACACTGGAATCCACTATAGTACTGTAGATTTAGAAGGCGTAATGTCTTAGCTGAGAATTAGGTTAAGTGAGTTGGCCTCAGGAAATATCCTTATTTACAGAAGGCTGGGAAAAATTGTAAAATGAACACAAAGTAGGTAGCAACATAGAGAAAAAAGACGATCAAGACTGAAAAAAAGTTGATTGCTTTGCTTTCTTTCAAGGCACTTATAATAATTTTTAACAGAATGGCTTCTCCTATTTTGTAAAAGAAAAAAGAAACCAGGATAAAGTTGGGATAAATTGATTAATGAGAACAAGACATCAGCGAAAGAAACAATGACTCAAAAAAGATAGTGAAAGTAGTTTATTGACAGCCTTGATAGGCATTGCTAAAAAATTTAATGAATTCTGAGCCTCAGTGTTCACAAAGGAGGACTGGGAACAGATGCCAGAAACAGACATAAATTTAACAGCAGAGGTGGAAGGCATACTGAAGAAACTCAAGATCGTGCCAGAAGAGATGACCTAGAAATCAGGACATTTAAAGGCTGACAAAACAAAAGGACCAGAAGGTATACATTTGATGAAGCATCCCAAAAGAGATAGGGAAACCTTTAGCAAGTTTATTTATCATCTCTTTGGAGCTGAAAAGGGCAAAGTAGCACATATTTGAGAAGTAATCTAGCTAAAATCTAGAAAGCTTGACTTGCTACATGAAAGGTGAACCAAATACTTTAAAAGATCAACTAATTACATGGATTTTCTAAAACAATACAAGACCACATGTGAATTTCACAATTACTCTGAAGTGCATTTCTATCTTAAAACCATATGAATGGTTCTTTACCTACTAACACTTTTCAGTTCTGTTTCTTAAGTTCAGTGCTCTTTCTCTATTATTGAGCTCTAAAAAATGACAGGTGATCACTACACAGTTCTAATAATAAGATATTGAAAGCATTGGATCATGTCCTCTGAGAGAAAAAAATCTGCAAGATGTCAAACAGAATTAACAATGAAACTGAACCTAAAAATGCAAAAAAGGAAAAAGAAAAAAAAAAAGAAAAAAGAAAAAAAGAAGAAAATTAGTTAATGACATTAAATAACTCCCTCCACTCTGAAGAAGTACCATCATATGTTTGATTTTGTGACACTGAAAATATTGGGTTCCCAGAATTCAAGAAAGAGGTGAACAGACTGGAGAGGGTCCAATGGGGAGCCACAAATATGATCAAAAGACTGGAGAACCCACACTATGAGCAAAGACTGAAGGATTTAGGTCTTTTCTTCCTGATGAAAGGAAAAAGTTCTTCATAGTAATCTAAGAACAAGGAACCACATGGAGAAGACGAGGGGTAACAGGAGATTTTTAATTTCAAAGGAAGAAAGACTTTATTTTTTTACAATGAGAAAAATCAGTCACTGGAACAACCTGACAAGGGACTTCATAGAGTCTCCATCACTGGAGTTTTTCAAGATGCAATTAGACAGGGTCCCAGATAATCCCATCCAGGTTCCCTTCCCTATGGAAGGCTGGGCCAGATAGTCTTTCAAGGTCCCTTCAAATCTGGGCTGTCCTAGGATTCTATTCTTTGATGAATTGGTTCATTTGCTGTGCCCTTCAGTGAGCTATGGAAATGTATAATCATTTGGCAGTACTGAGAAAATGCTCACTAATACTTGCAGCCATGTATTCTCAGTTTTGTTTGCTGGAGATGCTTTTGGTATTACAAGGAGTTATCTGTGTCTCTGCTTTCAGCCATGTGCTTTTCTAGCTGAATCTGACACTGCTGGTACTTTCTCTGTCGTCCAGATTACCCTAGCCCTACATTTTGGACCTGCAGGATGCTTGAAATAGCCATGATTTCCAGTCCAAAGCTTCTGTTGCTTGACAGATTTGCTTCAAAAATATTAATCTGGCCATGTATATCATTTGTTAAACCTCTACAAATACCAGCTCACTGAAATGTTCACTCAACCCTGATTTTATCAAAGGAATTTCCTGTGATATAAGCCTCTAATCCAGAAGTCTTATGAACTTAATTAAATTCAACAAAAAGAAACTATGACAACTGCATAATTGAGACATTTTGCTTAGTTTGGGGAAAAAAAAAAAAAAAGAAAAGAAAAGAAAAGAAAAGAAAAGAAAAGAAAAGAAAAGAAAAGAAAAGAAAAGAAAAGAAAAGAAAAGAAAAGAAAAGAAAAGAAAAGAAAAGAAAAGAAAAGAAAAGAAAAGAAAAGAAGGGTTTAAAGAAATTCAAATGGATTTAAGCAGACTAAAGCTATAGAAAAAATTGTTCTTAAGTTCCTAGCAAAGCTTTTCCAGAAAACCCAGAAGAAGGTTGCTGCAGGCCTGGTGATGTATGGGACTGGCAGTATGTTACATTAATGTCCTAAGAATTGACATGTATATTATAAAGGGTAGTTATAAGTTCTAACAGTTGTGAACGAAGGAAACATCAGACAAGTATAAGGCCAACGCATCATTATTAAGACAGATTTCATTAGCCTTATACAAAAGTAACCTAAAACACAGAATGTGCAGTAACAGGCTGAAATCTGATGACTGCACAAAACTGGAAAATATGTCAAAATGAATGAGGTGGACACTAAAGTAAAGAGCAGTTGGAAAGGCTAAGACCGAGGACAGATATATGGTTATGAAATAATACAGAAAAATGTAAGATAAAGACACTGAAGATGAAAAGAAAGATTTTCAATTTCCAAACAGCAATACAGAAAATATCGGGGTAGTGGAATATATCACATAAACCTTTGACCCATTGCTTATAAGCAGTAAATTATAAGAAAGTGAAACTAGGGCCACATAAGAAGTCTTGGGAAATGTAATTGAGTGGGAATCATTTGACTGATGTAGAAATGGGACCAGGAAAATTGTGTTATATATTGGGCATAAACCCCACAAATAACAGGTTACAAATATCAAATAAGGTAATTCTGATAAGGACTTAATGTTATCTTGGGAGAGATTTCCTTTCTGCATATATCTCCATAAAAAAAATAAAGCTGACATAACCCAGGTAGTTTTCACTTGTTTTTAGATAGCATTCTGATTACTTTTACCAATACCTCAAGTACTTTATCATATTATATTGTTCAATTCAGTGAATGTAAGGTCACTGATGTTCACCTTTTGGGAAGAAAATTCTTGTCCCAGCTTTTTGATAAATGGCTGCATCCAACTCCATGCCTAACCTCCCCGGGCTGTTATCATTATACTTTTGCTGTAGGTTTCCCTCCGAAACAAGCTGTCCTTTATCCAGGGGTATGCTCAGTTTTGAGGCTGTTGCACCCAGGACCTAGTTTATCCTAAATCTGGTTGTTCTGCCTTCAGTTTGAGCAGCTGAAGTAAGATATCTCAGCAGCAGTCAAGAAATGTGTGTCCAGGAAGATAGAAAAAAATTTGGTTTTCAGTGCCTGGTTCTTCCTCTCTAAAAATTTCTGTCCTCCTTCCTCCTCTAATGATCCTGGGGCCACAGAACCCCAGAATGATCTTTCTGTTCCCTCATAATCTAGTTTCCTTTTCTAGAAAATTTAACTAGTTTATTACCTCAGCATTGAATAAGAGGGTTACACTTCTGTTTTGCTTCTCTGAGATTGTCTTGTGAACTGGTGGGAGTATCTGGTGTACGCACCCCAGTACACCCCCAGTTTAAATCCCTACACACTGTCAGCTGAAGGTCTGGATGAGAATGTGCCTAATTGTTCCTGGTTCTTCTGCCCATCTTTAGATATCTCATGTTGTCATGTACACATGAAATCAATGCAGAATATAAACAAGATAAAAATTATGGATTGACTCCAAACCATCCTCATTTACCTGCATGTCTCTCACATGAGCATATGATTTACCAGCAGGTAGTTGAGTGAATTTCAGTGTAACCTAACAGATAAGCAAAGTCGTTTGACACACTGAGCAATTTGAAATATTTGTAATGTTTTAACTATAATTAATAAGTGTGGTTGACAGGTTTTTGTGAAATAGTACAGTGGAAAACACAGAGCAAAGGCAGTGGAATTTTTTTTTTTTTTTTTTTTTTTTTTTTTTTTTTTTTTTTGAGAAAGAGATCCACTTTTTATAGTAATTGGGATATAAACACCTAAAATCAGAATTTTATACTAAAAGGGCAAGCTAACCTTACTAATGGTGATTACTCACTGTATAATAGAAAAGGAAATAAAAGCTTTTTTATAAAATGTATCAAATCCTAAGAGTGCTGTTAAACTCATTAAAGAAAAAATGAAGTTAGAGAAACCAGTCTTATTTTTTTTCACTCCCAGTAGAGTTCATTTCTACTTCAACAACTAAGCCAAGGTCACATTTAACTCACTTCAATTTCACCCAGTGCACAAGCTAATGTCAATAGTACAGCTGCCATGCAGAGCTAAAGACTGATGGTTAGACAAAGCCATTTACACAAGGCTGGGTCTTTCATCTTCTCTCAGCTAGTGACATAAGAAAGCACTGAGGTTATTCTCAACTAGAGACTAAAACTGGCATATTAGAAAAAATGTTATTCTCCTTAGCTGTCACACAAAGGATCTGAAGAAATGTAGAAATGTTTTTTTCCTTGGTCATCTAGGGAGATCACAAAGTGACTCTAATAGCCTTCACTCTGAAATTTTCACATGGTTTAAGTGATTGCCAAGTCTGATATTTTCCATTTACACTTCATTGCCATCAGAAAAAGAAAAAAATCAATATACCTACCTACTCAAGTGTGTCACAGGATGAGCTTATAAAAGAAGACATCAGTCTTTTTAGGGCATGAAAAATATACTTATTCAAATATATCTTATTTAAAATGACATAAATTGCAGTGGTTAGTCAAGATTCGATTTCCTCTAAAATATAAGACTTAAAATATTCCCTGACTTGCCAAGGAATAAGAATCCTTCAAACTGTTGATATGTACAAATGTACTCGTTTTCTCTTGTAAGATATACCAGCCCCAGTGTACCAATATTAGTGACTATCTTGAGGAATTTTAAAAGGGAGGTGAGATCTAACGTATTATCACGTTTCTCTGAGATGGTACAAATAACTGGAACCTTGCCAAAACATGGGAGCACCAGGGTTTTTTATTATTTCAATTTTGCTATGTATATGAATTTGAGTTGCCTTAGCTTGTTGGCCTTAATATGATTCCACGTGATGTCAGCACTAACAAGCTCAAACACCCTAAGCAGAACTATCTGCCCTCGTGTGC
This sequence comes from Calypte anna, assembly GCF_003957555.1. Lineage (NCBI taxonomy): Eukaryota > Metazoa > Chordata > Aves > Apodiformes > Trochilidae > Calypte > Calypte anna. The sequence continues at coordinate 158,326,325 of NC_044244.1, forward strand.
TACCACTCTTCCATATCTTATCTGTGCTGTTGCAGATTTCTAGCAATTTCCATGCAACAATATGCAATGTCTCTGGTTTTGATTAATAAAATATCATAGATACGATGGAATCATCTTGTCAAAGATTTGACTGCTTGGCCACTGTCAAGAACATTTGACAAGGGAGAGCCAAATTTGTCCCTGACTGTTCTGCTCTCAATGGAAGCTGAAAGGTCATCATTCACCTTATGATGTCTTTTCAACTCCATTATCTTTTCTACATTGTTTTAGCACCTCTCTCTGGCAAAGGGAGCGAGTAAAATGTTGAAGAACTGAGATGGTATTTCAGGCTATCTGCCAGCAAGTGTTAAATAATAATGGAATTTGTTTGCTTACAAATTGTGCAATTGAATTTAGAGACTGAGCAGGTCACCTCTGATTGTTTCCATCCCTATCTGGTCAATCATCTAAAAATGCAGAATTACTAGGGTCAATCCTGAAACTCTTCCCCCTGTGTGGTAGCACAACATACCAACCATCCAGCTACTAGGCCATCCCCCACAGTTACAAGTATTTCAAGGTCAATTTATCAATTTAACAGCTTCATCTTCTTAATCACTAAACTTCTGTCTCTTTGAGCTTGTGCTGAAAGACTGTGGCTGCTAATTAAAATGGAGCTTTACTAGCAAGTACACAAATTAGATCCTGTCAGTAAGTTTATTCTAACTATTGGTCATTTCTAAATGCCTTTTTAATCCCCTAATTTTTACATTAAAATTCAAAAGCCTAACAATCTTAATCACCCCTACATCAAATTCATCATTAAGAACAGGAAGCCAGATGGTATAATTTTGATTTACCGGACTTCAGCGTGAATTAATGTACTGAGTGCCGATAATGAATACATCAAACCTGATATTGCAGAAACCTATGAATCTGGCATGTTAAATTAATAACACACTTTGCACAATGAAAGCATGTAAGCTCATATAAAACCAAGGAGTAATGATCCCTTTTATTTTAAATGGTCTTTATTAGCCTGCAGTTTTGACTCCTAAAAAAAAAAAAAAAAAAAAAAGGATGAACTCTGTGCTGCTTTAGAAAGTTCTGTGTTTCACAGCTGTTCTTTTTCATGTAGGCATGAAGTGAAGAGAAGATAAAAATCTACATCATTACAAAACCTATAGTTGTGAAAGACATAGTAGTGGAGAAAGGGATCCAGTGAATCAACCATATTCCTTACATTTCTGTTGAAATGATGGTTTGATGGTAAAAAGTTTGACTGGCATGATGAAATTCACTTATCCCAAAATGTTATAGTGCAATGTTTATTACATGGGACAAATGTTCATCACATGGAATATGTAATGAATTATGCAGATTATGACTGGTTCTTTCTATTGTCTTTATCTTTCTAATGTGTATTGCATGTTGTTCACATATCCTCTTGCACTGTACTATGAAGCTGAGTAACATTTTGTTGCAATGCAGGAAATTGGTTTTATTCAAAAATGGAACAAAGATACATTTGAAAACTGATGCTATTAAAACAGTATCCGGTAGGCGAGACCCATGCCTCCCACATTTTCTGATTATATAGCTACTATATAGTATGGAGATGGCATAGAGACTATCATTTCTGAAACAAAATTGATGTACAGTGATTTTAGATATTCCTGAACAGAACCGGTGAGTAGCTTGTGTTCTAGCAGTGAGAGGTTCCACAGAACTTAATTTACTTAAATACATCACTTCTGAGTGTATAATTATATATTTACTTATTGCAAGTTAAAAGTATGGCAGCTGTTTCATATTCTGGTGGTCCTATGAATACTAGAACCCAACCTAATTTCTTCTTACATCAAAGACAAAGTTGCTTAATGACAGCAGAAGCAGCATCAAATGCTCCTCTAGAGGATCTGCAGCTTCCTTTTCTGTTATGTAGTGGCAACACAAATAGAAGTAGATTCTCTGATATAAATTCTATCTCTGAAGTATGTCTGAGTTATACAACTGGCAAATGAAATGCACTTTGGAATGGTTTTATACTGAGTGATCTAAAATACACAAATTGTAGGCCCGTGGAATATTTACCACAATGCCAGAAAGACAGGATGAGAGTGGGCTCTGTTCTGGAAACCACAGACTGTTTGCTATAAAAGCATTTATAGAGTTAGAAGTTGCCTGAGCAGGATGAAGCTGACTGAATAGGTTAACATAAGCATAAACATTTATCTGACTGTATTCTGTCCCTCAATCTCCACGCAGCAGGTCAATGTTTCAACAGTCTCAGTGTAGCTCTAAGAAATATGTTCAATATAGCCAGGGTAGGGTAATACTGGATGAAATGCTGCAAACCTGAATTAGGTCCTACTTTCAAGCTAGATTTCCCTGTTGCACAAGTGTTTTCTTGCACTTAGCACTGTGGCATATTTTTCATATTGCTTAGAGATAAAGTGATGAGATTGATTACTAAAGAAAACAGGGATGCATTACAGATTTGTGTAGCAAGGATATAAAAAGCCTCTTATGCCTCTTCCTTAGATATTTTAGTGGTTTTAGACTTCAAAGAAGTAGTACTTTACTAATATTTGGAGAGAGAGGAAGAAGATAGTTGTTCCCAAAAAATAAATTTCCACTGCAAACCACTACAGCAACTTGAACAGAATAAGTCATTTGTTCCTGGATAGAAATATTTCTCACTCTTAAATCTCTAGCTGAAGCTCATTTGACAAACCTATTATAAAATGAATAAATGTAGCTCTGTGTGATTTGTCCATTGTCAACATGTTAACACACTTTATTTGAAGGTAGATTGATGAAGGGTGGCTGAAGGAGTTTACCCTCCTGAGTTAAAGAATAGAAAACCCTTTTTTCTTAGCATTTTTCTTTTTTTCTTAGAAGTTCACAAGAGTAGATATACAATTATCCTCGACTTGCTGATGCAAAGGAACAGAGCATTTAGTTTCTTGTCACTGTCTCTGAAATTCCTAAAGGTACAATTAGCATTTCATTTGACATAATGTTGAAAGGTTCATAGATTGATCTTCCCTAAAATGCAGCAAGAATTTTTTGAAATGCAAATTTTGACATTTATTAACTTTTATTCCAGATCTGTTTATAGACTGTAAAACTGTGCATACATTTAACTCAAAGAAGCTAAAAGGACAATGTTTAGGTGGATACTCTGTGTTATAATAAAAGTCTATTTTATTGTTTCAACAATGAAATTTTTATTATCAGAGATTTATGATATCAGCACAGCACTTTTTACTGCATGATTCACAGTGTTTTTATAGATGTATATTCAACAAAACAAGGAGAGAAATTGTACTGCAGTGCTCTCTCTCAGGAGTGCATTTCCCCATTGAAATAATGTCAGCAGTTTTCCACCTTCAAAGCCCTATGTTTTCAAATCAATTAACAATTCTAATTGTGCTGGAACAGTTGTTCACTTAGCTTGGCAAATGGGACAGGAAACATTATTTCCTTTCTTTGCCTAAAATGAAGACTTTAATCTTCTGAACCATATTTAACATATAAAAAACACACAGCTGAAAAGTTAGGCAGTTTGGAAACTCACTCAATTGTAAAGATTGTTTTTCTCAGTGTTCAGGCCTCGGTAGAAGAGCGGAGCAAGAGCACTACAGCTTCCCCTCTGGGTGCCAGCAAACTATCTTAGGATTCGTTCTGAATATTTCAAGTGAGATTTGTATCTATCTGGACAGCTGCAAGAGTTATTGCTTTTGCAAGAAGGTAAAACAAACACTGATTCTGACCAAACTAGTGATACCAGAATGCAGATCTGTATCATGTTACGCAGGGCTGACATAAAGTAAGTAATACAACATGCCAGAGCCAAGACTTAAAGGCCAAATTTACATTCCATTTTATTTATATACATATATATTGCAAGCTTGGATAGTGGCATAGTGAAAGATATAATTACTGTGACTTCATGCAGAGACTAACATCCTGCAGTTAGAATAAATACGCCTGTTTCTTCTGCTAACCCCAAAGCCATTTACCAGATGGGAAAAATAATATTACCTCATTTAACAAATGGGACAATCTTGTGGTACAACGTAGAATCATGCAATAAGCCCTCTTCTGGATTAAAGAAGTCAAGGACCTTGCAGTTGAACATCATGCATAGTGCTTTATACTAAACAAAATGAGAATCCTCTAACAAAAATAATTAAAAAAAAAAAAAGAAGTACAAATATGACTTTAAGATTGTATCTTTTCTTAACACACTTGCATTACTCAGGAGGTCACAAAAAACAGTGACAATTTATATTGTTTCTAACAAGAGAAGTACTCAGTGCAGATTATCTATATGAACGACCTAGTGAGTGTTAACACCTGTATTCACCTCAATGAATTCACTTAACTTTGTGTATGAACTTGCAAAAAACATGGTCATGCTTTGTGCATGAAACTCCTGAATGGTTAGAACATAGTTTTTACCACAACTTTAGCCATGTCTTAGTGCAATGTGAGAAGTCTTCACATGCACAATGTTGTTGTAGATACTGCTTCTAACATGATAGAGCTAGAACAAAGGGATTTGGGGCTTGGGTTTGGGTTTTTTGGGTGTTTGTTGGTTTGGTTGGTTTTTTTTCTGTTATTCTGTAGACTCATTTAAATTTCATCACTGTTTCTTTGTTTGCTCCTGTGATGGTGCATTTAGACAGGAGGGGGTCAAATGGCAGCAAACTTTTAGGAAATGATTAGGAGTTCAGTGTCTGAGGCTGAGTGCATTTGAGAGCAGTTTTTTCCCATCTCTTCCTCTGTTTAACACTGATTCAATTGTTGTGCATCTTCATGACTGAACTTAATTGCTCACTGCTGAGATGGAGAATACTTTTTTATTGCACAATTTTAATTATTCACTGATGAGGAAACTGTCTCATTTGTTGCTGGAGGAATGGCACCATACAAAGATATAGGTTCTGGTGTCAGTGTCAGGTTTCTGATTCAGAGCCTGAAGCTTGACTGAAAACAGAGTGAAAACTAGGTGAAACTCATCTGGAAGTAGGGAACCCCTGGTCTGGTGAAGAAAAGGCTGTGAGAAATAGGTGGGTGATTGTCAGCACCTACCTGCAATTCATGAAATGATAATAGAATTTGACAGGGATTTTGTTTGTTTGTTTGTTTGCCTTATCATCATGCACCTCTCGGCAGAGCTTAGTTATCAGTTCCCTGTTTTGTAAGTGATTAATTAAGCCAGACATTCAGGGTACTTAGTCACTGTGACTACAGCATCTAAATTCAAGAAAGCCTGCCTTCCATCCAAGGCTGCCAAGTCTTCGCTTTTCCTGTCCTCTCAGTAGTGACGAGTAGTCACAACACCTAAACTAAGTAATGATAGGTGACAATATTCATGTGATTTACTCAACGATTTTGTCTAAGCTGGTAGCAGAGATTACAGTAGAACACAGATACTGTGTGCAGAGCAACGTGCTACTGCAGATGCAGAGATATGTTTCACCCTGGCTAACTATGCTTTTGGAGCAGTACTTGTCCTAAGAATAGATTTAGGCACCTAGATGGACACTCAGGTGGAAATAGGATCAAACCAGCACACAGAAATATTGTTGCTCACAGGATACCTTGATTTATCATTTCTTAAGAACAGCAGGAGGCACACTATGATTCCCTAATTCCTGGCTAATACTCCTTTCCCTTTCAGAAATGGAGCCTTTCTCTACTTAAGTTTGCCTGGGTCTCCACTTAGTAGGTTTCACACCAATGTTGTTTCAACACTACCGAATTCCCCATAAAATACAAGGCAAATCAAGAAAAAGTTTGGTGTTCTTTTTTTTCCCTATGACAACTGTCTGGAGCATCCATCCAGGCAGTCACATCCTGGTAAGAGAAGGTTCTAGTCACTAGGGCTGTAGCATTTGTTAACACCTTGGTTGAATATGAATGCTTAGGGTACCTATTTTAGTGGGAGACCCCTGTGTTTCTTTTCCCTAGATGTAGCCACATATCTGAGTTTTGCATTCAACAATATTTGCTGGTATTTTGGGGGACAGAACCTAGAATTACTCAGCAGCCCTACTCTCCAGGCTAGAAAAACATGTTCCCAGCTTGCTCTTCCTTTCTGGCCCAACAAATCTCAAATCCACCTTGACACAGTAAGGCATATTTTACAGTCAGGTTAAAATGAGGCCAATTTCTTCCAACATGTATTTAGCTTTCAAGACTGAAGCTTCTGCAACAGAAATGTAAAAAGTTTGTGTCCCAAAAGCTTATCTTTTTCCCAGTTTCTATCAGTTCGTGTAATACATTCTGCTATCCCTTTTTAGAAACCTCATATTTTTTCTTGCATAATTTCTTAGGGAGGGTGAACAATGCTCCTTCCCCAGAGTAGACCTGTTCTCCTAAATAAAATATAACAGCAGAGCAAGCTTCTGCACAGAATCCTTGCTGTCCACACTGCTTAACTCTGTTCATACCCTATTTATGCTGCCTGCAGGGTAAATCTGCTCTGAAGGAGACTAGTCCTAAGGAGTATTAAATCTGCCAGTCAGAGCCTTGTGGCCTCAAAGCCAGAGAGTGGTCTTTGACCCCTTATTATTTACTGTTACAGATACACCCAAACTGACGCCAGTGCTCTGCTGTGAGAAACAGGTTTGAGAAGAGTGCTGTGAATAGTTACACTAAGATATCTTTTTATTTTAACAGGAAGGAAAGACATTATTGCATTGTTTAGGGGAAAGATAAAAAAAAAAAAGAAGAATAAAGAGAATAACTGTTTTCTTCAAAACTCAGGTTTGCAGCATGGATTCTTAGGGGGGGGAAATGCCTTTCCAATTTTTTTCAGTGAAACATCTCAACTTTAGGCAGGAATAGGGCTTCAGCTTATTTTTGCCACTCGTGTTTCTCACTGCTCATTTTAGCTATTCTGGGTATCTCCCTTCAAGAGAGGAGAGCATCTCAGATACCTAATGCAACATAATGAATTCTGAGCTGGAAACACTGCTCAGTGTCAGGAACTATGGTTTCTGTATCTGTTCTTTCCCAAAACTCATTTAGTTTGACCTTGAACAAGCATCCTTGACCTGGAGGCTGCAGCTCATGAGAAGCCTTCTTCTTTCTCTTTTGCACCTCTGAAGAAGAACAAGCTATTCACTTCTGGTATGCTGCAAGGTTCAGTCACTTTATGGTCAATTCTCAAATGTATGTGAGAAGATTGTCCGGGTTATGGATTGTAAGTGCCATGCTTTAAAAATAAAGGAAATCCTTTTCTGCCCTCATTCCATGCTTAGTCTCATTCTTAAAAGGTAAATATACTAAACAGAATGTGCTAGCATTCTCTGTATGTGTGTTTTGTTCTATCCATGCTTATCTTTATTTGCTTATCCTGCCCTCTCCTCTCTCACTGTTCTTGGAGAGCTGACAGTATTTATGCTTGAAATCCACTACTATAGAGTTACATGGGGGTTTGTAGCTGAAGTACCCTGAACATCTGCAGCACTGTAAAAACAGTTTTCATGATTTGGGATGGCTTAGTCTTGACCATTCCTTGGCCTTTCCAGTGTGTAACTCATTCCTACAATTCTCTCTTTTTCCCTGTCCTTTGTACCTGTGAAAAATTGATTACTTTTGATAGAATGTTTGATTGATGTTGACTTGGAAAGATATCTGAGCTTTTCAAATTTTGTTTCAGCGTTTTTAGTGCTTTGTACTGTGGTAATTGTATAACACTTAAATATTATAGGTGCCTGGGAAAAGAAATAAATAAAAATATGGTATGAAATATTATCCTCCTCTGTTTTTCTTTGTATATTTTCATTTATTAGCATAGTCATAATTTGGGGATTTCTATCCTGAATGTTTTTTATTTTTATATGAAGGATTGTATGACATTTATTCCAACCAAGTTGATTGTTTTTCCTGTCATTTATTTATTATATTTCAGTGTAACTGAGATACACATCATAATAATAGGATGATCACAGGCTTATTGATCTTATTTTAATTCTTCAGAATTTTCTTAAAATATGAAGTTAGAGAAATGGTTGCTTTCCCTTTTGTTACTTATGTTTATTGTCCACATTCTTATCTAATGAAAATATTTCATCTTCTTATATGGAATTATAGACAGGTAACATAAACTAAAAAAAATGCATTTCTGGACTTCATGCACAAATATGCAAGTGTCTTTAATATTCTGATTTTAAAAAGATCTTTTAAAAAGATCACCTTTTGTAGAGCTTAATCTCTCAGAGGGAATACAATGGTTGCTTGGATAATGACTACATTTGTGTTATTAGATTAAAAAAAAAGATTAAAAAGCTGTGAATAGGTACATAGAAAATGTTTTTAATCGAGTTGAAGCTAATATGTAATTCTTTTAAATAGAACAATGTTTATAACACAATAATTGTGAAAGATTTTTTAATTTAATATTCATACTGCACATGCTACAGCACATAGGTGCAACAAAAATCTTGTTTTATTAAGACATATAAACATACTTTCAGTGTCATATCTAGGAACAGAGACTTGATATTCTGGCCTGATACAGTGCATTTTGTAGGAAACAGTAACCACTACACATTATTTGAAAATAATGCATTTGATTTTCCTTTAAAAAGTACTCTGAAAACCAAAGCATTTTCATTTATTTCATCTATTTTAGTGGCTGAAAAACTGAGGCACAATATTAGAGTAAAAGTGTGTCAGTTCACAGAATAGTGAGGAGTTGGAAGGGACCTCTGAGGATCATCTAGTCCACCCCTCTGGTGGAGCATGATCCCCTAGAGCTGGTTTGAGAAGAATAGATCCAGGCAGGTCTTGAATGTCTCCAGGGATGGAGACTGCACAACCTCCCTGGACTATCTCTTCCAGTGTTATGTTACCCTCAGAGTGATGAAGTATTTTCTCATATTTAATTTAAATTTCTTGTCTGTTAGTTTGTGTCCATTAACCCTTGTTCTGTCACTGGACATCACAAAGAAGAGTCTGGGCCCATCCTCCAGAGACCCATCCTTTAGATATTTATAAACACTGATAAGATCCCCCCTCAGCCTTTTTTTCTCTAAGCTAAACAACCCAAGGTCTCTTAGCTTTTCCTCATAGGGCAGATGCTCCAATCTCTCGATCATCTTAGTGGCCCTGTGTTAGAATCTCTCCAGTAATCCTCTGTCCTTCTTGAACAGGGGAGCCCAGAACTTCACACAGGACTACAGCTGAGGCCTCACCAGAACAGAGCAGAGTGGGAGGATAGCCTCCCTCAACCCATTAGCCACATTCTTCTAATGGACCCCAGGATGGCATTGGCCCTCATGGCTGCCAGGGCACAATTGTTGGCTCATGGTGAGCCTGTTGTCCACCATAACTACCAGGTCTTTTTCCCCAGAGATGCTTTCAAGCAGGTCAACACCTCACCTGTAGTAGTGCATGCGGTTGTTCCTCCCTGGGTGAAGTACACTTGCCTTTATAGAACTTCATTTGATTTCTTCTCCAACCTGTCCAGGTCATGCTGGATAGCAGCACAGCCCTCTGGCATGTCAGCCACCACTCCCAGTTTTGCATCATCACTGAGCTTTCTGATGATCCACTCTATCCCCTCATCCAGGTCATTGACCAATATATTGAATAAGACTTGACCCAGCATCGACCCCTGAGGGACACCACTGGGCACCAATCTCCAGCCTGACAAACAAAGAAGGTCTGGTCAAAGAGTCCGGGGGAAGCTTTGTCTGTACTGACCATGTTATAACAGAGTTCAATATTCTGAGAGAATTCTTTATTTGTTAATACAAAGTCAAGCAACACACCTCTCCCTATTGGTTCTTCAACCACCTGCAACAGAAAGCTGTCATCAAGACACTGCAGAACTCTTTGGACTGAGGATGCCTGGCTGTCTGATCTTTCCAGCTAATATCAGGTTGACTGAAGTCACCCATGAGCACCAGGGTATGTGACCTGTAGGCTACATCCAGTTGCATGTAAAAGGCCTCATCAACAACTTTTTCGTTAGGTTGCCTGTAATAGACACCTACAACAGTATCATTCCTGTGTGCATGCCCTGTAACTTTTACCCCCAGGCTCTCAACTCTTTTTTCACCCTCCCCTGGGTTAAGTTTAATGCATTCTAGGTCCTCACTCACAGAGCAGCTCCACCACCTTGTCCTGTTGGTCTATCTTTCCTAAAAAGCAAAGAACCACCTATGACAACATTCCAGTCACACGAGCCATTCCACCACTTCTCTGTAATTCCAATGAGATCATGGCCCTGCGTCCTCACCCAGATTTCTAGTTCATCCTCTTTATTCCCGATGCTTTTTGCTTGGTATATAGAATCTTCAAGGGCTTAATGGAGTAAGAAGGTGACTGTGAAGAAGAGGAACCACTGTGGTTGTGCCCTTGTGCCCTGTGTTTGTTTTGTTCTATTTGCCCATTTGCTGCAATGTCACAGACATTACTGTGTCAGACCCTCCACCATCCCTGACAACTTTAGTTGAATTAAGCCCTCCTGATTAAGCTGGTGAATCTACCTCCAAAGATTTTCTTGCCTCTTCAAGGCAAGACAGTTGTCCCAAGAGAAGTGCCCAAAGGCAATGAGAAGCTGGTTTTGACACCATGGCATTTTCCGTGCTCTACAGTGGATTCAGTAGCATCTTCTAACATCCTTCATTTTCCCATGACCCTTTTGTCAGGCCTTTTCAAGGCCTTCTGTCTAGACTTTGTGGATGCAGCCACAAATACAGTGTTTGTGAGAAATATTGAAATCCATGAGGGAATTTTTCAGATGAGTCGCTTTCCTGATTATTAATTTTGTTATTTAGTAAGTGTGTTCACGTGTGTAGGGAATTCTGTCAGTAGCTTGTACTAAAAAAAATCAAAGATTCACCAATCTTTTTTATTTCCCTCATTAGTCATACAAAGTGTTTATCATGTAATTATGATACTATGTAAAAATTAAAATGTCAAAAAAAAAAAATCATTTCAGCACTTTATTAAACTAGAGGGAGGGGGACATGTGTCCTTCATGGTCCCTCTGTAAGTCTGTAGAGGAAAGGATTAAGGGGGAGAAGGAGTAGGTTGGAAAACTAGAGAATTTGCCTGGAAGACCTTTCCTCAGAACTGCTTCTTCTTGGATGACATCTGTATTATACACTGCTGATTTAGACTGTGATCCAACAAATATTCACATACTTCTCCCTTTCTTTTTTTTTAGAAAACTGACTGAATTTCATAAATTATGAATTTCATAAATTCAGTCTGTTTGCAAGATTAAGCCTTCCAATGGATAGGTTTATCATAGAAATAGAGATGTTTGTTACTTTTTTTTTCCATTTTTATTCATCTGATAAATCCAAACATGTAGTATTACAGGAATGTTTAATGAGAGAACATACCAATGTTAATAAAAATCTAGATATGTTAAATTATTTTTCATTGCTTAATTTGAGCACCATTGTGTACTGTCTTCCCATACTATTGGGCACTCGTTACTGTCAAAACATGTCTTGAGATATATATATATATAATAAGGCCACATATAACCATTCACTGCTGAATTATTGTGTATAGCAGGAGTGCAGAAACTTTGCACCTGTCAGCTCTGGCTGATTTTCAAAATTGTGTGGAAGTGTCAAAAAAATGACCTGCCAGTCTGTGCTAGTGATTAAGGTCCCACTCAGATTCTTCAGTGATTTAAAAAGGGTGTTTATCCTTGAAGGGTTATTTCTGTATGAATCTGTCCATCTCATACCTAGCATGTGAAAGGTTTACTGTCTGAATTAGGGATAAAATGATAGCTCCAATGACAGTAGCACAGCACTCTCTATTTTGCGGCTAGTTTGAAATCACACAGGATGAAATACCAGCCCTATTGAAGTCAGTGTGAGTTTTGTTATTGATTTTCAACCTAAACTATTTCAGCTGATTAGCTGTATCTGGTGAAGGCCTGCATTTTCATAGTCAGGTGTTTTTTCTGAGGTTGCTCCATGAAGGAACAATGAATTTTTCCTAACTGTAAGCACCAGGGACTTGCCCAGGCTGGGCTTCCTAAAACCTGTGTAGGTCCTACAATCATTGAGTCATTGAATAGTCTGGGCTGGAAGGGACCTTAAAGATCACCTATTTCCAAACCTTCTGTCACAGGCAGGGACACCTCCCACTCGACCAGATTGCTCAGAGCCCCATCCACCCTGGCCTTGAACACTTCCAGGGAGGGGAAAGCCACAGCTCCTCTGGGCAACAAGATCCACAGGCCTCTCAAGAGATTGGTTCAGAACACCTACATTAACCTCTCTCTTCAAAGTCTTCTCTAAAAGAATGCATTTCCCTTCATGTTTGTTGAACATACAGTGAGCCTGGGAAGATCAGAGACCTGAGTTAGATGCTGAGGTTAGACCATAGAAACTACACCCATCCAGGGCATTATGACTGTGTAATGAGGGATGCTGCATGGCAGGCAAAGAGCCATTCTCATTGCTTGTGAGGAGATGGTTAGGTATGTCATGGCCTTTTCTACAGCTTGAAAATAAGATTAGTCAGTTTTCTCAGATGAGGTTCAGATATTTCTTGCATCCAGAGAAAGAAAATACCTAGGAAAGATAAATCAAGGTCAATGTCTTTTTCTCAACTCCATTTCTTGGCAGTCTGAGGGAGGGCATGACATTAAGTTTAGTGATGTTCTGGGTATAGGAGCTGGTGAGGCTGGTGTGGCCTCTTAACGCTGAAGGCATTCCAAAAAGAGCATTTTGATCCATGCATTTATGTCAACAAAAGATGTTATACTGGTTACACAGAAACCAAAGATTCACCTGGCCTGCTACTGATCTCGCCATAGTACACACCATGACAGTGCAACCGTCACTAAACATCTTGTGGCTTATTCAAAGAATCCAGCACCCAGGGGCATTGAAAAGCAGTATTGAATTAAAACCAGGGTCTCTGTATTCAGTAGGACACATAACCTCCTGACAGAGGTTTTCAGATACTGACAGTGTTTGAAACATCTACAAATGCGCCACAGGCCCAAAGAACCACTCCTGTGGGGGTTAACACTGAGCAATCCTATTTTAGCTGCAAAAAGGGACAAAGGCATCATTCTCATCTCTCTCCTACTGTCATCTATTCTGGAAAATAGTTATGTATTTACAGAAGCAAATGAAATACCAGAGATACTGGGTGAAATCATGCTTGGTCTGAATAGGCAAATGGTCCAACCTTTTGGTGGGAACAAGCCTTTATCTAACAGGCTTAGAAATTTGAACAATTAATTGTTCAAATCGTCTTGTAGGACATAATTTAGAAAGCACTGAGTATCTCTTACATCCAAGTACAAACTCTCATTCATTTCTTCCCCAAGAGAGGTTTGAGTGTTGTGGTTTCTTTTATGCTTCTTTGTTTTTCTTTTTCCCCACAATAATGTAAGGTCTTTTGAGGGGCCTTCTTTCTGCTGAGGAGGAGTGTGCTACATCCATCACGAAGATATAATATTAAGAAAGCTGGGATTTTGCCCAACACTTTCTCCAGACCCTCTAGGCTGACATCAAATTATCATATTTTTACAAGCACATCTTCCTCAACATGCAGCTTGTTTCCTTGGGCCTCTGCTCTGGTTTCTAAAATCTAACTTCTATAGGATTTGTTGTAGGTATTTATGGGAGAGGAGTTCAATCAAATCTATGACAACTTCTTTCTCCACATGCTAAAATGATATAAAATAAAATCAAGTACAATTATATTTTATAATGCAGTTTTCAGAATTTCTTAATTATATTGCACCTGTAGTGTAGACTTTAGCCACGTTTCAGACACAAACATTAGAAATCATCTTAAGTCTCTGCTTAGAGATTTCCTTTAGAAGACATTTGCTGATTATACCTGACTTGTTTTTCTGTGTCACTGCAAAGACAAAGTAAATGCTGATTAAAGCAATTAAAACTTTCCTTTGTTTGCAGAAAGAGATGTATTCAGATATGGCTTTTTTCTTTGTAGACATCTTAATAAGCACCAGCAGATTGAAATGAAATCTGTCATCAGTTATATTTTCTCTTAGACTAACTGTCTACTTCACATACATATTAAGAAAGATTTGTTACCAAAGCTTCCTTATTTGTTTTCTATTTGTTACTGTAAAATGGTAAATGTTGAAATAACACTAGATCTATCAATCTGATAATATAATGCAATTCATGTGACAGCTGAAGAGAGGAAAAAAATATAATGACTTATATAGTATTTGGAGTAGTGTATTTTTTTGTTGTGATGCTTTTCTTCAAAAACACAACTGTGCTGCTTGGGTGTCTGCCACCATGGAGGGATATAAAACATTATTGTGGATGGAGAATTCAGCTTTAGCAGAATATAAATTAACTGCCGTGTAAATATAAACATCAATTAAGTTCTGTCACTTGTTAAATATTTATTTACTAAAATGATTTAAGCAGAAAAGCTTGCTGAGGGGAAAATTGTCTCCTTCTATCTCTATATTGCTGGTACCTCTTAGGAGCCTGTTTTTCTATTGTTGCTTTATTTATAATCTCTTGTGTGTGGCTGCACAGGCTGCTATTTCAAGCAGCTGAAAATTTAAGGTGCATCTCTCACCAGCACTGAGCAGAATTAGCCATGTAACACCCATTAATGCTAATGGGAGTTAAGCAGATAAATATCTTCTTGCATCAACAGCTAAGTGGGCTCACATTTTCTAAGGTGACTTAGACTTTGTCTGTGCAACCTGAATATGGTTGTACATGACAGGATCAGAGCTGTACTTAGATACAGAGGGCAAAAATAAAGCTTCTGCAATGTATGCATTATTTTATTCAGATTACCTCATCAGAATAAACTCTCAATAGCTTTCAAGGGAGGTTAGGTTTACACAAATTCACAGGGAAATGTTAAGTTGCGTGTTCTTTTTCCACTCTTGGCTGGAGGATACGTCAAGAGATACTTATGACATGCAGTAGTCCCTCATTTTTTCTCATACTATCTACATTATTCAAAAATGGGTTTTCTTTCACTTCTATTGCCATAAAATAAGTGCAACAGAATGGATTCTCATGAAACAGGAGTTACAAAATGAGTCATTTATACGACTGAAATATCCACATCATCATTTTTCTTTTCTGAAAGGATAATTCTGTTACCCTCATTTACTCTTTGTGTTACACAGGATCCCATATTTACTCGGCTCAGACAGCTGAGAATTATTTCAGCAAGAACCTAGTTATTTCTTTCAAATGTTTGTAAAAAAAGAAGAAAAAAATTTAGTTCTCCTCTTGGACACATAGATTTTCTGGAAGAGAATGAGGTCCTACAATGAAACTTTCTGGTTTGTCGCTTAACTTTTTTTTCAAGTCAGGTTTAAAATACAGAACACTTCAGTCTCATGTATAAAAATGAGTGAAATCAGATACACAGACATAAGAAGATGCTCACAAGTTCTAAGCAAACATTAAAATATTGAAATCCATGTGCAGAAACCCAGCTCCTTGGAACCATGCAGAAAGCTGAAGTTTGTTAAGGCTGAACTGATCTCAAGACTTGTTCTTCGATTCACATATAAAGACCTTTTTAAGTACAGCTAAGCATGTCAACTAAAAACTAGTGCATACAAATCACCCCAAAACCTGTAAGGAGTCATTATAAAAAGAGTCCAAGAGCCAGGGCCTGATTTCCATATATACTGATTCCCAAAAATTCTTTTGGCATTCCCATCTAAATTTTCAGTAATGATAGTAATCACACAAACCATTTCAAAATCCTAATCAAACGCTTTCTCAGGGTATTCATAAAATGAAATGCTGATGCAGCACATTTTATTTAATACACTTAAACTAGGAAGTCCACTTAATCAGGACATCTCTCCCTGGGAACAATTTAAGTCCAATGATACTTAATGGCAATGACTACTGCTTAATGGGAATGGCAATTCTGCTTAATTGAGATTTCTTCTAGTGATGTACTGGTTTATAAGTGTAAACTTTTAAATAACCAAGACCAATTTTGTTATGTTTTACTGAATGTATTTTAAGTAAATGGAGTGAATTGCATGGAATAATTCTTGAAAAGTGTTAGTCTCTGTAGCAAACGAAGTATTATGGCATTAAAGAATCTACCTGGGGCAAAGCATAAGGATATATGCTAGAAATGTGTTTAACTGAAAACTGTAGTGTTAGAGGAAATTGAAAGTTTGTCCTGTTGGCCTAGTATTTTTTTTGTGAAACCTCTAAATTAAATAGTTTTAGTGGAAGATGACTCCAGAATTCACTTTTGAATCTAGATCAGTGCCTTCAGAACCTTTGAATGTCAAAAGATAGAGCAGTAAACAAACAAGGAATCCAACCTAGCAACAAGGCTATAGGATCCTCTATGTCCATACTGTGAAGTTCAAGAGGAATAATGTCTGAGGTGCCTTACTGCATGTTCATGACAAAATCCTCTCACATATAAGATGTGCCATGAAAGAAAGAAGCAATATCTGCTCCAATGAAGAGCAGCATGCGACAGAAAGGGGATCAAACACAACAGTAATGAATAGGGGTGTTTGATGTTGACCTCCAGGATAGATGTTAAAAACAGACAAAATAAGTGAGAAAGGGGTCTAAACCTTACTCAAGACTAGCCACATCTTTAAACACACCACAGAAATAAAGTGCAATGTTCCTCAGGGGTACCTAATCTAGCAACTGCATAGAACTGCTGATGAATTCTCTATTTGATCTGTATGAACAGCCCTATCACCAACATGATGAAGTCAGTGCATGCTGAAAAGGCAGCTCAGATTATCATTGTACAAATAGCTGTGGACCATAACAGTTAATGCTTAACAATACTACTGTGCACCTCTATTCAACACACCAAAGCTTGGTATCCAGGCAGTAACTTGGCACATGATACCACATAGACTCACATGAGAGTCTTTAGGTTTTTGTTAGAGCAGTTCATCTGTAGGATGCATTTGTAAAGCAGGGAACTTCAGAGCAAAGAACAGATGATGTGGAGACAGGCTACTATCATGAGAAAGTAGGCTTAGAAGGCTATAATGTTGAAGGAGAGCTTCTCTTGAACAACTAGAGATCAACACTAAAGGAAGGATTACTAATTTTGAAAAAGCACTTTTTCTACAGTGGAATCTACACAGTGAAGAAACGTTGCACAGCTATGACAGCTGATAACCATATTCATCAGCTTTAATTCTAACCTGGTTGCACCATTTAAAAATCTTTAAGTAAATGTGAGTGCTTTTATGACAATAGGATTGTGCGGCTTAGCAAATTGTAATGCTGCCCCATTTCACAGCACTGCCTGCATAAACTTCTCATCTTCAGCACCCTGTCCATCCCTCACCCTGTTCTTTAAAACAGTATAGTCTTTAAAAAAGTAAAAACAGAATCATGTTTTGCTTAATACTGTACTTCCTTCCATCTTTTCCTGAAGCAGTACAAACTCTTAGAGGTGGAATTTAAAATATGACACTCTGTCAAGGCTAAAAAATCCTGAATGATCTTTAGTGAATCCACAACTTCCAAATCATCAGCAAAGGAAGGCGGTTCTGACTTGTTGAACCCGGGTTATTATAGGCTTGAACAACTCCTGATATAGAGGAGAGATATGCATGATTATGCAGGCAAGCACAAGTTAAGTAAGGCTGACTCCTGCTCACTGCAAATCTAATTGACAATTTTGTTGCCCTTCTCTGGCTATTTAAGAAGAGTAGTGAGGTCAATGGTAATGACATGTCTCATGGTTGGAAAATGCCACCCACTTGGTTTCTTTTTACAAGGCATTGATTTCGAACTCCTCAGCTCAGCTTTGTTACAGGGAAAAAAAGATTTTAAAGAGCCTTGTTGAGTGAATTTTCTTCTTGTGAAAGGTGACTGGCTGGCAACTGCAGAGGCTGAAATACTGTTTTCACAGAGGAGGTGCTGTGCCACTGCATTCCTTATTCCAGTATTACACTGGCAGCTCAGTGTCCACTTCCTTATGTGTGGATGTACTTCAACCTTGATCCTGTGGGGTCATTCCTAGGCTGAAAGTTGCTACTAGACTAATTCTGGAGACTTAGAAAAAAGGCTCAAATTATTGACATTTTCCAAGACTTTTTGACTTTCCAAGATTTTTGATATTGCTTATTTTAAAGACGTACGACTACAGTTTTCTTGTTGTGAGTGTCCTGATTAACAAAAACAAAGCAGAATAGAAGCAGAAATAGGATAGAAATGATGCAGTCAAGCCATCCATCTGTGTAAATAATTATCAGAACTAACACACTTGAACAAATGAGTCTCCTGCTGCCCTACATGCCAGGAAAGCTCCTTGAATTTGTACAATATAAAATACTGTTTATTAAATAAAAAAGAGACTGAAACTTACACAGTTTCTCCTTGCCAAAAAAAAAGTAACAAAATATATCAGTTATTCTTCAACCATTAATAAGATTTTCTGGCAAATATTCAATTGATTTCTGTACACACTTAGTAATATTTACAAACCAGCAGCTTACCACCATATGGCATCAGAAAAAATGAATTATTCCTTGTATGCTGAAACTAGACCCATGTTTAGGAGTGGCTTATGTGTACTTTGTTGCTACCTAACATACATGAAGAAGATAAATGATAGTGGTGTTAATTTTTGCCTAGGCAGAACACATTTGTAAAATGGAATTAAACCTTGACATTTCAATGGTTGTCTCAACCCTAAAATAATTAAATAATTTTGGAGTCACTGCCTATGGAGATGTGACAGACACAGAACACTTCTCCTACAGTAAGGTCAAACTGTGATGGATTCCATGCCCTGACACTTTGGATCCAGCTGGCACTCCAATACTTGTGAAACTTACTAATTAAGAACCTGTTTTTCCACCACTGTCTATTTGCAACCATATAGTTGCATATAGGATTGCCCTTCAAAGAGCACTAGACATTTTGTGAACATTGACAGTGGAGCCTGTGTTTTTTCTCAAAGTATATGTTTTAAAAACATTTACTACTCTACGGGTGTTTCACTGGAGACTGGATTTAGCTCCAGATTGTACACCCACACATAGGTGTGCAACAATATGTGATTATAGCTAAATATCTGCCAAAGAGATTGATAGAATCTAAAAAGTGACAAAAAGAAAAGGTTGGTGAATGTATCTGAGGCATGTACGGTTAGGTAAGGCAAAGAACCCATGGAAAACATAAACCCTCCTGCAGTGTCAGCTGAACACCATATGGAGAAGTTAAGTAATTTCCAGTGTTATTAGTTATTTCATTTTCAGTAACAGAATTGAGCTCTATGCCCTTTCAAGTAGTTTTCCATTGCCTACTGGACAAATTGAGATAAATTCCTCAAACAAATTCAACTACATTTAGACAGATAAATTTGCATCATCCAAAGCTAAAGTCTATGTTGGTTATTTAAAGTTTAGGTAAAGATGTCTCATATACTGCATGGTCTACAAGCATTTGAGAACTATGTCTGTGTCCAAATAAAAAATGCCCTTCCTTGCAGTAACTGAAATGAAATATGAGAAACACATTTTCTCACCATAGTTCCCTAACCATGACATAAAACAAAATTTCTATCTCAACTAAAGATTCACAAAAGTTAAGTTTTTATCCTTTTTTTACTCTGTATATCACACTGAGTAATTCTGTACTCCATCTGTAGTTGGTGGAGATGCTGTAGGTGCTGCCAAAATTTACTCTTTTTGTAGGTGGTATGTGACTATCCCCATGTTATGAAAAATGAGGAGAAGCAATAGCAGTGCCTTTGCCTGAATCCTTAGTGTTCAGTGATACCTGGACTTCAGTAAGGCCTTTGACAGTGTCTTCCATAAGATCCTCATAGCTGTTGATATACAGGCTGGATGAGCAGTGAAATTAACTGAAAACTTGCTGAACAGCTGGGCCCAGAGGGTGGTGATCAGAGGCACAAAGTCTAGCTGGAGGCCAGTAAATAGCACTGTATGCCAGTGGTCAATACTAGGTGTAATTTGTTCAACATCATCATCATTGTGTGGTCTGGGTGATGGAGCAGAGTGTGCATTCTGCAAGTCTCCAGTCGACACAAAAGTGAGAGAGTGGGCTGCTACACAAGGAGGTTGTGCTGCCATGCACAGGGACCTGTGCAGGGTGGTGAAATAGGCTGACAGGAATCTCATGAAGTTCAGCAAAGGGAAATGCAAAGTCCTGCACATGGGGAGAAACAACAGTACATTCTAGAGGTCACCCAGCTGGAAATCAGCTTTGCAGATAAGGACCTTGGGGTCCTTGTGAACACCAAGTTCAACATGAACTAGAAGTCTGCCTTGGTAGCAGAGGAGGCAAATGGTATTTTGGGCTGTACTAGGCAAAATATTCCCAGCAGGTTGAGGGAGCTGACCCTTCCTCTCTACTCAGCATGGTGAGGCTACACTAAGAGTTCTGTGTCCAGTTCTGGGTTCCTCAGCACAAAAGTTATGTGGACACACTGGAGAGAAGATCCATTAAGACGGAGCATTTCATCTATGAGCCAAGAGATCTGGAACTGTTTAGTCTGGAAAAGAGAAGGCTCAGAGGGGATCTCTTCAATGTATATAAATACCTGCAGAAGTGCAAAGAGGATGTATCCAGGCTTTTTTTTTCAGTAGTGTCCAGTGACAGTACAAGAGGCACAAAGTGAGACACAGGAGGTTCTGTTTGAGCATCGGGAAACACTTTCTTATTGTAAGGGTGACTGAATTCTCAGTGCACAGCAGAGGTTATGGTATCTCCATCTTTGAAGACAACTCCATCTGAACATAACTGTGGGCAACTGGCTGTAGGTGGCCCAGCCTAAGCAGCAAGGTTGGACCAGAGGACCTCAAGAGTTCCCTTCCAATCTCAACCACCCTGTGATTCTGATTCAAGCCTTCCTCTGCCTGATTTCAGAAAAGGAACCTGGATCTCCCAGATGAAAATAAACTCCTACCTTTGCAAAACTTTGGGTGCTGTATATGTCATGGTCAGTTATAAAGCCTCTTATATGTTTTAGATACGATGGCCAAGGTGCAGCGAGATAAACACAAATCTTTTAACAGTGGGCTACTTCCCTGTTGAATCATTCCTCTTTACTCTGAGCCTTTTGACTCACACTTGCAGGTGCTAAGAAACTTGTATTAATAAACATACTCACAAGATTTCCTGTATAAAGTACTTAACTGCCCTTCTTGCTTTGAATAAGGGAAGGTGTTTATCTGCACTGCCATGGGGAATGAACTGTGACTCAGAACTCTGTAATCATTTCCTTGAATCTCTCTTTGTTAGACCTTTTTGCAGTACAAAATAGTCTTCCTAGCTCACATCCAGTAAAATTTTGAGAACACACAGCCACTTCTCTGCGCATTCCCTATTCCTTCCCATCCAGTCCCTGTAGTTGTGGGCAAAGGAAAAGGTCTGAATTCTACAGAGCCTTAAGTAATGACACAGGCAAAATGAAAAGGCACTCTTCCCATTTTATTCACAGTGCATTTACCCTGTATGTAAAAATCTTTTTATTTTAATGCTTTTTAAAAAGCAACATACTTTGATATGGTTTATTTTTACTCATAATTCAGTGAAAATGGTCTCCTGTGGATATGGGACAGATTAGCAAACATTTAATTGAGAGACAGCTCAAAATGTAGAAGTGCCCATAAACACCTAAGAAAATTCAGGTGCCTCCGGGTTTCTGTGCCAGGAGAGGAGGGGTAATCCTATTACTATATAGAATTATAGAATGCTTACTTTATACCTGCAGGTCTGCCAACTCTTCTTGTACTTCGAACCCCACCCTGAGGTCATGTCAATGTGCTCAGGTTTCATTTTAAATAGAAGAGGAAGCTTCTAGAATCATAGTTAAATAGAAAGTTGGAAAATAAGGACTTTGAAGACCTAAACCCAAAACCAAAATAGAATTATTATTTAACGTGTATAGACCTTACTTACATATGTACAGTTATATACACATAGTCATAACTAATTCTGATTATTAGGAGGGTCTTTGGTTTTTTTAAGCCCATATCTCATGCCTTTTAAAGTGCAGGCTGGTAAACCTGTGTCTAGTTTTTGGGGGTTTTTTGTATGGACTTATATATGTACCTTTAGTTTTTTGATGAATGAACTCCTACCCATATGATAATTAAATATTACCTTAACAAAACTGTGAAAATCATTCTCCAGACTGCAGTTGCCCAATGTAACAGAGAGATATGGCCTTGGTTTTACAGATATGAATGTCAGAAACTATAGGATTGCCAGTGTTATAAAAAGAAGCTGGTTTAAAGATTCATCGTCAGAGTCTCTCAGAACCTCATCTAACTTCAGCAAATAAAACCTAGACTGTGCATTTACTAAAATGAAAAAATATATAGTCTACACACATTATTTTATTGTTTAAATGGTTCTCATTCATGTTTCATTTCAATAATATTTCCCCAGCTTGTAAAGCTTATGTTACGTTGAGCTCCTCTTTAAATTCACAATGCATAAAACTGCCAGGTGGCCTAATAACAGAGTGCATTAACAGATTGAACTATAAATCAGATGGTTGTGTTCACATACTGTAAAAATACCACCATTTTCTTTCAAATCTGAGTTTGTACACAGATTCCTCAGAGAGTGTGATTGCTCTCAAATATTAAAAGAAGTCCATATAGCTCAATTTTAACATTGATTGATGTCATATTTCAAACAGAAAATTGTTCTCTTCAATCCTACCAGAAAATGTGCACAAGATATAATCTAGTTTTGACACAGGAAAGAAAGGAATGGAAAAATAAAAGAGGGTGTTTGTTTTCACTAATACCACAGTAAGACTGTGAGTCTAAACTGAGAGTACAACTTGCAGCCTTTGTTACCAATAAAAATACATGACCAAAAAAATTCCAACCACTCCAAAAAGCACCAGGAGCAAACATAGGTTAAGAATATTCTGATGAGAGCTATGTTAATAGTTTCTGGTGAATGCATTGCCAGGCTACTTAAATTAATATCTTTCAAGGAGTTTCAAGTTAGTTCCCCTTGCTAAAACATAGTAAATTTGTTTCCATGGGACTCAAAACCCTGAATAAATTTAAAGAAAGTAAGATATCATTCTAAACATGTTTATAAATAGGAAGAGGTCAGTATTTGTATATTTGTATACAAATATATTTTATAAACACCTATGTATAAAAACAAAGAAAAAATTATAATTTTCTGATATTTTCTTTCCAGAAAAGGCAAAGCACCAAATCCAGTGGCTGAGATTCATAAGACTATAGGACAATTCATGTTGCAGGAGTCCTCAGGAGGTCATGCAGGGGAATCTTCTGCTCTAGAGAAGGTCAGACCTGACCTCAGGTAAGATGATGAGGTCAGACTAGATCAAACTCAAGTCTTTAGGTAGTTTGTTTTGCTTCAAAACACTAGATTATTGCTATTACAATAAAAGCATGGTTCACTCGTGGCTGAGAGTACTAATGGATCATTCTAACAGCTAATTTCTGCACAAGACTGCAGAATCTCAACTCCAGGAGCTTTCAGTCTTAGCAAAATAAGTATATAGAAATAGCAATAAAAATATGGTTAGCATTTATGTGCTAAGTCATGTGAAATACCACTTTTGAAAGATTTAGAAAAATAAAGGAATAACAATCTCATTCAGTAAAATAAAATTATCTTCATCAACTGAGTGAAAACTATAAACCTATACCCCAGAGGCTCTCATCAAGCAGATATTTGTCAGAAGTAGGGTACCAGAAAATAAATAATGGCTATTCAAATAGCAATGAAACAAAATAGCATCTCAGTCTGCATCTTTCCTTTACGTACAGGGTATATGTTTTTCTCTGTGCCTGGACAAGATATAGGAAAGACTGGAGCTGGATACAAAAAAACCCAAAAATATTGAGAATGGTGGTGTGGTTTTTAGAGAAGAAGCTGTTATAATTTTTTAATTTTTAGGGGAGTAGTGTGTAATCTCTGAGTCAAACACTACGGATAAACTTAAAAACGCTTAGA
Organism: Calypte anna; assembly: GCF_003957555.1. Lineage (NCBI taxonomy): Eukaryota > Metazoa > Chordata > Aves > Apodiformes > Trochilidae > Calypte > Calypte anna. The sequence continues at coordinate 158,350,276 of NC_044244.1, forward strand.
TGACTTAAAAACAACATCATTTTAAAAAATGCTAAGTAGTTCAAATTATGTGATTTTCAACTCTACTTAAGGAATCTATGGTTTTCTACTGTTGGGCTTTCCAGAGAGAGAATGGCATGAAAACTAAACAATAATTTAGGAGAGTACATTTTTGGACGCAGACCTCCAGTCTGATCCTCACAACCCCTTAAATGATACCTCAGCTCATTTTCCAAGGTTTTTCAGAGGATGTTCCCTAAAAGATTATTTGAATCCCTCCAATGTTTTTGCAATATATAAATGTGCATCACTATACTAGAGATAGAATAAGCCCCAAAAGTTACCAGCATAGAACTACAGCTTTGAAAGCCTTTTGTTGGTTTTCCTACCACTAGAGGTTATTCAGACAAAAGGAAGTCCATGTCTGTTTGCTTTGAAAAAGTAGATAAAAAATAAAGAATAAGATTAATCTTACTCTACCTCAGACATTTTAAAAATTGTGTACAAAAACCTGTACACAATCATATAGCTTAGCTTCTTAGTTCATTTCTGGGTCTCAGGTCCCTGTTTTACCACATTACTTCACTACTGAACTGGTTTGGATTTTTTTTGTTAACTATTTAATTCTCTCCAAAACAAAACAGGCCTGGTTTGGGTGATAGTTTTGCCAGTAGTCATTCCTGAAAGATAGACTGGGCAAGACTGAGCCAGCCTTGGCTTTCTTTGCTGCGCACAGTTCCAAAAATCCTTCTCAAACAACACTTTATGCCTTCCAACCAGGCCTCAGGGTATGAAATATACCCTCAGTTTCGTGTTATAAACACATCATCATGGCAACCTGCAACACAGGTTTCACATCATTTCAAACTCTTTGAAAAAGATGAAACAAAAAATAATGTTTCGGGTTCTGAGGGGTAAGATACAGAGACAGGGATCACCTGTTACCAGGTGAGTTGTGGATGGGGATAAGATGCTTTGAGTCTATCCATGAGCTCATTTGGGTTACATTTGGGTAAGTGAATCTCTTATATCTCTTGGCCTGAATAAATAAATACCAATAAAGTCTTCAGGAGTACACATTGGTGTTGTTAGGAGTACACATAGCACTGGCCTAAGTTAGAGACTCTGGCTTCCCTTATTCTCAAGGCACTCTAAACTGACCTTAAAGTTTACACTTAAGCAGTTAACCTATAAATGCTTAAAATGGATGAGACAAATCCCACTGCTAGCATAAATCACAATATAAGAAGTCTGCACCTCAATGAGTATACAATAAACATAGGGAATTAGAAAATATATTTAAGATGAGAAGAATTACATAATTAGTAAAAAGTTTTAAAAATGGCTTAGAAGAAACCAGTGGGGAATAAGAGATGCAGACAAGAACAGAATTGCTGGCTTGGGGGCTGTTCTTGCAACAAGCTGTTGATTTTCACTCTCTAAACCCAGAAGCTTTATTTAATTTAGCAGTTCATCCACTTCTGGTCTCCAGTGTCTTCTTTCATCTACTTAAAGGCATTTTTTCTACAAACATCACATTTTAAATAAGCCTTTCCAAATCTACTGTGCTCGTCCAGCTCACAAAGGCACAGTCCAGGGAAGGTGCTCTGTCAGTCACTGTGATTCCTTTTCTGAATAAAAAAACAATGATGGAACTGAGGGGTGTGTCTATACTGTGGATAGATTAATGATGCTAAGTACTAATGCAGAGACACTTCATGAAAAAAAAAAAATTAAAAAAATCTGCTTTTAACCAAAGGATCAAAGCCTAAAAGGAAACACCAGGAGTTGAAGCAGTCTTGCTAAGTGATCTGAACACAACCACTAAACTGGGAAACTTGAGTCATTGTTTTTATAGCTACCCCATGGATGTACACCTGCCTGCCAAAGGATTGCAATTTAAATGCTTTTACTCTTACAAGGTCAATTGTGGTTACTTCTCTTGTTGGGACCCTGGAGCATGGGTTGGAACTGCACGAATGAATCAGGTCTGTAATATGCAGGTTTCAGCTCTTTACCATCTGACTGTAAACTGTTGACATCTCTCCCTTGGTTTTTAAACAGAGAACACTCCCATACAGAACAAATCAAGGTAAAGATATCTCAACTTTAGAAGTGGATATTAAAATGAATATATGATAACCTCAGGATGGTGACATGGTGATACACCCACCCCTGTTACAACTCTGTTTTTTTTTCCATTATTATAACATTTCACACACCTGTAGCTTTTCACTATGATGTGGGAAAACTTTCAGGTTCAAAGGTATCTTAAAACATACAACAGCTGATATTTACAGTTCCAAGTGCTGCAAAGTGATGCCCCTTAGCACTGCACAACATGAAATTTAAATAATGATCGTCAGAAAGCTTAGAACAAGGAAAAACAAAGGAAAGGAGTTCAGTTAATGACGGCAATTTGCAATTGCTCAACCCTTCATAGAATTTTATTTCTTCATTTTAATTTACATTTCTGCAGTAACAAAAGGTATTTACCTCAGCATATGTACCTCAGGTACCTCAGGAAATTATTTTAAAATCCAGTTCGTCTTCATATTCAAAATAATACACATCCTCTGCATATGTTACTGGGTAACCATGAAACTTGAGCAGTAGTTGAAGTCCACATATTGTTCTAGGTGAAATACTAATTTTCTGATGCTATTCTGTTCTTAGCTCATCTAATCTGTTCCTGTGGGTGCCCAAAAGTCCCTAGACCTTTTCCTTTTGTCTACCAGAATCTGCAATGGTTTCTTTTTTCAAAGCAACTAGGGCTAAAACACACAATATGTAGAAAGTGCCCCTCATAAAGGGAGGGGTGAGCTTATTGGCCATCTAAACAGACAAAACATCCACACAAAAGCTAGAAAATATAATGGTGATGCAAAGTGGATTTGCACCCCCCTCTTACTTTCACAGTCATGAGTCCTAATGTCTTTCTCCATGCTTTGCATTGCATCACACAAGGCACACAGATTTACTATGCAACCATAAAGCATGCTGAGGTGGTTGCTGAAGTACATTTTTTTCTTTTGCTTACTGCTTTCAAGTAATGCATTCCCGACTTCTAACATTCAAAGCAAGTATTTATTCAGCTTCATTTAATTTCTTATTATGTCACACTCTTATCAATAGTGCATTTGGAGAGCACATATTTCAGTGCTCCACACAATAAGATTCTCACTGCTTATGTCTTGAAGGAAATTGGGACATTTATGCCAAAATATGGATATTGATCTAAATTTGTTTCTTGCCTGCATTGAATCACAGAGGCAATGTACAAGTTGTTGCTACTGGGGTTGTCTTGTGCTGTACTGGACTTGGCCAGAATGACTTTCTGTTGCTGAACCACAAATTGAATGATTTAGAGTTTACCACAGATTTTTTATTGATATTCATTATTTGCTCTCAAGGAACAATTTTTTTTTTCATGTGATTTCATGGGATACAGCAGACATAGAAGACTTAGGAAGAAAACTTAGAAGACAGGAAACATCAGGATTTCAATAACAGGATCTGTGAGAGTATGAAGCTTTAGTTGCTCCCAGCTCCTAGATATGCAAAGGTCTGTGCACCCACGGTAAATCACAGCAGTGAGAACTAATGGATGCCATGATGGAGAGTTCTACCCTCAGCCAGGTGCAATTAAAGTCTGTGTAATGCAAGGCAGAGCTCCAAATGTGCAAGTAAAGGCTGATATTTAGCTTATACATTAGGAAGAAAATCCTCAGTGGGAAGGTGGTGAGACACTGGCACAGGTTGCCCAGGGAAGTCATAGATGCTGCCTCACTACAAATGCTCAAGGCCAGGTTGGATGGGGCTTTGAGCAACCTGGTGTAGTGGGAAATGTGCCCCTGCTTGGGGCTTGGGACTAGATGACCTTTAAGATCCCTTCCAACCCAAACCACTCTATGATTCTCTAAGTTTCAGCAACTCAGCAGGCCCCATCTGAGCTACCTACATGACATCTGGTTTGTAGATTTTTTTGAATTGGCACAGGAAAACATCATAGTCAAGTCATGATAACCATACAGAAGAAAAATAAAAGGTTTTAAAGTGGTGACTTAAAGCCAGAAAGACTGTTTCATCAGGGATCAGTAGGTAAGAATGTAGCAAGAGAAAAGATACTGGTAGTGTTAACACATTAAATTCAACTTGCAGAAGAGCAGGTATTAAAGAGCTATACATTTGAGTAAAAAATACCATCACTGAGGCCAGAAATGGTCATTTTCAACCACAGGCTAAGCCGGTTACAGGCCAGTGATGGAACTAGTATGCTCTAATTGTCAAATATTAAATATCAAAATATTTAAGAGCAGGATGCAAGTAGGCTTTGCTTAGGAAAAAAATGGAAGAACAGCTAGAAATCTTTAAGGTCACAAGCCTGTAGAATCAGAAAGAAACAGCTACTGAAAACGAGTAGATATCATATACTGTGCACCTATCTAGTAAATTATGCAATAATGACTATTCACAAAGACATATGGACAGTAATCTGTTATGATCCCAAATTCCAGGAAAAAGAATGTATAAAACCATCATCCCGTCTGCTTCATTAGTCATTAGAAAGACATGTTATTACACAACTTCCTGAACAAACCACCACCTCTGGAGGAAATATTACAAGCAGAAAAAAATTGAAAGGTTTCACCAGCCGGCACTGTTCAGCAGAACAGATTTTCAGTCTAGAGTATCACCTTACATGGATTCATTTTTTCCCTTTGCAGTATCCCTGTTTGTGGGGGGGGGCTTTTGGTTGGGTTTAGTTTGGTTTGGTTTGGTTTGGTTTGGTTTGGTTTGGTTTGGTTTGGTTTGGTTTTTCTGGGGGGAGGGGGGCTGATGCACAAGTTCTGAGCACTTTGAGCCATGGAGTGTTAGGCATAAACACCTACAATCTAGAGGTGCAACTTGCTTTACAGTCAGTGGTGAGAAATAAGCAGATTTATATTAGCAGATTATAAAGTGCCATGTAAAATAGTTTAGATATACCATGAGAATCAGGCTGCAGCAGTTTCTTTCCTCTGATTATGAGTGACAGGTGACCAAGCAGATATAATGTCCTTGGGTCTTAAATGACTAAATTAGAAAGATGAAACCCATCCAAAGCCCCTGGTTTCTATCTTTTTAACACCAGCAGCAGAGTTCTGATGTTTTCTTAGGGCATCTGGGCCTCCTGCAACACATCTAATGAAGGGAATCATCAGGAAACAAAATAGATGCTAAGGTCACAGCAACAAGCTCAGAAAGCATTGTTTGCCAGAGACTTCTGAAAGGTTGGGTGGAAGGAAGGGGCAGTAGTGAAGGCAAGAAAAGTAAAAACGTATTCATGTTTTCTATATTGTCTTACCTCTGGGTAGGAACCTAGCAGTAATCATTATCAAAATTTATCTTTCAATCTGCCTGTCTGAATTTATCTAAGAGTACAGTGGCATAATTCTCTCTAATTTTCACATGGGCTCTGAGAAATACAGTCACTGATTTACATTAAATCCTCTTTTTCCCTGGTGCAGAAGTACTTTTGAATCACATTGAGATAGTGGGTCCTGTCTGATGCTCCACTGCAGTATCTGGTAGGATTAGACTCTGACATTTGTGGTGATTTACCTCAAACAGATGAGAAGCTGGGATAGCTTTCTGCACCACTGATGGTCAGCTTAAGATTCTTGGGTTTGCATTGTGGGCTTTTTTCCGGTGGTGCATTTTGGGAATGTCTTCATTATTTTGGGACATCGTTGAGGTTTAGGGTTTTTTTCCAGATTCCACAGAGTTACATATATTTTATTTACACAGTTTCCCGTGCTTGCATTTTTTTTCTATATGTTGACATATTAATAGCAGTAACTGTAGTATTCTTCATGAAGCCTCTTTTCTCATGGATGAAACAGAGATTTCAAACTATTATGAAAATGCTGGAATAATACTATAAATAAGACTCAGCAAATTATCTTTGATCCAGTGGAGATTTATATCTGAATACCTATATCACTGCTTCAGCACACTGTCTTTCAGAAAGGGAGACACTAAACTGACTATTCTGAATATTTCTAGAAGAATCTCACAGTGAGGTCCTGTTAACATTTTTCTTTATTGCTAATAAACTCTGTTGTGATGGTTAATGAATTGGTCCTCATGCAAATGGGTATGAGACTACTGAATATCTTACCAACCATTATGGCCTGCACTATCACCCTGAGTATTATTTCTTCCCTTCAAAAGCACTACAGGTTGGAACAAAATACAGTTCCTCTTTAAAAGGTCAATACAGTAGAAAATCACTGGAGTCAGACTGGAATAACTGCACAAGCCAACCTGGCTGAACTTGTTTTTTCTGAATGCTGATCAAATCTCTATCTTCATATAAACTTTTGTGCTTGCTTAGCCTTGTTTTAAAAACACCACCTTCTAGCAGTTGGGATCAAATCCAATTTTACACAATTTAAGGATGAGCTATATAAATATTACTTAGCATGAAGATGAAAACTAGAATTACACTTCTAACAGCGAATATATTTATCCTAAAATATTGCTCAATAACATAACCGCAACAGTAATCATTTTAATTAAAAATACCTTCTAATCTCTATGTGTTTTGTAATAAGGAGAGAAAATCTCTGCCACAAACATTCATGGATGCACAGAATAACAACCATCTTCAGGAAGAAGACAATAAAGCTGTTATTCCTGATTATTCAGCAGCTTTCAAATGTAAAAAGCACCAAATGTTTGGATTGGAAAAAAGGATTAAAAATTTATTTTTAGTGACTTTTTGATAATTGCCATATCTAAGATTATTAAAAATATGTGCTGAGTTTAAGAACCTTCATTTAAACTAACCAGCTTTGATTACAGACCAGAGCCTATCATCAAATCAGTCTCGGTGTGCCAGGTTAGATATTTCAAGAGGGACACTTGAAATCTTCCCTGACATTAAAGAAACACTGCTACTACAAGGTGATCTTAAAATATGAGACTGAGTGTGTTTTCATTGCATTTGAAAATGTTTAGACATTAAGGATGCAGCTTGAGATACATCTGGGCTACTACCTATCTGTAACCAAGTCTGCTATGATAACATGATGGCATGTAAATTATTTCCCCTTATTCACACTCAGTGATGAGACATTCAGACCTGAAAGAGTGAAAATCACCTTTCTCCAATAAACTTTGTATAAACTAGAAGTTAGTTGTTAAAACACTTTGCAGAGTGCATCAGAGGGAAGGCCAAGCATTGGGTAGCTGAAATAGGAAAGAAAAGTAACCTTTAAGTGTCTTGTCTTTCATGTTAATAATATCGAATTTAGTGAGTCCTTCCCAATGTTTTACTTGCAGAGCAAATATTTTCTCTCTCAGTTATTGAACTCATGGTGTGATGTCAGCTAACAGCACCTTCAATTCCTTTAACTAATGAATAAACATCACCAGAAAAGTGATGAACTACCACAAAGTTTTAAAGGAGGATGAGACAAGTGACTTTTTACATGCAGTTCAGGGGTTATCTTCTGGATTTTCTTAAGATAAATAATGTGGGTTTGATTCTTGTAGATGTAGGCATGTAGAATAATTGTATGTCCAAGAAAGATTCCCTAAGTGTGACACTGTGGTAAAATTCATCTGACCCAGCTGGAAAATATTTGGAGACTGGTACTATGCAGAAGGGAAAATTTACTTTTGAACAATTGTTCAGGAAAATTGGATTGTGTTTTCATTTTTGTTATACTAATAATGATTAGTAACAATTCAGAAAGAAATTTGGGGTGTTACAGAATTTATGACTACTCTGTCATTTACAGATTCAGCAGCACTCAGTTGTGTGTTTCCTTTCTGGTAAGGATCTAAATACAATGATCAATGCGCTTGACATCTCTAACCACAACCAAGTTTCACAGAGATCCATCTATCCTAATTTAGAAGTCTAATAGCTTATTTTCTAGTAGCCTAACTACTGCCTCACAGCTTCTTTTTGGAAGCAGAAAGGAGAATTTGGAAAGAACCCAAAATTTAAAAGTCACCTGCTGAGGGTGTTCTTGATTTAACTGCAAACAAAAGAAATTATGGGAGGGACTAGTAAATTGCAAATTTGCATAATATTTCTGTTAGGGATAGGTGAAAGACAGATGTCATTATAATCTGGCATATGTAGAATCCTTGACTCTAAAGTCATAGCTGTTCTTGCATTATATGGCACTTCAGAAGTGTCACTGCCTCTGTTAACATTGAAGTGCTCTTTTAGTGCTCCTAATGTTTAGGTTCCTACTTCTGTGTACCACAGAGGAACTGCTGATCTCCTTGTCCTTACAAAGCAGTGTCAGTATTCATAGAATCATAGAATCATAGAATCATAGAATTGACTGGGTTGGAAGGGACCTCAGAGATCCAGTCCAACCCTTGAACCACTACCATTGCAGTTACTAGACCATGGCACTGAGTGCCACATCCAGTCTCTTTTTAGATATCTCCAGGGATGGAGAATCCACTACTTCCCTGGGCAGCCCATTCCAATGCCTGATCACCCTCTCCGTAAAGAAATTCTTTCTAATATCTAACCTAAACTTCCCCTGGCACAATTTAAGTCCATGCCCTCTTGTCTTGTAGAAAGTCGTCTGGCAAAAAGACCAATGCCCACCTGTCTACAACCTCCTTTCAGGTAGTTGTAGAGAGTGATGGGGTCTCCCCTGAGCCTCCTCTTCTTTAGGCTGAATAGCCCCAGCTCCCTCAGCCTCTCTTCATAGGATATGTGCTTAAGTCCCTTCACCACCCTGGTTGCCCTCCTTTGGACTTACTCCAGGACCTCGATATCCTTCCTAAACTGAGGGCCCAGAACTGGACACAGTACTCGAGGTGTGGCCTCACCAGGGCTTTGTCTGAAATCTTGTCAAAGGCTGCAAAGGGAAACTTTGTCTCATTTGACCTGCTCGAGTTATGTAAGGGACCCCTAAAACTGAAATTCTCTGAGTTTATGCCTATTTGAACAAATGCTGAGATTTGTCCCAAATCTTGAGATTTGTCTATTTTTTTTTTTAACTTAGAAGCCAGTTAAAAAGAAGAAACTAAGCAGGTAATAGAATAAAAACTATATAAGGTTCAACTGTTATAGGACCAGAGACTACTACAACACACATGTATATAGGGACAGCTGGCACCCAGTGTGCAGTTTGATCTTCAGCATTTTACTGCTTAGGTATTAGCCATGCAGTATCAAAGGTATCTACATTTTTCTGTTCTTCCTCAGGTTGACAAAAACTCAGATATCTTGTTTTCACTCATATAACATAAAGTTCCAGAAACGTTCCATTTAGAACAAGAAGAAAAATACCTATTTAGAGAAAATGTTACCTTGTGGTAATTTAAACACTCAGATTTGCCCTATAAAAGCAGAAATAACCACAGCCCCTTAGAAGAGGTAGCTGTAGAGTAACAGAACATGAAGACCTTTAGAAGAAAATGAGAATGTAGTATTCTTAAGTATGAGGAAGCATGAGCAAAACTGACTATAACTTATGACATTTCTTGAGTTGCTTATTTGAGGAAGTAGATACTAAATAAAAATTGAGACCTTCCTTGTTTGGTACTTTTAAACTATAATCTGGTATGGAAAAAATGCAAAAACTTTTCTATACAGTGCTTCAACATTATCAACCTTACCCTGATGACTATCTGTTTATGCCACATGCAGTTACTAAGGCATATCCACTTGCATAAATTTCCTTTCTGTGTGATTTTAATGGACTATAAAACATGTTGAGATACATTTAATCAGAAATGTAAGGGAACATTAGCTTTCTACTGCAGTGTAAGTTAGAATATACACCTTTTTTTTTATTTATTTGAACAAATATTTGCATAACTCATAAATTGTCATTGTACCTGTAACCTCACTACAGAGAAACATCTAATTTATCTTCTGAAGCATAAAATTTCTTTAAAAGAACTGCTTTGTGGTGCTAATGACAGCACAGTTCCCAAAGAACTTGAGTGTAGCATGAGCATAGCTTATAAACAGTACCCAGAAATTAACTTTGTGCTGTAAATTAACTTTTTGGGGGGCAATGGGAATACAGTGTCTGCATTAGTAGCCTTATGCATGAGAAGATAAAACTAGGATATAATTTATCAGCATATATATTATTAAATATATTACTAAATTTATTTATAAACAATCTATTTTTTTCCCTAGCAATGAGAATGAGAGATGATACTGCAACACAGATTTCTCTTAATTTGTCAAATAACTTTAACTGATCTTATGTGACTCTTGTCTGGCATAATATTTCTCAATTACCATGAAGACATTTTCTCCACAGAATGTCACACATTTTGACACGCATACCTCTGTACTTATGAAAAATAATTAATTGTTTGTGAAAACAACAGTCATATTAAAGAACAAGAAATCTCTGGAAATGGATTTTGGAGGCTGCAGCAGGACTTAGAAGTCCACTACATAAACCACAAAGGTTGTATCGTACAATTTTGTGAGTTACAGGTAAAGTATGTTTTAATAAGTGCAGTGAAGGCGTTTCTAATGCACTTCCAGGAACAGCTCTTCAATAATGATTTAACACATACTATAATAAAGGAGTTTATACATGGATTTGATTTTTTTTTTTTTTTCACTGTACTTTGCCTCAACCAATTTTCATCCTACTTTATCTCAAGTGACGAAACAGTTTTTGCTTGTAAGGATGATAAAATCATTTCAGTGTTTCAAACTGATAGTTAAGGAGTTCTAAGAATATATACATGCTTTATTCATCTGTTTCTAGTCAATAACCAAATAATGATCTCTCACTGGTTAGATTAAAGTGCATCGCAACAAAATACCTAGTTTGCATTGTCAGCTCTCTACAGAAGAATCAACTTTATCTCCAACAGTTCTCCAAACTATTTTCTCTCTCAATATCCAAATAAGAAATTCCCCCACTGAAATGCCACCTTCTTCTGGATTCACTTATGTTTTTTTTTTCTTCAGCTTTACATTTCTGCTTGGAGGATTTTCATTTACCATCTAAATTGTGGAGGGAGCCCTAGATGACTCAGACACAGCTTTTTCTTGTGTCTATTTCTACCTGCAGATGACAGCTGCAGCTTTCCTCAATATGCGGCCTTCCCACAGAGGTGCTTTTCCTACCTGACATTGTTTTCTTCAAAGTAACAACTAAGTATTCCTTACCAGTGGTCTTTGGCACCAGATTTCTGTTTAAAATCAGCATGGTTGTAACTGATGATCTCGTTTCCTTTTCCTTCTGTCTTCTTGAGTTCCTAAGGATCACTGCATTCTTTTCTTATTCTTTGAAGGCCCAAATCTCTCTCATATTGTCCACCAACACACATACAGAGATTAAATGGCATATCACCAGTGGTTTTTCTCTTGGTAGATTCACATCAGCTAACAGAAACAAGGCTAACACAGAATAGATATGCTCCAGTTACCTCTCACTAGCTACCCTGAGTACCTGAGTACCAACTAGTTAACCACAATAAACCAGAAATCTTAAATTTTAACTTTCCACCCTTTTTAGACTTGATTGGAAAGTTTTTAAAGCCAACTCAGGTATTTCTATTTCATTCACACGTGTGTCTGGGTGACAAAATACTGTAAGCACAGGAATAGTTCACTTGTTTTTGTTTTACTTTGTTCATAATTCACTTTCTTTAAACTCTGTAAAGTACTTGTACACTTCTTTTTCTTTTTCTCATTGGCTAATAACTACTTTGCTTCTGTGTTAATGACAGCAGCAAGCTCAGAAAAAAGCTGGTGCCCAGATAAGTAACAGGACAATTTAGGAATTATTTTCTTCTTCTGTTTTTTCTTGTGAAATGTAGACAAGAGCATATTTATGGATTGACCTGAGGAAATTAAAATAAATATTATTTGCATATGAGATCTGTCTTTTTTTAGCAAAACAGCTGTTAATTTACTTCATTTAAAAAAAAATAAATAAATATTCCCTCCTAGTCACATCTTCAGTTCTCATTCAGTCCCATTCAGCAGTTTACCAGTAGCTATGACACAATGTTATAAACTGGAAGCTCTCAAGTGCATGTTAATGGTGTTTTATAGAGATTAAATACACAAACATTATATTAACAGTTATGTTTTAGTTTTGATATGTTGCTGGATCCAAAATTAGGCTGGAGAGAGGAGACACAGGAGCAATAAAGTTTTCCAGAAGTTATATTCAGTAGTTGAAAGACATGTGAGTTTCATAGTGGCTTGGCTGTTTGTTTCTTTTCCACATGAATATTTACAGCTCACATGAAAAGAAAACAGCAGGATACTATAAGTACATCTATCTTTATATTTTTTCATCCAAATAGAATGTATATCCTCAAAGTATCTTAAAAGAATCTGTTCTAACAAGACTTCCAGACCAGTATTTTTGATCCCAATGTGTTCACACCAATATCCTAAAATTTGTCTGTGAGAACTGTTGAACTACTTGAACACTTCAATTTAGTCAGCACTCTATTAAAATTGGTTACCTGTGGCAGCACTTTTCAGTGTGTTTGCCTTCTTTTATAATGCACACGAGAGATCTACTTGCCAGCAAAGAGGCTTGTCTAACATTGAAGATGAGGTGAAGCCATTGGATGCATGTAAAACATGAGGAATAGTTTACTTTCTTAGTAACAGTTATTACACTTTAAGACAGGTTAAATTTGCAGAGCAATTCACCCTAAATTTCTAAATACTTCTAATGAGATACCTTCTGCATTGTCCACTTTAGACTGCTTTTGATATTCAGTTTATGAGAACAATTTTTTAGCTTTTTCTTTTCCCTTTGGAATGTCAAGAGTTTGTGCTTTCATGGGACACACCAGGTGAGATCTCTCTAGTGCATCTGACTCCACTTAAAAATCAGTAAAACCATTCATGCAGCTGTCAGTAATACTGGTTAGGACAGATAAAACCAACAGGAGCTCACTCTGGACAACAGAGAGAAACAGAAATTCTAGAGAACTCATGCAGGAATGTGACAGTATTGGTCAACATTGAATTTATCCTGTATATTTATTTCTGAATTGTTAGCTGATCCCTAAAATAAAATATTCTGTTTTCCCTGAGATTTAAATTTTCTTTGGGAAGTCTAATTCCATCAGAACCAGGATGCCATTCAATACAAGTGAAGCAGACTGTTGCCTATGGCAGGGGAATCAAATCATTGCATTTGCATGAAAGTGTGGTCTTACACCAATAGCTTTGTTTCCAGGCCCTGCCTGTACTGAATCCCACAAATCCAGGCTCCCTGTCTGTGGGCCTTCATCCTCCCTCTGCTGCTGAAGAGACAGAGATGGCAGCTCAGGACTCCATGGTGTTGTGGTTTGATCCTCACTCCCCCTCTCCCAGTACAGGATGGCGAGGAGGAAAACCACCTGGAACCCTGTGGGTCAAGAGAAAGGCTGTGAAGTTTTCACTCACCAATTATGCTCTCGGTCAAAACAGACTCAACTTGGAGAAAAATCAATTTATTTTATCACTAATCAAATCAAAACAGGGCAAAGAGAAAACACAAACCTGATTTTAAAATACTTTTCCCCAGCCCTCTCTTCTTCCCAACCCCAACATTCTTTGTTCTCCTGATCTCTACCTTCTTCCACCAGTGGCACAGGGGGCACAGGGAGTGGGGTTTACAGTCCTGGACATCCCAGGTTGTTCTCTGCTGTTCCTTTCTCTTCAGGGAGATTCAATCTTATTTTTAATTATACTTTAATTTTACCAGCATAGTCAAAATCACTAAGAAAATTGTAATCTTTACAATACAACACAAGGTGACAGAAAGTGAAATTTTTAGAATTAAAGTTTCTTGCCATCTGAATTATCAAGACCACTTTCCTATTTTACATATGGAATGACTGAGATCATCACAACATCACAGGAAATTTGGAAGAGTGTGTTTCTTAAAGCAAGATCATTATATTCAAGCTGCAAATACTCATCTCCTGGTTGTTATTAATAACTTATTGAAGTGAAATCTGAAATCTGCTCAATTGACTTGCAAAAAAATTGTCGGATAAGGATATAGGATCTGTCCTATATGTTTTTCAGCTTGAAAAAGGTACAGGAAAAACATTCCCTGGATAATCCAGTAGTGGAGAATCATTACAGTGTATGTCCCCTGCCTTCACTTCCTGCTGTTATTTTGGTTTGGTTATTAGTGATTTTAGATTACAAAAGTGACTGCAAGAAGCTTTGCATTAATTCTTCAGGACTTTGGCTTATATAGGATAGTTTTCCCAGCTCTTAAATTCTTTTTTTGCTACTCTATGATAACTATTACACATTTTTGTTAATTGAATTAACAGCATAAAAAGACTGTGTTTTACATGAAAGAAGTAGGAAAAAGAGGCTAAGCAGGAGAAGAAATAATTACCCAGGCATGTATCAGCAGCAGATGGTGATTTCTACAGGGAAATGCATGCAAGGATTCAGAAAACAAGTACTGTATTATGGGGCTTTTAAAATCTGATGACAGCATGAACATCTTTCAGAAAATGGAAGTTGAACTGTATTTCAATGTTTTAACAGAGCCAGAATGTACTGAAAACAACAAGCAGTACCTGGATAATTGAATTGGTACTCCAGCACACATGCTGAACCCCAAGACTTAGCGGAGAAGGCAAAAAAATGTTGCAAAATGGTCAAGATGCTAAAAGAGAAAATTGGAATGGATTTGTACCACTCAAATTCAAGTGATGGAAACTCAGCACCAACAATTTAGAGATGGGAGCTGAAAAAGACTCTATGGAGTCTCCAGATCCTGCCCATTTTGCTTCGGAAGCAGAGCTGACTCTGCTCAGGGGCTGACACAACTTCGTGCAAACCGATGCGTAGCTCACTCCATGTCTGTGAGCAACCTGAGCAACCTGCCTGCTCCTAAAAAACCTACACCTTTTTTGGGACTGAAGTTAACGACTTTTTCAAGGCAGGATATGCCAGCTTTAAAAAGTTGATCTCACTAGAAAGCTTGCAAAAGTTAACTCTTAAAGAACAATCTTTCCAAGTGTGTGTGATGCATTAATTACCTTGTGTCTGTTTTCCTGCAGTTTTCTCAAGGAAAAAAGACAAAATGAAGGATAACTGCTGTTGTGAAAATCCTGGGCTTTCTGCAGTTCAGAAATATTTCCTGTTAGTTCTCCAAGTCCAGACGTGGTACTGTTTGCTAGTGATTACGGGGTTTGAATTCAGCATGTAACATGCTCTGCTCATTCTGCATTGTGTCCACATAAATAGACAAAATATTCCATATAAATACAAAATAAGGATATAAAAAATCATTGCAACTAAAAATCCAGACTGATTTTTAATTCTAATCACAACGTGCCTAGATTCTTTATATGAGAGAACTTGTAACTTCATTTTTTTGCTTAGTTTTATAAAACAGGAGTTTAATCTTAAATTTGGTGAATTTACTTTCAATTTTCTATCCTTATCCATCTTTTCTGGAGGATATTTCTTATTTGTAAAGTTATTTGCTTGGTTCTCTTTCACTGAAATAATCTTCCAGTCCCTAAAACCTGTAATGTTTGCAGTTACCTGGGTTCAACTTTGATTTTAATGCTCCTCCAGGTACACAAGCTTCACTTTACCTTCTTTGAGGTGGGAGCCATCTCATTGTCTTGAGTTAAAGGAAATGGCTCATGGATCTTTCGTGTATTATAACAAATGTCCTTTTGCATTATAATTGAATGGTGATTGTTGTGTTCAATCAATGAGAAAGGTTAAGGGAGCTTCTCTGCCAGCATTTTTAATGGAGAAGTCGATTAAGATTCAGTTTAATCATTCTGGCTGCTTCAGAATTAAAGCAACAAAGACCATCAATGGCACTATAATTACTAGTCTTTCTGTAAGTTTACACTGCTATTTATTCAGCCATAAATTTTGTTATAATGCATAATGTGACTAGGTTAACTTGCTTTGTTTGTAATGCAAAATATTTCCCTTAATTGGGTAAAAAAATGTTGTGATGAAGTCTAAGTAACTCAGCCCGATAAAGAAAGAAAAAAAAAGACAAGAAAAGTAAAAGCAACCCCTCTGTAGAGTCTGATTGAGGTGAATCAGCCTGATAGCTTGTGTTAAATAGTTTAAAGTCATGGCCTTAACCTTGGGACACTAGAGACATATTTTACTTTATTGAACATGGAGACTAGCATCACTCCCAGGTGAGTAAAAAGGGTCAAATATATTATTCTAATCCCTGTTCCAAACAGAGAAAAGGTCATTATACACTACCTATTGCATGCTGCCAAAGAGTGAAAAATTCACATTGGGGACATGGGTGCAAATCTATTTTAGACATGGCCTTTAAAATGTTACTAAAATGAATGATTAACTGGTTTTGAACAAGAAAAAAATTCTAGAAATTGATCTCATTTATTAATTAGTTTTAGCTTGTAAAGGTCTTACTATAAATAGCTAGGATCCTAGAAGTTACTCATTTCCTATGAGCATGAGGCTATCAAATAAATCTGTTTTCTTATAATATTAATAAGTATGGCTATCCATTTCATTTACTACTGCTGAACCGAAGATGATATGATATCTTGATTTGTCCTGGTTGTTACTATATTACATGTCCAACCCTTACAGCAAATTAGACACACAGATACTTTTGTTGCACTTAATTTTTTCTCAGTTTTTTGGGTTTGTTTGGTTTTGTGGTTTTGGTTTGGGGTTTTTTGGTTTGGGGTTTTTTTTTCCTTCTGTTTTTGTTTTTTTTTTTCCTTAAGTTGTTTTTGGGTGGTTTGGTTTTTTTTCCCTACAGGAATTTCATTAAAATGTATTGAGGATTTATTTTTTTCACCACAGAGATGAACAAGATTAGACCAAACTTTTCACTTAGAAACATGCTTTCTCCATGCAGGAAGACAGCATCCAGAGATGCATCAATGTAAAACAGGAGTGTCTTTTCCCCATTTAAGTCAGTGGGGCCCAAGTGCAGGCTCAGCCCCAACTGTAAGATTCAGAGAAATAAATTGTGACTCATCTAAAATGAAATTGAAGAGTCCCCTTCTGTGGTGTGGTAAAACAATGTTGTATTATTTTCCTATCAACTTTCGTGGTTCCTTGTTTCTATTACTGGCATATTTTGCATCTTGCAGTAGTTCATCTTCACTAAAGATGGACTTTATTGCCCCCATAGCTTGTAGCTTGACATTGTCCCAGAAATTTTCCATCCTTTTAGCAGATCATAAATTAGTAGGAGAGGATCGTTTGACGGGCAGCAGTTACTGAGTGACAATGAAAACAGACTAAAATATCACATTCCACAAAAAAATATTTCAGTACACAACTCCTGAGCTTGCCATTTGCTGCATAATTTATACTTCTTGGAGAGCTGGACTTGAAGGTGTAATCAAAGGTATTGATAGATACAAATCTGAAGCTCCGACTGCCTATAAAACTACCTATACACGTGGTAACAAAATATGGTTCTTTAATGTATTTTTGTATCAAGTCAGCTCTTTCAGTAACAGGAAACTGTGAAAACCACCGAAGAAGACAATTTAAAAATGTAACTCCTTAAATCTGTCTCCAAAGAGGTAAAGACAAACATGTAAATCAGCTGTTTATGAAACATTCATGTCTGAATTTAAAAGGCATATCAGTATACAGTTAGCATCACTGATATTAAAGTCAGGAGCTTAATCCTCTAAAGAAAACAAAACACATACAGTGCGTAGGCAGCCTGGCATAGTTCCTTCAGATTTTATATATGTGAGTTAGGGTGCGGAGGCTATACTTAACTTAAAAATAAGATTGTCTAATCTATTTGAGTGCTTACTGCCTTGTAAGCAGAGAAAAGAGTAGCGTGCCAGAATGGAAATCATATGGGCCGGGAATTCCCCTTCTGTTGACCACAGAAGGTATAGGCATAATCCATCAAGAACAGAATGCATGCCATACTTTGTTCATTAGCATTTAAAGAGGCTGTTTGGCATCAGGCAACAAACACAATTCTTGCAAGAACTTGGCAGCGGACTGTTTGTCAGTTAATGACAATCCACAGCTTTTTCAAGGAAATACTAAATGTTCCCAGAGCTATTTCTGAATCCTTTTCAGCACAAAGCCTGAAGGGGGGATAACACATTTGTATAGCAGTGACCAGCTTCCAAGAGAAAACATCAGTTCTGAACCTGAATTTGAAACAGATTTGTTGGCAACACATCAACAAATTGTGATGGAATTACATGATATGTGTTTTCACATATCTTTACATTTATGCATTTCTTAAAATGCTCCAGTGTGTTCAGCATCTCCATAGGCTACAGTATGGAAAATGATGGCTCTCATTTAGGACTTGTATATCAATATACACATTGTGATAAGATGAAAGAAAAAAAAAGAAGGAAAAGGAAAAAAAAACCTCAACGTTTTTTTAGGTTTTAGTTATCTAGAGGAATTTGGGAGGTTAATGGTTCTATTATAAACAGCATACTAAATTCCTTTCATTCCCTGTCTCAGAATGTTCACCTGTGAGTAAACTTCAAAAGAAATTTTTTTTTTTTCAGATGGGATGCAATTCCATTCATAGACAATTAAATTTTACTCATACAGGTGTGTCCAATATATATATATATATATATATTATATTGGAATCAGTAGCATAAAGATAGTACCATCCAAGATTCCATAGTGGCCTTGCAGGTGACACCATACCCATAAGGAATTCACACCTACTGGAATGGACATGTGGGGTATGTGCCTTAGAACATGTCAAATGACACTGGACACCTATTTTAAGGCAGTAGAATCCCAACCTTTGAGTCTGAACTCTTGTTTCAGTCACTAACATCCATTCAGTTCCAGAGTCAAGAGAGCTATTCAGCTGTCAAAATGCAGTGTTAACTTCAAGGAGAGCTGAATAACCTCTCTAGCCTTTCTGGACTGCATTGGCTAAATTCACACTGACCATTAGGAGAGCTTAAACAGAGCTGTCTCTCACAGAGGTGCTTACAGTCTGAAGTTTACTGTCACCCTTAATCTTCTGTAAGTACGAAAAAACAAGATGATAACTTAAAGAACAGATTTATTCTTTCGGACCTTTTGTTCTCCAAGCTAAGCAACTCTACATATTTTCAAATGTTCAGTAGCTACCACATATTTTCAAATGCTCAGTAGCTATGCCTTTTTTTTTTTTTTTTTTTTTTTTGTCTTTGTGATATCTCTCAGAAACCCAGCGTTTTGTGTCATAGGTAGGAACAAATTACTAAGTCCACCAGGGCTGGTGTGTGGTTGTTATGTTACAAAGTTAAACTCTTTTATAAGTGCTGAGGATTGTATTGTGTCCTTCTACTGTAAAAGAAAGAACTATCTGGTATCTCAGGAGAAAGATTATGAATTTTTACATTCTACCCCACTAAGCTTCAAGATATTGCTTCCATTTGTGTTTTTCTTTTAAATCTCCAGCAAGATTTCTAGGCTTTCACATTGTACACTGGGCTTGTGAGGTGAAGACCAATCACTGGTACCAGTGATCTTCAGGAAGCTTGAAAGACAGTCTTTGCTGGGATGAGGGTACCAGCTGATGTGATTCTTTCTGATCAGTCTGAAAGTCTAATGAGATGGGAGCAATGAGGAAAAGTTAAGTACTTAGGTGACCCAGAAAGATATGCTTTGTTAAAACAACCCCAGTTCCTACGGTAAGCAACCAACCTGTACTCTTCAAGGTGACTTCTAAATACTACCAACTGAAGGAATGTATTAAACAATCAAGTAAGCAAGTCTGACAGAGGAGCTCTTATTAAGCCTGATTTGCAAGCTTCACTGCTGAAGCTGCATATAGATTTTAAACTGAAAGTGTGCTGGGACCAGTCATTGTGATTTCTCCAATGGAAACTTTCCAGGCAGGCTATCAGTAAAGTATATTTACATACACCCAAAAATACTTTTACATTGCAGGAGGTCTGTAAAAAAGTCTGGTGGTAAATGAGGTCCAGCTCTAGCATTAGTAAAATTTTCTGTCACAAGCTTCATTTACTGTGGAAATTAGTGAGTACACACCTGGATCCTATAACCTACAAACTCTATTGCTAAAGACGGCTGATAAGATGTTACTGAATCTATTCTAGGTAATGTTTCCCCCTTCCACATTTTCTGCAACTTAATATGGGTTACATACAGTTCAGAAATCATGTTCACAGTGCAAAATGAACATCTGCTTATTGAACATACCTGTATAACCTTGCTAGCTGATCTTCTTCGTGCAGAAAACAGCAGCAAAGTCAAGGTAACATTTTTACATGTTGGAAGTAGGAATAAAATTGACTAAGGATCATCATGATAAACACCAACATTTAGATTGCTTGCTTACCATAAATTAGTCTCCTATTTTTGCTGATGGTGTTAACAGTGCTAGTCAGATTTAGCAAACACATGCTACAATCACATTTTAATTTGCTACAGAGATGAATCCTATAGAGAGCCTCATTGCAACATCTGTAGGACAGGATGGTCCAGCTGAGAAGCCAGAATCCCCATCAGCTTGCAAGGTAAGATAACTGTGCTACTACTGCATAAAAACCCGTGGCAGTACAGCAACAAAGCAGAAAGGGAATGACACTGGAGAAAATATGAAGTATGGGTCACTTAGCTCTAAGAATTTAAATGGAGGTTCAATGAGCTACGCTTTTTACTGGCTCTGCTACAGACTTCCTGTGCTATCTTGGTAAACTAATAGTTTTCCTGTCATCTCACAAAAATAGCAGGTCTTCCCCACTTCACACAGGTATGGAGAATGAAAATTTTAAAGCCTGTGAGATATGTAGGAGTTACAATACTACAGGCCATGGATATTCATAAAAAAGAAAGAAAAAACAGCCATCATACACAGGGCATAAGTCAGAACCAAAAAAAGATGAGATAAACCACACAAATCTATCCATACAGAATGGGTGGAATTCAACAAGCTGAACCTTAAATCTCTGACCTAGTTCTAGCCTTTACAGTAGATGGAGACCTATAGTCATTTTTAGAGAACAAATTATCTAACCAAATACAGTGTCTCCTTTGGCATGAGATCAGAGAAATCACAGCATGTTACAGGTTGGAAGGGACCTCAAAAGATCATTGAGTCCAACCTCTCTGACAGAGCAGGGTCACATACAGGGAGGTCACACAGGAACGTGTCCAGGTGGGCTTTGAATGTCTCCAGGGAAGGAGACCCCACAACCTCCCTGGGCAGCCTGTGCCAGTGCTTTACCACCCTTACAGTGAAAAAGCTTTTTCTTATGTTTACAGGGAACCGCCCATGCTCCATCTTGCATCCATTATCTCTTATTCTATCACTGGTCATCACTGAGAAGAGCCTGGATCCATAGTCCTGGCACTCACCCTTTACATATTTGTAAACTAACAAGGTCACCCCCCACTGTGATGAGAACTGGTGAAAGCATCAGAAATGTTCTGCCCTATTCCTCTCCACTGAGTATAAAGAGCCTACAATAATTAGCTCACTTAGGTTAGATATCTACACTCAAATGAATCCAGTCCTCAGACTGTAAGAGGGGATGGAGCATAGACCACGTGTAAGAGTGGCTTTTCTGCAGCATTTTGCTTCTGCAGTGGTTCCTGTAAGTCAGCCTGGGGAGTAATGTGTGAGCAACATTTTCAGCTTTGTCCTGTGCAGTGTTGAATTTGAGGATCAAAAGAGTAGAGCTTGAGAAAGATATAATATCCTTCATATGTTGACTGCCAGAAAAAGTAAAACTGGTAAATTGCCTTGTTATGGGATTAAGTTCTAGATGTCTGTATACATCCTTTTTGGCCCCTACCATTTCCTATAAAATCATTATTTCATGTTAGTAACAGTCTGATCCTGTACTTATCAAAGTAAAAAAGAATAGAAGTATATTATGCAGAATGATTGGCAATCATAGGCTGGGGTAGACTGATCATCCAATTAAATCATAGAATATTAAAAAGGTCAAAGTAATATAGAGCTAGTCTAATTAATAGACAATGAAATAAAACTATGATTTTCACACTCTTGAATATAAGCCCAGTCCTGAAAACAAATTACCTACTTTATTTATGGAAGTAGTCCCTTTGACTTCAGGGTAGCGGATCCTTGCTAGCAGATTACCTTGCAGGATTTGTGCCTAAGACTTTAGTTCTTCTATCTCATTCAGGTAGTTTGACTAGATCATTTAAATTTTTTCAGTCCTCATCTGTATCTTACAAGGAGGCTCATATAATGCTTTTTGTCTTCATGAACAATAGATAAAGACTCAACCTTTTAAAACTTCATTAATATGTTGTCCTAATGATATCAAAGGTATAGTGTAATTCAAACGTCAGTTCCATGTCTGTCTTCTATGGTTTATGTGGATTTCTATTAATATTTAATTTGGTTCGTTACCTTATTTATTGTGTGTTGGTTAAAGGAATTCGAAGATGGAGATGCTGTGTTAACATAAAAGTCTCCTCACACACTGAGGCAGGAACCAAATATGATGCATGCACAATAATGTTGGGACTTTGTTTATAATAAACATTTTAAATGACTGATTTTTTTCTCATAAATACTCTAAGTAGGATGATCTATGAGATTTCTAATTTATTCTTGTTTAAAATTTAACCATGCTTTTTTAAAGCATATCAATTTTGTTAATACCATGTAATTAAAACATGTCAGTGCACAGCAAGTTTTAGTCTAAATTAATGACTATGAGAATTATTTTAATTAAATAACCAATTATAGAAAAATCGCAAGCATGAGAGCTGACATTTAAATGAATTTCATTTAAATTGCTTCTTAACATTGTCCCATCTAGGACACTAATGCAAAATGAACTATTGTATCAACATAGATTATCACTATTTTTGTATGCACATAATGTATTCATATTCAATCACTGGAACAGAGCTGAATATTTTGTATTGATCTGAAATGTCTATGAACAAAATACGACAGAATAAGCTGAAGTACAAACAAAAATCCCTTGTAGTTCTTTGACACAGTACAGCTGCATTTCTTTTGTTTGCACACATACGTTTTCATATTTCAGTTCTTCGTTCACATACAAATTTAATTTTCCTTTTAGTGCAGTATAAAATTGTTGAGCATTCAAGTGACTTTTAAAATTCTGTCTCTCTTGTAAACATGCATGAAAAATCATGATGGGCTGTTCGGTTTTCATGTTAGATTAAAAGAAAAAAAGCTGCAAGAAACATTTGCTGGAACATGTTTTGCTCACTTTTAACTGGAAAGGAAGAATAACTTATATAGTTAACTAAATTACTCTTCTGCACTGCACAAATCATTACTGCATTTGTCTAACAATCACATTCAATTTAATCAGATGCATGGTGCAAACTGTGCCAGGAAGCTCCTGAAGCTATTTTCAAAAGTAACAGTATAATACATTGCAAAACTGTTCTCCTCTACTGTAGCTTTAAAGATGTCACAGAAAAAGGGAAAAAAAGGCTCCTACATTTTTGTTCATTGATTAACCAGTA
The DNA here is from genome assembly GCF_003957555.1 of Calypte anna. Lineage (NCBI taxonomy): Eukaryota > Metazoa > Chordata > Aves > Apodiformes > Trochilidae > Calypte > Calypte anna. The sequence goes on from NC_044244.1 coordinate 158,373,713, forward strand.
ATGTTATGTATAAATAATGTATCTGACAGTATGGCAGCCCACTTGGGACATTGTGCCATTTACTACAAAATAGGATGCAACATGCAACTGAGCAGCAAGAACAAATTAAACATCTTTCGTTGGTAACTTCAGCATTTTTATTAGGTGATAAACACCACAGTGAGAAGAAAAGCAGATGTAGATATTTCAACAAAATCAACTTTAATCTAGAGCTTTCTGGAGACAGAAAATAATATTTATATATGCTTTAAAAATGCTTAAACTGTGTATGAAATGCATTGTCCTGATCTCTTTACATTTTGTGAGACTCTCATGAAAACCAGTTGATATAGTCACGGTCTAAAGCCAGGATTTTGTTTCAGAATAGTGCAGCTAAATTCAGTGAAGTACGACGCAAAGTCTTAGTTTGTTAACTTGTAACACAAAGATATCACTGTAATATGTTCTGTGCTATGTTAATATAGGTGTGTGTTATTGCCCTTGTAAAGTGCTGGTATTCTAAGTCAAATTTAATTATTATATTAGAAAATTTCATTGAACACAGCCTAAAAATTTCACAGGGCTTTTTTGTGTAGGTTCAAAAATGTTTATGGAACTATTATATCTTCAGAATAGTAAATTCTTTTAAAAGCTATTAAAATTATTATATCATTATAAAAGTTACCTAAATATCAGCTCAAAGAGTCTTGGGTCACTGATGGTATTTTAAATTAAATCAATGAGACCCTTAAGTGTAGCTGCAATGAAAAATAGAAATTGTAAGGCAAGGAATTATTATTTTGTAAAGTAAGGGGAAAACAATTAATAAAAAAAAATGTATTGCATCTGGTGACGGATGATATCACAATTACATATTTATCTCTGTGTTTATATATAATCAATATTTATTAAATTAATATTTTGTTCCCAATCAAGTACCTGCATTCACTGATTTTCATTGTGAAAAAAAAATGAACATTACAGATATAAAAATATTAAAGAGCAGTTTTACATAATTATCACTAATAAAAGCATAACAATGGTATTTGTATTCTCAAATTCATCCAGAAGATTTAGGTAGCCAAACCTTAATGAAAATCAGTATGAGGTGATAGACCATCTCCCTTTGCCTGCTGTGGCATTTCCAATCATTGTATTAAATATTGTTAAATGGAACAAGTGAGAATTATTCAACATGATTCAATGCCATACACCTTGAATTTGTAATATCATCTCTAAATCACGTGATCACTAAATCAAAGTATCTTGCTGTGTCTTGAGCTAAATACCTGATTTAGACTCTGTACTTGTTGTCCTTTTACATCCTGCAAAAGCTGCAGCAGTTTATTTCCCATCTACACAGTAATTAATCTAATATCCCCTCATATTTAATAGTTACAATGGTTAATGTTTATACCTGAGGTAATTCCCATTGCACAGTGAAGAGGATTATCCACTTGATTAAAAATAAATCTTTTCACCCCTGCACTTGATTCTGTTTCTCCCTGGGGAAGCTGACCATAATTTCTTTCTTGCTATACCTCATACTACAAGTGATGAGCCCATTTTGCATGGCCAATGCTGCATGTAGCACTGAGCTTTTAAACAGGACAGTAATTCAGCTGATTTTTTCTAACCCAGCTCCGTCTGGAAATAAATTTCTGTTGCTCAGCTATTGCAGCTAAAATCCAAAAGCCACCATACATGTCCCAGTGTTGTGACTCGTAACACGCTGCAGTTGTTCCTTTTATCCCAGAACAAGGAATAAGCTCAGCTGGAATGGTAGTAACTGTAGCAGGAACACATGGAAAATGGTTGCTAGAAGACGACCCTGGTACTAAGAAGCCTTGAAGTGGAAAAACCAAGAGGCAGGGACTGAAAAGCCCAAGGGCAGAGTTTGTGAGGCTGATTTAGGTATTCAAAGGAGACAGACACCTAGACTTGAATTTGCAGCAGCTGGCATGCTCAGCCAGCTAGGTCCCATACTAAATGCCAGTGTGAATCCTGACCCAAAGCCCCACAGGTGCCTGAACAGATTAGGAAGAAGTCATTAATCTGCAAGTAAGCTCCTAAATGTGACTCACCAGGAATGTAAATTTCCAAACATTTCATTGTACCTAGCTACACATACTTCTTTTTCTATTTTTGGGGGGGTTACAAATGTTAGACCATGTCAAATGGATACATTTAAGGTGACTCAAAGGAAAGGCACCTTCCTCCTCAACTGATAGGTTCCCCATGACTCATATATGTCTGCTTCAGAAACAATTGTATGTTTTGACTGTGATTCATAACTCTTTTTTTTTTCTTTTTTCTTTTTTTTTTTTTTGCTTACCAGCACACCCAACAACTCTGGGGGAGTAAGCTGGATTCTAGTCAGGCACGTATGTCATCAGTGAAGCTATTCTACCTCCAAGTTTCCCACTGGAATGCCAAATGCTGCCCTTATTTGCACCTTCACAACCCCACTGGAGACAAGGTGTCTACGCAATTGTAATAAATTGGCCTGAGAAAACCTTGCTGTTGGCAGTAACCAGTACAAGGTTTTCAATGCTGGCAGTTAAAAAGAAAAATATTTTTTTATGCCTAATCTGACGAAAACTGACACAAATTCACCAAGACAGAGCAAATAAAGAACTTGTACCCAGCATTTTTGCAATGTTTTATTTCAGAACTACATCTTCCCCCTCACCAATAAAAGCAGCTCTATAAATCAGCTCAGGATGAGCATTTGCCAGATGGCAATTTGTAAATCTTTATGCTTTGTAATGGATTTAAGAAAACTTTTAAAGCGTCTGAAGAAAACTATGGAATATGCTGCTGTATTTCCACCCAGGAAATTATCACTGAAAGAACAAATCTAAGAATAACAACAGATGAGAAAATACTCATCATTTCCTATTCCATTAGGTTCCTATGGTAAAAAATTAAAGTAGATTTTCTCTTGAATAAAGATGACCTCAGTTTTATTGCCCAGCTCTACCACAAGTCCATACACACTGCAGCAACAGATACTGTGCTACGTGGCAGAGTATCTACTCACAGGGTGTGAGTAGATAAACAGGTCCATCTCATGGAGAGTGAAGAGTGACTTAGACAGGTTTATGGCTATATTTGGACTATATTTGAATTTGTGGGGTGAAAAAATTGTACAGCTCCTGGTTTATATGTTATACAGTCAGATATCTACAGGTTCATTTGTAATACACTCACACCTCGACTACTGTAACTGCCTAGTACCTGTAATACTTACTACAAATGCAGCCATTCAAGGAGTCATTTCATAGGTTTTGGGTGAGCTGGAGAATAGATTTTAGTAAGGTACCCAAAACTAAAACAGAGAATCAAAGAGATAATGGAAACTTCACTTAAGTAATTTTTCCCAGGGCATTTAGAACAGTCCACTTTTTAAAAAAAATATTTATTTATTTACATTCAGATTTCTGCTACAGGATCTTTTTTCTCCCTCTCTTTTTCATCCTTTGCTGTTCTATTAAGAATTATCTCCACTTGCAAATGTCTCTCTACCATTTGAGGTACCTGTACATTATACCTACGTTGAGAATTACTAATTTAGGAAAATAATCCAACTTGAGCTCTTTAAGTTAACTACTGCTTACCACTTCTGTGTCTCCTTTTCGATCTTCTCTCAGATTGCTAATGTAACTGAAAAGTGTGACGGCAAAACTGGACAAAGTATTCCTCTATTACTTATTTTCTAACAAAGCTGAAAGTTTGGCACTTCCCTCTCAGTCCCCTCCCTCGTGCCAAAAAGTTTGGGGATTGCATGCTCATATGAAGCTCACAATTGCCTCCTCTTCCTGAAACACAGCTGCTCACTGTGTGCGTGGCCCTGGTTTTATGCAATATGGAGTAAAATAACTTCATTTAGACTGTCAGCTAATGTCTTCTTTCCCAGGCCCAATGTCTACATCATCTGTTTTAACAAGACCACAAAAAATTTAAGAGAACACTCCAGTTTAGTGTTCAGATAAACCATTGGCAGCAATTGGTTGGTTTTACCCTTTGATCCCTAAATCTTTTTTAGTCCGAGGTTGAAGTTTGCTTTCATTTTAGTGTGACCTTCTACTCTATTTCTAGATGGCATAAGTTTGCATTTGACTTTACTAGGCAGCATTTGCTCTGCAGAAAGTGATTAATAAACTAAATTTTAGGGTAATACTAATATTATTGCTCTCACTGGTTAATAGGAAAAGCATATGGCAGAAGTTTGGAACTGTCTAAATGTAGAAGAAAACGAGTGCCTTTCATCACTTCCATTGTGAAGCTAATTGTAAGTAAAATCTATTTATTCATTATTATTTTATTACTTCCTCTTGCTTTTGTTGCAAGAAATAAGAATTCTGTTAAGAAGAATTGAAAAATATCATAGTCACTGATCTACTTAATCATTCACTGAACAAACGTATCTGCTTAGCAACTTGAACATGCATTTTGATCTTAAAATAATAACTGGATAGAAAATAGAAAATAAAGGTATTTCAGAAAAAATGTATGCTATGAAAATATTCCTGTAGCCTGATTTCATTCCACATAACTTGATACCTAATGCATAAATAAAGAGAAAATAGTAGTCACTTCCAGGTGAAAACTGGAACTTCAGATCAGCTGAAGTGCCCTCTGAATTACCACAGAATCACTGAATCATTAGTAGATCACTGAATTCAACCAGCAACCCAGAAAAAAAGCCAAACTACCATGCCCATTAGTGCATGTCCTGAAATGCCACATCTACATGTTTTTTTAATACCCCCAGGGGTGATGACTTCACCACTTCCCTGGGCAGCCCATTCCAGTGCCTGCCTGGTCTTTCTGTAAAGAAATTCTTCCTGATATCTATTCTAAAACTCCCCTCATGCAACTTCAGGCCATCTCCCCTAGTCCTGTTGTTATTTACCTGAGAGAAGAGGCCAATCCCCCACCTCCCAACAACCTCCTTTCAGGTAGTTGTAGAGATCAATAAGGTCTCCTCTCACTCTCCTCCAAACTAAACATTCCCAGTTCCTGCAGCCTCTCCTCACAGGACTTGTTCTCCAGACCCTTCACCAGTTTAGTTGCCCTTCTCTGAGCTTGTTCCAGCACCTCAAGGTCTTTCTTGTAGTGAGGGGTCCAGAACTGAACACAGGACTCGAGGTGCAGCCTCACCAGTGCTGAGTACAGGGGCAGGATCACTTCAGATGCCAATCTTTATCCATTTGGAGTCTCAGTATGACCTGAAGTTAGGTATGCAGAGTCATGTAGGATGAAATCATATTTATGTGCTTATACTTCTAAAGCTTTTCCGGGATGTCCATGTCTTTGTACTATTTTTAGTGTTTTAGTTTGAACAAAGAAAATATTGATCATTTAAATAAAAGTTATTAATAATCATGTAACAATTCTTTATGTCGTGAAGTCATAGACAACAATAAATGAAGTACCCACAATTTCCATAAGAAGCTACGAGCTTCTCCCAACAAAGATTTTTGGCATTCAAGATACTTGATGTGGATGCAGAGAAATAAAACAGAGTTGCAGATCTTCCATTGGTAATAAATCATTCCATAAATAAACATTTGCTCTGTTTCCTTCTTAAGAAAAATACCTTTAGTCATTGGAAAGATTTTCCAATATATATATCGGAAAGGTCAATCTGTCCTAACCTTTTCTGAGGAAACTGAAGGAAAATGTTAGGAACAAAATAAGACATCCTGTATCTAATGGCACTGTTTGCAAACACCACAGAGCAGCAGACCGAAGAACTGCAACATAAAGTTATCAATTAATTTTTTTGTAACTGTATGCACCTGTGAACAACTGCTTAATTAAAGAGACAAACAGAAATCTCTCGCAATAATGCTTCAAATTACTTGCATTTATGTGACTCAAATTACTTTCATTTATGTGACTCAAATTAGTTGGAGGGGATAAATACAATTGGAAAGTTGCCATGTGGACTTCTGGAAATAAAGAAAAGATAGAACTGAAGAGATACAAAACCAAGTGGGAGGACTCAGGCAGATGAATGCAAATAATCCTCAAAGATTCATAGGCCTATGCAAACAGAGAAGATAAAAGAAAAAAAATCTTTGTAAATATATATAAATACCTCATTTACTGTCATGGAGTTCTGCTTTCACAGACAGGAATATTAAAGGGATTGTTTTTGGCAGCACACTCACAGGGCTCAGATTTGCTTTAATTTTTCAATCAGATCTTTTCATCTAATTCCCTTTCCTTTTAGGGAGTGGCAGAGGTGTTTGCTGCTATTGCAGACATACTGGAGTGCCTTGCCTACCTTTTAAATGTTCCTCTAGATAGGAACAGTTCTTCCATAGTCTCTGACATATCTGCAAACCTGAATGCCTCAGTTACCCTGGGGGTGTTTGGATCAGGAGCACGTTTCTGACACAAATCTCCTGACTCCCTGTTCTATGCTCTGGTTCCCATCCCAAAGCCGTTCCAGAGCATGTGAACAGTGCTTTTTTGGGGGGATGAAACTAAACTGGGGCTCTTCAAATGAATGTTCATTCTTTGGAACTAGATTAGACATAGGCCAAAGTAAAAAGGAAAAAAAAAAGTGAGATGCCTGTGTTGTGGACATCAGGTCTTGAGTGCTGTGAGATCCTCTTGGTTTTCACTGCCTCCTGATGAGAAATAGCCCACGGCATTTAAAATGGCACCAGGCACATTAAGCAATTGAATTCCTTCTTCCATTTTCATGTGCCTGTTTCAGCACAGGATTGACACCTATGGATGTGCAAGTCAGTTGCTGAAAATGTCTTTTTCTCATCTTCATGTGCAGTTCAGTGCTGATCAGCAGTCTGAGAAAAACCTACTGCTGACAGCCCTTGTCTACAATGGGACATTTTATTAACACTGAATGATCGACACTGGGGGCCAGTTAAACAAATCAGACTTCCCTTCTTCTGAGAGAGCTCATCTAAAACTTGTGACAGGGATTAGAAATTAAATAGATTACACTTACAATACTTTCAAGTGTTGGGTCCAAAACCTGTTTTATGTATTGCTTTTTAAATCAGTCTCCTAAATAAAACCTTTTTATCTGAGTTCACAGTTCCAGGCACTCTGTACTAAAGAGTGGTCAAATACACCTGACTTAGTATTTGGGTCAATGATTTCTACATGTACAATGCAACTGAACAGGGGAATATTTTTCCAGGTGAAGCAGGGAGCAAATGCCCAGGGCAGAGGAGAGAACAAGACCTGCTGAAAGCAACAAGGCAAAATCATTATTTTCTGTGGAAATAATAATCATTAAACCAGCTACACTTTTAGAAATATTCAACAAAGGTATCAGTTGTTTTTCTCTCTCCCTCTCTGGAATTCTTGCTAGCATAATGGTTTATAGCAGATAGGTTATCAATATTCAAATAAAAAAGTTTCTCTCTTTAAAATTCTGAGAAGCTGACATTTAAAGGAATTTTATTAAGACAGAATTATGCATAACTTTTTAAATAATACCTACCTATTTGAGGGAGCAAGGCTACCAATATATGTTGGATGGTTTATTACACTATTTTTACTACATTACTATACTAAAAATATTATGTATCTGTTTTTCTTCCCTTTCTTTCCCTCTTTACTTTTGATTTCCTTAATTTTTTCTATTTCTCATTTTTTATAACTGTAACCTGAAGATCTCAAGTTCCTTTATAGTAACTGATTTTTTTTTTCACTTTCATTTGAGATTTTCCATTTCTAGCAAAGTCATAAGATGTGTCCAACTACCCCAATTGTTATTTCCCTTCCCCAAGAAAAGCAAATCATGCAGGTAAAGGCAAGGGATACAAATAGATTTGTTAGGCAGCCCAATCTGGCTATAAAAATCTACCTGTGACCTAGAGGACAAAACTCCTCACACTTCTAATTGAAGTCAACTACCCAGCTGACAGGCAAATATGCTTTTGAGGGCTCTTTTGCTGCTGTGGTGATAGCATCTTGAGGTTGTTCCCAGATGGAGGGGAGGGAGGTAGAAATGAGAGTCAGAGAGTGTGACAGTCGCTCATCTATCTTGGAAACACTGAGGGCCTAGGAAGTATGAATTAAATTAGGCTGTGCTTTCATGAACACTTTAATCTAACTTAAGTATGAAGCACCACAAAAGCAGATGATCCCTCCATCCTTCCCACCTCAGCTGCCCATTGCTACCTTGCCCTTGTGCCAGCAGGTGAGATCATATGGCTACCTTGTAAGCTGGATCTGGGAACTGATCCAACATCCAGCCTCCTAAATATTTAACCTTTTTAGCTGAATCAGTTCTTTATGAGTAAATATTAAGGGGGGACAAGGGGTGAACGGGGGAGAGGAGGGGTGTACAATATACAGGCAGAAGGAAGGTTGAGGGAATTAGCACATTCGGTTCTAGATTGGGCTTAGACCATCTGAAAGACGTTGGTGAAGTGCAGCACGGATAGTGAGCACTGCACTTCATGGGCAGCAAAGATGTGGTCCAAGGATAACATCAGGGACAGCTGCCACTTTCAGCTCTTGTTGCAGTACTTGTTAAGGCTAATCAAACTGATGTAAACTGCATTTCAGTATCAAAGATGCATTGTGATAGTGCTGAGCATTTTAAACTCAGTTCAGTTTTGAAGTTAATAGCTTTCTTTTTCTGTTGTTCACTTTCTGTTTTGTCAACCTATAGTTCATATAAGAAACCACCAGCAACTTGTCACAAACTGAAGGCAGAAGGAAATACACAAACCTATAGTGAAATCCTTTAAAACACAGATGCCTATAATGTATATGTGAGCTATAGATGCTTCTAGGCTGCAATTAATTTGATTTTAAAACTTAAGCCTCCAGTAGGTCAGGTGAATAGTAGGATAGAAACATGTTTCTTTGCATTGACTGTAAAGGATGGTTGGATAAGTAGGTGACTACAGGGAAGACATCAAAAGCTGCATACCAGAAATCCTGTCACTGAATACAAAATTTGTTGCTATCGTCTTCCTTGTGGCAATATCTAATAAAACAGAAAAGAATAGAGCAAACCTTAATCATCATGTTTGTGTGGTATTTTATCCATGATATCCAAATCTAATACAAATTAAATAGGATTTTTAGAAAAATGTTTATGTTCCCATTATTTTTAACTTCTCTAAGTATGCTCTCCTTTCTGCCCAAAGCATATTCCAAAAGCAATGGTCACATTAGAAGCAATAAATGAATGAAAAATGCAAAGAAAACTTTTCAGTTCTTCAGCAAAGACTTCTGTTAATTTTCTCTTCCAAGTGCTAAGTAAAACAGTGCTTTGAATAGATTTGGCAGGGAAAAAATCTTACTTAAAACAGTTCAACTGCAATGCCAATTTCTTTTCAATAATATATTGATTATTTCTTGGAAAATATTACTTCAATCTAAGTTTTGAAATTGAAAATCTGGTTTGAATGTCAAAATAATGTTTGTTCAATGTTCTGTTTTCAGAATGTTTTCGTGCTACAAAGGCATTTCACCATTATTCTTCCTGATTTCTTTATCTGAATAAAAAAGGAGGAGAAAAAAACTTTGATGCATTGTCATGCTGTGATGGGATATGTTTTTGAAGTCTGTGCATTGCCTTATTGGTCTTTATTATTTAAATTCCTGGTTTAAATTTATATGATGAATTGAAGTCTGGGGGGTTGTACCCATAGTAAATGTAATCCAGCCAGTACTTTGGAGTTTGCTGCTACCCATATTACTTTTGATTTGTGTGGCAAATCTCCAGGTTTGAAGTTTCATTGCAAGTGCCTGAAATCGGAGTAGGATGAGCGTTGTTATTTTCATTGTTTGGAAAACAAAAATGTACCTCTGATAATTTTTGTCTTTGATTACTGCTTCTTCAAAGGATTTAAAACAGAATGAAAGCCTTTGAAAATTTTAGAGATGAAGAGACATGAGAGTTATTCTGTATGCACCAGATAAACAGATGTCTTAGCTTTCAAACTAAACCCAGAAAATATAATCACAAGCTTCATCAGAAACAGATAACAATCTAGGTGCACAGTACTTTACATTTTACTAATGTGCAATGGGAGAAATAATAATACTACTTCCTTCACTTGTCTAAATATTTGTTTCAGACTAACAGCTCAAAAAACATGTTGGTAATAGCAAACAAAATATGATAAATTCCTTTGAGGGGAAAATATTCTCAGCATAATGTCATTATAAGCACAAGTAAACACACTTTGAAATGTATTTGCAAATAAGTAAGACACACATAATGCTGGAGGTATTAAATTGTGAATTCCCAAATTAATAGGTATCAGATGTCATGAGTGCTTTTTATCCTGTATTAGAGTCACACTGAAAAGCCCCAATAAACTTAAGTTGAAGCTGTAATCATCCAAAGGATGATTACATGACAGGGCTCATTCCTAATATGTGGGAAAATGCCAGCTTGAAAATGTGTAAAAAGGTTTAGAAACAGCTGATGGTGTGCATTTCCAAGCCAGTCTCTGCAAAATAACTTCCAGGAAACCCTAAAATAAGGATAATTTTAAATCACCCAAAGAAGAATCATATAAGAAAACATTGTGGTGTTTCTTATGCTCCTCTTTTTTCTCAGTACTCAGGATGTTAAACAACTGTGTGCACCTGAGCTGTAGATAATGGGTAGGGTAGGGAAAGCCATAGGACACCTGGCTCAATTGAGAGACTAAAGGAATTCAGATTCAGTTTATGGGTTCCTTGGGTTTTGTTACAAAGAAGAAAGTGATTTTTGTAGTTCCTAAACAAGATCCTTCGTTTACGAAGTGACATGCCCCTACACCATAAGGTCAGTTTCCTCCTTACAATGGAAGCAAGGGGAAGTATGGACAACAGCCAGTACTCTAGTTCACCAGAAGAAAATATGGTTCAAAAGAGAAAGTATAGGTATAGAAGTTGCACTCATTTCCTCATTATTCAAATAATAATTTGAAAAGTGTTCACAAATGACAGAAGAAATAGTGCAAATAAAAAGGAAAAATAAACAAGGAAATTCAGGGATGAATCAAGGTATGTCAAGATAAGATATATCAAAAGCAACATGCTAGAGGGAAGAGGTGCCATCCAAGGGGACTTTGACAGGCTCAAGAAATGGGCTCATGCAAACTGCATGAAGTTCAACATGGGCAAGTGCAAGGTTCTGCACCTGGGTCAAGGCAATCCCATGCATGGATACAGGTTGGAAGGAGAAAGGATTGAGGATAGCCATGAGAAGAAGGACCTGGGGACGATGGTGGACCAGAAGCTCTACATAAGCTGTCAGTGTGCACTTGCAGCTCAGAAGTCCAGCCAGGTCCTGGGCTGCATCAAAAGAAGCACAGACAGCTGGCTGAGGGAGGTGATTCTCCCCCTCTGCTCTGCTCTTGTGAGACCCCACCTGGAGTACTGTGTCCAGTTCTAGAATCCCCAGCATAAGAAGGACATAGAGCTCCTGGAATGTGTCCAGAGGAGAGAAACTAAAATGTTTAGAGGGCTGGAGCACCTCCCCTGTGAAGACATGCTAAAGAAGTTGGGGTTGTTCAGCCTGGACAAGAGGACTCTTACAGCAACCTTCCAAAATCTGAAGGGGACCCACAGGAAAGCTGGGGTAGGGATTTTTACATGGGTGTGTAGGAAGAGGACAAGGGGAAATAGTTTCAGACTTCAAGGGGGGAGATTCTTTCGTTTGAGAGTGGTGAGACACTGGCATAGGTTGCCCAGAGGAATTGTGGCTGCCCCTGCCATGGAAGTGTTCAAGGCCAGGCTGGATGGGGCCATGAGCAACCTGGTCTGGTGGGAGGTGTCCTTGTCCATGCAGGGGGCTGGATCTTTAAGGTCCCTTCCAACCCAAACTATCCGATGATTCTATGATTCTCTGATTCTATGGAATATATGAATAGTATGTACATCAGGTGTCTCTCTAAGTTTTGAGATCCAGATGTTGCCGTTAAGGTGCAAAGTTAGGCTGAACAAGAATATTAACATAAGTTTTAAAATTTAAAGGCATTTGTATTTTGAAAGGCATTAGGTAGAAATTATGGTCAGAGAACATAGGTACAATTTTTAGGCTTACATTGGTAACTAATAATGATTCTTGCTCTGATGTATCCACTGTACAATCGATGGACCTGGAATACAGATTGTAAGAAGTGGAAAAGTAATGAGACTGGGGAGAATTAAAATTATTTGGGACCAAACATATTTGATTTGGATTAAATTTTTAGTTAAAGGCAAACCCCTGGTGACTGCTTCATTGTGGCACTCTCATCTAGACCTCAAAGGAAAACTATCTTCATGGTGGCACCCATAGCTATGTCTACACCGCTACTTCTGGAGACTGATCCCTGACAACAAGGGACTGATTCACCACCACTATGTTTTGGGCAAGCTTCTCTAATCCTCTTCCACGGGTTGACCATATATTTTTTTCTGTAAAGACTCCCTGTGGCTCTTATAATGCATTTCTACTTTTGTTTGTGTATTTTCAGTTTGAAGGGTCTGAACTGATGTGAGAACTTGTGTTGCCATCAACAAGATTAATGGTTTTATAACATAAAGCTGAGAGAAACTGTATTGTGCCTGAGGGCAATGAGGATGCTTAAGAATGGAAAACCTCTTGGGAGAATGTTGGAGTACTGCTGAGGGAGAAGGGGTAACATGTTTTGTGGTTTGGACATTCAGTAAAGATACACCAAGTAAATTATTCTCAGATGAATGCCTCCAGTCTTTGTCTTTGATAGAGTTAGTTGTAGTGCAAAATGATAAGGTAGGTAACAGTTGATTAGTGTGAATGATTGAGTGTCCAGCTCCTTGCCTACTTCTTTTGTTTTTCAGTAAAGATGTATACCTTTAGTCCTGATTCTGACCTTGATTTACACATATAAATTAAGCAAAACTCCAGCTGTGTTCATATCAATGTAGAAAAGTAACTGCTTTGAGTCAGAGCCCTTGTGGATACTATATTTTGTCTGCTATCATATCTCAGACTATTTAGGAACTACTTTATTCATAAAACACATACATCAGATTTTTAACAATTCAAACTGTAGGTGGCATATATATGAAAATGAACAGTAAAGTTCAGTTTATGTTACCCTTTGTGCTCTGTCTTCTGCTTATCCTCCTTTTTTTATTGGTGTGCTATAATTTCTTTCTGCCCCTCTGTAGATCCCACTGTCCAGTTCCTTTTGACACCATCTTGGCCTATTGTCAGTTGAACATAAAACTGAATTCTTAAGGGAGATCTTTTCCAGTTCTGGGAGCTCTGAAACAGCTAAGCTTCATTTCAAGACTGGTTCATTTTGTTTATTTTGTTCTGTTTGCAAGCAAATGTCTAGCTTGTATACAGAGAGAGGAATGGCAGGAAATAACTCTGCATATAAATTCCTATTTATCGAAAATGAAACTATTATAGCAACATAAAAATCAATGTTTGTCCAATTATTTTCTACAGGCAGTACAGTACATTGCAACATAGTTTCTCATTAGATTAAATCAAAACTGTTCTTAAATACCATTTTACCAGCTGTTACTGAATAAAGGGTGAAACACACAGTTTGTAGTATCAGATATGTAGCTTTCTGGCACACATCTTTGCCAGCTTTAGAACAGCTGTGTATAATGCTAAAAAGAAACAAATGCCCTCAATGGTTGTTCTTCATTTTTATTTAAAATCACCCTTCATTTTCCCTGAAGTAGCATCCTATATTTGTGCTAGTATAAAAAGAACCCATTGCTAATAAAAATGCATCAAATTTCATAAACTCTTAGATTTTCTCTCAATTATTAGTAGAAGATAATGAAAATACTCTCACTAGGAATCTTCTTAAGTAAGCTTAAGAGGACAGCTTCATATTTTTGTTATTTATTTTTATTTGGGTATTTTTTCCCCGGAGAATACCATACAGCCTGGACAGAGATTCTCAGCACATACAGACTGCTAGGTCTCTGCCAGAGACACATTCAGATGTCTCTGAAGCTTGAGACCTCTTGAGTTTCTGGATGCTGCAACTCCCCAAACTGATGTCAGCCTATTCAGTATAATTTGTACCTGATCCCTGATTTCAGAGGGGCCCTTCTGTGAGCTGCAAAGAGTGGAAACAGCCCAAATTCTGTTTGGGCTCAATTTCCATTTGTTGCTGCAAAATGCCAATGAGGCTGCTGTCTGCTTCAGCCTAGAAGGAAATATACTTGCATGGCCATGGGAGGAGCATCCCAATAGCACAAGAAATGCTCAGCCACAGGACAAGTTGCAGATCCTCTTCTGTGTGTTAATTCCAGATCTAAACACTCATTCTTCCTCTTGTTTGGTATAATCATTTTGCCTTCTGGTTTACTTCCCTGTTTGCAAAATAGGTTACTAAATAACAATAATAATATTTAGCTTTTTCAGGAGATGTTTTTTGTTTGTTTTTGCTAATGAATGTAAAGCAAGAGAATGTTATTATTTGACAGTGTGGGGGTGAGAGGAGTAGACTTTGATGAAGACTAAAAAATGTAAAAGGTTTGGAAATGAGAAATTTGAGGTCACTAAAAGAGGGGTGGAGAGAAGAATCTCAAAGAAAATAGAAAGTGAGGAAGGCATAAGAAAAACAAAGCAGAACTGTACAGGGGCAGTACATTTGTCAAAGGGAAAAAGTCAGGAAAAACATTCTTGTTAAAGAAATGAGTATAACTGGAGAGAAAAGATAAAACCATAAAGAAAAATGAAAGCAACTGAAAAAGAGATATTGAGTAGAACAGAACAGTTTTGACACAATCAAATTAATTAAGAAGGAAGCTGGCAGTTTACAGATTCCTCCACATTCTATGGCAACAACACAGGGACCACAGCTTCCTGTAGTTGTAGGTGAAATCTCATCCCAGATGAAGTAAAAGGTAAAATTCTAATTACCTCCAGTGGACCCAAGGTTTTGTGCCTTGAAACTTGAACTGCTCACAGGAAAACCAGATTGAATAAGTAAAATAACTTAATTTACACACACAATAATGAAAGGTAAATATTTAAATATGCATTTAGAAATACCCAACTCTGAAAAAATGAAAGGAACATAATAAAATAAAATTGACTGAAAACAATAAAATCAGTCTTGCTAGAAAAATATTAATATTTGAAAATTAAAAGAATCTATATAATACTAGACATTTAGGTTAAATTATATAAAAATAAATAATACAAGTTCCCTGCCCTGGAGTGATTTCATTCTTAATAACTCATGATAAACAAATGCAAGGTAAACTTAAATAGGTAGAAGGAAAGAAAACAGAAGCACAATTTAAAATGGAAAAATTCTAGGTGGCAGAAAAATTGGAAAACAAAGTATAATCTAGGAACCATGTTAAGTTTCAAGCAAGACCACTTTTCAGAAACCTGCACTTCATGCAAATTTCAAGTGAGCTTGTATCACCTGAACAATATCATAATTAAGAAATTTTACTTTCTTAGCAACCCATCTAAATAATAAAACATTTCAAAATTACCTCCTTTATTTTCCTCATGGAAGATTTCGTTTTCTTAAAAAATTCTTCAAAAGCTTTGAAAGAAAAGATCCTCATTCAAATAAAACATCAATACTCCACCCTGAGCAGTGGTTTTCTGTGCAGGTAACTAACATTTGCATGTGATTTTAAAGTCTAATTAATATTTTTTTATTGAACATTGATTAATTTCAAAGAGCAGATCAGTAGATGGATTTAAAAAAAACAAAAACACACACCTTTGTAAGAACAATATCAAGATAGGTCTCCTGTCAGCTGCCCAAATTTGCTGGCTAATATAAGTGTTATGAATTAGTGTTCATAAATGACGAACCCTTTTTAAAATCCCCCAAGTAGCTATTGTCTACATTGTAACCTCTAAATATTTTTAACACATATTTTATGGAATTGTTTATGAGAGATTTGGAAAGGCAAGGCTCAGAGAGAGGCCTTTCCTTGACAGAATGGTTCCTGTAGGACCTTCAGGCATTCTGTACTGTGATGGGACATCACAGGAAAGGTTTTAACTCAGTTCTAAAGTTATTCCTTGCCTATAATTATCTGCAACAGCAAAAAATTTGGAAAATGGTCTCTACATAGTCACTGGCACCTGTCTAACCACTAGGAAGATTGTAGGTATTTCTTCCTAACTTGGAAGAAAACTGGGCATCGGAGAGAGGAGACTGAAAGAGCAAGTTAAACATCTTAAATATTACATGTATGGTGAAAAAGGAAAGTAGAAATCTCACAGTTCGTTGGATCCTAGAAGACTTTCTCCAGGTTTAAAGCTTTGCTATGTATAATCCAGGGGAGATGGGAAGCTAAAATTTTAGAAAGAAGACATTTAAATTTAGTTACTGTATGAACCAATGGTGGAATAAAAATCATTACATATCAGTAAGATATTTTAATAAAAAACCTTGAATTAATTTAACCTGTAGACTGACTGGTTCATGATGAATAATACTGTTTTGTAAAAGTGAACCCACATGCTTCCAATATTATACCAAATTAAAGTTTTATTCATCTAATCTAAAAAGAGGTACTCTTTGAAAGATTAACTCTAATATCTTTAACTATTGGCTTAATACCCAGCTTATACATAGTGTTCTTAAAAAGTCATTAAAACAATTTCACTGCACAGTCATGCTTCATGTAAATTTTTTTTAATACCATTCTTGATGCCTCAAGATTCTTCCCTTGCACTAAATCATTTGAAACTTTAAACCTCACCTTGTCTGCTTCTAGATTCGTGGTGATTGTATTAGCATCTCAGTGTATGGCACTGAAAAACTGAATCATATTGGGAAATAGTTTTAACAACTGCAATTTAAACATGACCATTAAACTCACATAAATTATGGCTTTGTAGTAGATGAGGTATAATAAAGAGTAATAACAACAATGATGATAGTTTGAGATTTAAGGGGTATACATTGTGATAAAAAATTCTGAAAAAAAAATCAATTTTGAAGCATTTTAGGGACAAATTACATTTGAAGCATGTTTTGAACTCAGCTGGGAAATGGATTTTTAATTCCTGTGTCTTTCTCACTGAATCTAATGGCAAATATCCCAAAATAGAAGAGTGATTACTTAGATCCTTTGTCTCACAACAGCTTTTTATCTTCACATTCATCTTCTCAAAGGTCTTAAAACTGCTAAATGCATATAGTCAAAAGTAATGTTACACTCACCCCCCCAGTCAGTATACCTTTGCCCGTACTTTTTCAATTTCAGTCTCCTTTACCTTCTCATTGCTGACTGTCAGTCTGATCTCTATACTTGTAATACCCCTTCTTATTCCTTTATGAATAATGTTATCAATATCAAAGCAGTAGTGCCATGAAAATAAAGAATTACAATGCTAGGATTGCATTTGTAGAGCTAAAATAACATATTTTTCTGCATATCTCCAGCAGGTAAGGTGGCCCTGGGCAGCAGTTCATTTTCTGTGGTCCTAGGTACAATTTGCCTTTATGTTGTTAGCAACACGGTACTTGCTTGATTGGTTTGATCAAGGAAGGTGATTAACACTGCAGGCTTACAATATATCTATTTAATGCTTTAAACACTGGTTTAAAAGCATAACAGGTAAGGTGCAAAACAAAAGCTGTTCATATCCACTTCATAGTATTATGCTCATGTACACTGCAGCCCCTATTTAAGTATAACTAATGCCATAACTCTGTAGCAGTAATGCTTCTCTTTTGCTTGGTTATTCAGCCTTCCAAAAAACCTGCTCTGTCACAGCAGAGGAAGCTGATTCTGAGAGGAAGCTTTTTCTTTTCATTTTAATACTCTCTTGGAGACCAACTTTTTAGTTTGTTTTCTAATTAGACACTCCCAAAGATCAAGAAATAGAAAACTTGCTTCATCTTTAAACAGCTGGGTTCCCAGCTGGGTTTGTGTAATGACTTCACTAATTTCCTTTCTTTTAATGTGTTTGTTTTCTATTGGTGAGATGCATTGTTTGGAGTTAGAGTTCCTTTGCAAACAGTACTGCTTCCGCTGTTTTAGTTATCCTGCAGTCGATTCTGTAGCTCTGATTTATGAGCTAACCTATTTTATCCAAGTCTGCTTTATGATGATCTGTAATGTTTTTTAGGCTTTCTAGTTTTTCAGCTGATGTTTAGTTTTCAGGGATTTAAAAAGCATTCTTCCAAGATATCATTAGAAGTTAGCAGAATGCTTTCATATATAACAAAATATCTTTAGGCTAATTTGCTGGGAACTTTAACACCCTCATTAGTAGCTTTCTCTGTGTGGCTTAACAATCTTACATGTTTGCTGTTCACAAGTCCTAACTTCTGATTAAGGGGATTCTGTTGCAGTTTAGGGTCGAGTAAAAATTATGGTTAAAACCTTTGGGGAAAGTAGCACTATAAAACTGTAAGATTTTCAGATTGTCATTAAAATTTCTCTCTTTATGAAATTGTATTTTCTACTGTGAGAGACACACTGCACTCCATGACAAAACTGGACACATTGTATGTTTTGGTATTTCTAATCATAAGCAATGACTTAATTTTGCAATGATAATATTTTATGAGTATGTGTGTGAATTTGATGTTTTGCAGAGGTCTAACAAAGCAGGAAAATCTCTTTCTGAAAAGTTGTCATTTTCCTTCTCGGAGTACAGGCGTCTACAGCTTTAATACTATCCTGCACAGTTCTTAGTACTCTATTTTCATTTTTTAGCTATATTAATTACACTTGCTATTCCTATTTCATAGAAGTGGAGACAGAAAGAGAGCAAAACCAATGTTTTGTTATGTGAATGACAAAACTCTGCTTGTGTTAATTTGTAGTATTCTTCTTTGGAACAATCTTGATGTTGCCCCTTTTTTCCTCCCACAGGATTCACATATTTGCATGTATTTTCCTTTAAAGGAATCTGTATTTTCTGCGTGAGAGATCTTTTTCCCTGAATTCAGAGAAGACAATCAGTGGAACGGGAGGAGTTTCAGAGGTCTGGCTGACATAGCCAAAAGAGCAGATCTGAAATGCCTTTCAGAAAGTACCAAGCAACAGAAATAGTCTGAGACAGAATCACAGTCCTTTTGCTGAGAAGTGTCTCTCCTCTCTGTGCAGATCCCAATGATGCCTGCTCAGCTCTTAACATTATAGCCAGAGCCAGACAATGGAAGAAGTTTTACTTGAACACTGTCAAGGTGGAAACTGTTTACTATGAGCTTTGAAGGCAAGCTCAGGAACTTTTCTTTTTTGTTCCTATCATCTTGTTACTGCCAGTTGCAAACTTAAACTGCCCTTCAGCTGTCCATGCTGCTTTTCTTCCTTGTTCCCCCATACACCAATACTTTGCTTTCAATTTTGATCTGATGAAGGTAGATTTTACCTGAAGTTCTTCTGACTGGACACCAGGAAAAGCTGAGGAGAGTCCCAAGACAAATAAAAATCCTTCTAATCTTTTTGTGGAATGAGCACAAAGGCCAGATTTGGATTTCCGTAATTTAAATTCTGTGGACCACGACCCTGCTGAATCTCATGTGTCACTCCAGAAACTTGACTGATTTCTCATAGCTACTATTTATATAACAGCTGTATTATGAAGTTTTTAGAGAACCCTCATGGCAATACATTCTGCCACTTTACAAAATAAATTTATCTGGAG